>NW_027150363.1:1891884-2207198 GCF_031143425.1 Pleurodeles waltl
ATGTTCCCAGGGCCTGTAGATTAAATGCTATTAGTGGGCCTGCAGCACTGATTGTGCCACCCACACATGTACCCTCTTAACCATGCCTCAGGCCTGCCATTGCAAGGCCTCAATCAATCAATCAATCACATTTATAAAGCGCGCTACTCACCCGTAAGGGTCTCAAGGCGCTGGGGGAGGGGGGGGGGTCAGTGCTCGAAGAGCCAGGTCTTGAGCTGCCTTCTGAAGGAGAGGTGGTCCTGTATGGCGCGAAGATGGCTGGGAAGAGATCACCCATTGTATGTTGGTGTATGCCTATTCTGTTGGCCAGATAGGATAGTGTGTGTTCAGTTTCACGGCCACTTCAACTTAGCATTTAAAACTACTTACCAAGCCAGAAACTCCCCTTTTATTACATATACGGTACCCCTAAGTTAGGCCCTATGTGATCCACAGTGAAGGGTGTAGTGTATTTAAAAGGCAGGACATATGCTTTTAGGTTTTACATGTCCTGGTAGTGAAAAACTCTCAAAGTAATTTTTCACTATTGTGAAGCCCACTCCTCTCACAGGCTAGCATTGGGAATTCCGAAATATACTTTTAAGTGGTTGTGAGAAGGTAGCCTCTTTCTAGCCTTGTTACCCCCACTTTTGGCCTGTTTGTGAGTGTATGTCAGGGTGTTTGTCACTGTTTTCACTGTCTCACTGGGATCCTGATAGCCAGGCCTCAGTGCTCATAGTGAAAACACTATGTTTTCAGTATGTTTGTTATGTGTCACTGGGATCCTGCTGGTCAGGACCCCAGTGCTCATAGGTTTGTGGCCTATATGTATGTGTCACTGTGTCCCCAGTGCTCATAGGTGTGCATGTATATGTTCCCTGTGTGGTGCCTAACTGTCTCACTGAGGCTCTGCTAACCAGAACCTCAGTGGTTATGCTCTCTCATTACTTTCAAATTGTCACGAACAGGCTAGTGACCATTTTTACCAATTTACATTGGCTTACTGGAACACCCTTATAATTCCCTAGTATATGGTACAGAGGTACCCAGGGTATTGGGGTTCCAGGAGATCACTATGGGCTGCAGCATTTCTTTTCCACCCATAGGGAGCTCTGACAATTCTTACACAGGCCTGCCACTGCAGCCTGAGTGAAATAACGTCCACGTTATTTCACAGCCATTTTACACTGCACTTAAGTAACTTATAAGTCACCTATATGTCTAACCTTTACCTGGTAAAGGTTAGGTGCAAAGTTACTTAGTGTGAGGGCACCCTGGCACTAGCCAAGGTGCCCCCACATTGTTCGGAGCCAATTCCCTGAACTTTGTGAGTGCGGGGACACCATTACACGCGTGCACTACATATAGGTCACTACCTATATGTAGCTTCACAATGGTAACTCCGAATATGGCCATGTAACATGTCTATGATCATGGAATTGCCCCCTCTATGCCATCCTGGCATAGTTGGCACAATCCCATGATCCCAGTGGTCTGTAGCACAGACCCTGGTACTGCCAAACTGCCCTTCCTGGGGTTTCACTGCAGCTGCTGCTGCTGCCAACCCCTCAGACAGGCAGCTGCCCTCCTGGGGTCCAGCCAGGCCTGGCCCAGGATGGCAGAACAAAGAACTTCCTCTGAGAGAGGGTGTGACACCCTCTCCCTTTGGAAAATGGTGTGAAGGCAGGGGAGGAGTAGCCTCCCCCAGCCTCTGGAAATGCTTTGTTGGGCACAGAGGTGCCCAATTCTGCATAAGCCAGTCTACACCGGTTCAGGGACCCCTTAGCCCCTGCTCTGGCGTGAAACTGGACAAAGGAAAGGGGAGTGACCACTCCCCTGACCTGCACCTCCCCTGGGAGGTGTCCAGAGCTCCTCCAGTGTGCTCCAGACCTCTGCCATCTTGGAAACAGAGGTGCTGCTGGCACACTGGACTGCTCTGAGTGGCCAGTGCCACCAGGTGACGTCAGAGACTCCTGCTGATAGGCTCCTTCAGGTGTTAGTAGCCTATCCTCTCTCCTAGGTAGCCAAACCCTCTTTTCTGGCTATTTAGGGTCTCTGTCTCTGGGGAAACTTTAGATAACGAATGCAAGAGCTCATCCGAGTTCCTCTGCATCTCTCTCTTCACCTTCTGATAAGGAAACGACTGCTGACCGCGCTGGAAGCCTGCAAACCTGCAACATAGTAGCAAAGACGACTACTGCAACTCTGTAACGCTGATCCTGCCGCCTTCTCGACTGTTTTCCTGCTTGTGCATGCTGTGGGGGTAGCCTGCCTCCTCTCTGCACCAGAAGCTCCGAAGAAATCTCCCGTGGGTCGACGGAATCTTCCCCCTGCAACCGCAGGCACCAAAAAGCTGCATCACCGGTCCCTTGGGTCTCCTCTCAGCACGACGAGCGAGGTCCCTCGAATCCAGCGACTCTGTCCAAGTGACCCCCACAGTCCAGTGACTCTTCAGCCCAAGTTTGGTGGAGGTAAGTGTGAGAAGGTAGCCTCTTTCTAGCCTTGTTACCCCCACTTTTGGCCTGTTTGTGAGTGTATGTCAGGGTGTTTGTCACTGTTTTCACTGTCTCACTGGGATCCTGATAGCCAGGCCTCAGTGCTCATAGTGAAAACATTATGTTTTCAGTATGGTTGTTATGTGTCACTGGGATCCTGCTGGTCAGCACCCCAGTGCTCATAGGTTTGTGGCCTATAGGTATGTGTCACTGGGACCCTGTCACACAGGGCCCCAGTGCTCATAGGTGTGCATGTGTATGTTCCCTGTGTGGTGCCTAACTGTCTCACTGAGGCTCTGCTAACCAGAACCTCAGTGGTTATGCTCTCTCATTATTTTCAAATTGTCACTAACAGGCTAGTGACCAATTTTACCAATTTACATTGGCTTACTGGAACACCCTTATAATTCCCTAGTATATGGTACTGAGGTACCCAGGGTATTGGGGTTCCAGGAGATCCCTATGGGCTGCAGCATTTCTTTTGCCACCCATAGGGAGCTCTGACAATTCTTACACAGGCCTGCCACTGCAGCCTGAGTGAAATAACGTCCACGTTATTTCACAGCCATTTTACACTGCACTTAAGTAACTTATAAGTCACATATATGTCTAACCTTTACCTGGTAAAGGTTAGGTGCAAAGTTACTTAGTGTGAGGGCACCCTGGCACTAGCCAAGGTGCCCCCACATTGTTCAGAGCCAATTCCCTGAACTTTGTGAGTGCGGGGACACCATTACACGCGTGCACTACATATAGGTCACTACCTATATGTAGCTTCACCATGGTAACTCCGAATATGGCCATGTAACATGTCTATGATCATGGAATTGCCCCCTCTATACCATCCTGGCATAGGTGGCACAATCCCGTGATCCCAGTGGTCTGTAGCACAGACCCTGGTACTGCCAAACTGCCCTTCCTGGGGTTTCACTGCAGCTGCTGCTGCTGCCAACCCCTCAGACAGGCAGCTGCCCTCCTGGGGTCCAGCCAGGCCTGGCCCAGGATGGCAGAACAAAGAACTTCCTCTGAGAGAGGGTGTGACACCCTCTCCCTTTGGAAAATGGTGTGAAGGCAGGGGAGGAGTAGCCTCCCCCAGCCTCTGGAAATGCTTTGTTGGGCACAGATGTGCCCAATTCTGCATAAGCCAGTCTACACCGGTTCAGGGACCCCTTAGCCCCTGCTCTGGCGCGAAACTGGACAAAGGAAAGGGGAGTGACCACTCCCCTGACCTGCACCTCCCCTGGGAGGTGTCCAGAGCTCCTCCAGTGTGCTCCAGACCTCTGCCATCTTGGAAACAGAGGTGCTGCTGGCACACTGGACTGCTCTGAGTGGCCAGTGCCACCAAGTGACGTCAGAGACTCCTTGTGATAGGCTCCTTCAGGTGTTGCTAGCCTATCCTCTCTCCTAGGTAGCCAAACCCTCTTTTCTGGCTATTTAGGGTCTCTGTCTCTGGGGAAACTTTAGATAACGAATGCAGGAGCTCAGCCGAGTTCCTCTGCATCTCTCTCTTCACCTTCTGATAAGGAATCGACCGCTGACCGCGCTGGAAGCCTGCAAACCTGCAACATAGTAGCAAAGACGACTACTGCAACTCTGTAACGCTGATCCTGCCGCCTTCTCGACTGTTGTCCTGCTTGTGCATGCTGTGGGGGTAGCCTGCCTCCGCTCTGCACCAGAAGCTCTGAAGAAATCTCCCGTGGGTCGACGGAATCTTCCCCCTGCAACCGCAGGCACCAAAAAGCTGCATCACCGGTCCCTTGGGTCTCCTCTCAGCACGACGAGCGAGGTCCCTCGAATCCAGCGACTCTGTCCAAGTGACCCCCACAGTCCAGTGACTCTTCAGCCCAAGTTTGGTGGAGGTAAGTTCTTGCCTCACCTCGCTGGGCTGCATTGCTGGGAACCGCGACTTTGCAGCTACTCCGGCCCCTGTGCACTTCTGGCGGAAATCCTTCGTGCACAGCCAAGCCTGGGTCCACGGCACTCTAACCTGCATTGCACGACTTTCTAAGTTGGTCTCCGGCGACGTGGGACTCCTTTGTGCAACTTCGGTGAGCACCATTTCACGCATCCTCGTAGTGCCTGTTTCTGGCACTTATCCGGGTGCTACCTGCTTCAGTGAGGGCTCTTTGTCTTGCTCGACGCTCCTTCTCTCTTCAGGTCCAATTTGCGACCTCCTGGTCCCTCCTGGGCCCCATCAGCGTCCAAAAATGCCAAACGCACGATTTGCGTCTAGCAAGGCTTGTTGGCGTCCTTCCGGCGGGAAAACACTTCTGCACAACTCTCCAAGGCAAGAGGAATCCGTCCACCAAAGGGTAAGTCTCTAGCCCTTTTTGTTCCTACAGAAACCTCAGCTTCTTCTGTCCAGTCGAAGCTTCTTTGCACCCGCAGCTGGCATTTCCTGGGCATCTGCCCATCTCCGACTTGCTTGTGACTTTTGGACTTGGTCCCCTTGTTCCACAGGTACCCTAGATTGGAAATCCACAGTTGTTGCATTGCTGGTTTGTGTCTTTCCTGCATTATTCCTCTAACACGACTATTTTGTCCTTAGGGGAACTTTAGTGCATTTTGCACTCACTTTTCAGGGTCTTGGGGAGGGTTATTGTTCTAACTCTCACTATTTTCTAATAGTCTCAGCGACCCTCTACCAGGTCACATAGGTTTGGGGTCCATTCGTGGTTCGCATTCCACTTTTGGAGTATATGGTTTGTGTTGCCCCTATCCCTATGTTTCCCCATTGCATCCTATTGTAACTATACATTGTTTGCACTGTTTTCTAAGACTATACTGCATATTTTTGCTATTGTGTGTATATATCTTGTGTATATTTCCTATCCTCTCACTGAGGGTACACTCTAAGATACTTTGGCATATTGTCATAAAAATAAAGTACCTTTATTTTTTGTATAACTGTGTATTGTGTTTTCTTATGATATTGTGCATATGACACTAAGTGGTACTGTAGTAGCTTCACACGTCTCCTAGTTCAGCCTAAGCTGCTCTGCTAAGCTACCATTATCTATCAGCCTAAGCTGCTAGACACCCTATACACTAATAAGGGATAACTGGGCCTGGTGCAAGGTGCAAGTACCCCTTTGTACTCACTACAAGCCAGTCCAGCCTCCTACATTGGTTGTGCAGTGGTGGGATAAGTGCTTGAGACTACTTACCACTCTTGTCATTGTACTTTTCATAAGAGAAAAATATACAAAACAAGGTCAGTGTATATACACATAGCCAAAAAGTTTTGCATTTCCTCTTTTCACTCTTTTCTAAGTGCTGAAAAGTACTCCTAAACTTTCAAAAAGTTCTTAAAAAGTTTTAAAAGTTTTTTCTGTCTTTCCAAAAAGTTCTGAAAACTTTTTTCTCTTTTTCTATCACTTTAACTCTCTCTAAAAAATGTCTGGCACAGGCCAAGGTGTTGATCTGTCCAAACTTGCATATGACAACCTTAGCTGGAAAAGAGCAAGGAGTCTCTGTATAGAGAGAGGTTTGAGTGTAGGGAAGAATCTTTCCTTGGAACTGTTACTTAACATGCTTAGAGAACAGGATAAGGCCATAGGTGCCCCATCTGTTGAAAAAGTACCTAATAGTTCCCAATCTGATTCAGGGACTCCCCCAGGAAAAGATTCAGGAAAGAAACTTCCTAGCCTGCCCATTACTAGACAATCTAGCATAGATGGTAATGATGATGAGCCACACCAAATAAATAGTGTTGTCTCACATCATAGCAAAAGCATTTATTCTCACCATACTGGTAGTAATGTTTCTGTAAACCAAGCTGTTAGGGTGGCTTCTGTAAGGGACAGGTCTCCTTCTGTTCATTCCCATCATAGCTCTGTTTCTAGAAATTTCCCTCCCACCAACCCTGATGACAGAATGTTAGAGAGGGAACTCAATAAGTTGAGGGTGGAACAAACCAGACTGAAGCTTAAAAAGCAACAGCTGGATTTGGATAGACAGTCTTTTGAATTAGAGAAGGAAAGACAGAAGTTGGGTTTAGATACCCATGGTGGCAGCAGCAGTATTCCCCATAGTCATCCTGCAAAAGAGCATGATTCCAGGAATCTGCACAAGATAGTTCCCCCTTATAAGGAGGGGGATGACATTAACAAGTGGTTTTCCTGCACTTGAGAGGGCCTGTGTTGTACAGGATGTCCCTCAAAGGCAGTGGGCTGCTATCCTATGGCTATCATTCAGTGGAAAACGTAGGGATAGGCTCCTTACTGTGAAAGAAAATGATGCTAATAATTTCCAAGTTCTTAAGAATGCACTCCTGGATGGTTATGGCTTAACCACTGAACAGTACAGGATAAAGTTCAGAGAGACCAAGAAGGAGTCTTCACAAGACTGGGTTGATTTCATTGACCATTCAGTGAAGGCCTTGGAGGGGTGGTTACATGGCAGTAAAGTTACTGATTATGAAAGCCTGTATAACACAATCCTGAGAGAGCATATACTTAATAATTGTGTGTCTGATTTGTTGCACCAGTACCTGGTAGACTCTGATCTGACCTCTCCCCAAGAATTGGGAAAGAAGGCAGACAAATGGGTCAGAACAAGGGTGAACAGAAAAGTTCATACAGGGGGTGACAAAGATGGCAATAAGAAGAAAGATGGTGAAAAATCTCAAGATAAGCATGGGGATAAGGGTAAAACCAAAGATCCCACTTCAAATCTTAAACACTCTTCAGAGGGTGGGGATAAAACAAATTCTTCCTCTTCTTCCCAACCTGCACACATTAAAAAGCCTTGGTGCTTTGTGTGTAAAAACAGAGGCCATAAGCCAGGGGATAAGTCCTGTCCAGGTAAACCCCCTGAGCCTACCACCACTAATACATCAAGCTCTAGTGCCCCTAGCAGTAGTGGTACTATTGGTGGGACTGCTGGCAACAGTCAAGCAAAGGGTGTAGTTGGGTTCACTTTTGGGTCCATAGTAGAAACTGGGGTAGTCACTCCCAGGACAGTTTCTGTCACACCTAGTGGCATTGGCCTTGCCACACTGGCTGCTTGTCCCCTTACAATGGATAAGTACAGGCAGAAGAGTTTCAATAAATGGTGTTGAGGCCTTGGCCTACAGGGACACAGGTGCCAGTTTCACTTTGGTGACTGAAAACCTAGTGCACCCTGATCAACACATCATTGGACAACAGTATAAGATTATTGATGTCCATAACTCCACTAAGTTTCTTCCCTTAGCTATAATTCAGTTTAGTTGGGGTGGAGTTACTGGCCCTAAGCAGGTGGTGGTATCACCTAGCTTACCTGTAGACTGTCTCTTAGGTAATGACCTAGAGGCCTCAGGTTGGGCTGATGCACTAGCCAAGGTGCCCCCACATTGTTCAGAGCCAATTCCCTGAACTTTGTGAGTGCGGGGACACCATTACACGCGTGCACTACATATAGGTCACTACCTATATGTAGCTTCACCATGGTAACTCCGAATATGGCCATGTAACATGTCTATGATCATGGAATTGCCCCCTCTATACCATCCTGGCATAGGTGGCACAATCCCATGATCCCAGTGGTCTGTAGCACAGACCCTGGTACTGCCAAACTGCCCTTCCTGGGGTTTCACTGCAGCTGCTGCTGCTGCCAACCCCTCAGACAGGCAGCTGCCCTCCTGGGGTCCAGCCAGGCCTGGCCCAGGATGGCAGACAAAGAACTTCCTCTGAGAGAGGGTGTGACACCCTCTCCCTTTGGAAAATGGTGTGAAGGCAGGGGAGGAGTAGCCTTCCCCAGCCTCTGGAAATGCTTTGTTGGGCACAGATGTGCCCAATTCTGCATAAGCCAGTCTACACCGGTTCAGGGACCCCTTAGCCCCTGCTCTGGCGCGAAACTGGACAAAGGAAAGGGGAGTGACCACTCCCCTGACCTGCACCTCCCCTGGGAGGTGTCCAGAGCTCCTCCAGTGTGCTCCAGACCTCTGCCATCTTGGAAACAGAGGTGCTGCTGGCACACTGGACTGCTCTGAGTGGCCAGTGCCACCAGGTGACGTCGGAGACTCCTTGTGATAGGCTCCTTCAGGTGTTGCTAGCCTATCCTCTCTCCTAGGTAGCCAAACCCTCTTTTCTGGCTATTTAGGGTCTCTGTCTCTGGGGAAACTTTAGATAACGAACGCAGGAGCTCAGCCGAGTTCCTCTGCATCTCTCTCTTCACCTTCTGATAAGGAATCGACCGCTGACCGCGCTGGAAGCCTGCAAACCTGCAACATAGTAGCAAAGACGACTACTGCAACTCTGTAACGCTGATCCTGCCGCCTTCTCGACTGTTTTCCTGCTTGTGCATGCTGTGGGGGTAGCCTGTCTCCTCTCTGCACCAGAAGCTCCGAAGAAATCTCCTGTGGGTCGACGGAATCTTCCCCCTGCAACCGCAGGCACCAAAAAGCTCCATCACCGGTCCCTTGGGTCTCCTCTCAGCACGACGAGCGAGGTCCCTCGAATCCAGCGACTCTGTCCAAGTGACCCCCACAGTCCAGTGACTCGTCAGCCCAAGTTTGGTGGAGGTAAGTCCTTGCCTCACCTCGCTGGGCTGCATTGCTGGGAACCGCGACTTTGCAGCTACTCCGGCCCCTGTGCACTTCCGGCGGAAATCCTTCGTGCACAGCCAAGCCTGGGGCCACGGCACTCTAACCTGCATTGCACGACTTTCTAAGTTGGTCTCCGGCGACTCCTTTGTGCAACTTCGGCGAGCACCGTTTCACGCATCCTTGTAGTGCCTGTTTCTGGCACTTCTCCGGGTGCTACCTGCTTCAGTGAGGGCTCTTTGTCTTGCTCGACGTCCCCTCTCTCTTCAGGTCCAATTTGCGACCTCCTGGTCCCTCCTGGGCCCCAGCAGCGTCCAAAAACGCCAAACGCATGATTTGCGTCTAGCAAGGCTTGTTGGCGTCCTTTCGGCGGGAAAACACTTCTGCACGACTCTCCAAGGCGAGACGGATCCGTCCACCAAAGGAGAAGTCTCTAGCCATTTTCGTTCCTGCAGAAACCTCAGCTTCTTCTGTCCAGTATAAGCTTCTTTGCACCCGCAGTTGGCATTTCCTGGGCATCTGCCCATCTCCGACTTGCTTGTGACTTTTGGACTTGGTCCCCTTGTTCCACAGGTACCCTAGATTGGAAATCCACTGTTGTTGCATTGCTGGTTTGTGTCTTTCCTGCATTATTCCTCTAACACGACTATTTTGTCCTTAGGGGAACTTTAGTGCATTTTGCACTCACTTTTCAGGGTCTTGGGGAGGGTTATTTTTCTAACTCTCACTATTTTCTAATAGTCCCAGCGACCCTCTACCAGGTCACATAGGTTTGGGGTCCATTCGTGGTTCGCATTCCACTTTTGGAGTATATGGTTTGTGTTGCCCCTATCCCTATGTTTCCCCATTGCATCCTATTGTAACTATACATTGTTTGCACTGTTTTCTAAGACTATACTGCATATTTTTGCTATTGTGTGTATATATCTTGTGTATATTTCCTATCCTCTCACTGAGGGTACACTCTAAGATACTTTGGCATATTGTCATAAAAATAAAGTACCTTTATTTTTTGTATAACTGTGTATTGTGTTTTCTTATGATATTGTGCATATGACACTAAGTGGTACTGTAGTAGCTTCACACGTCTCCTAGTTCAGCCTAAGCTGCTCTGCTAAGCTACCATTATCTATCAGCCTAAGCTGCTAGACACCCTATACACTAATAAGGGATAACTGGGCCTGGTGCAAGGTGCAAGTACCCCTTGGTACTCACTACAAGCCAGTCCAGCCTCCTACAGTAAGTCCTTGCCTCACCTCGCTGGGCTGCATTGCTGGGAACCGCGACTTTGCAGCTACTCCGGCCCCTGTGCACTTCCGGCGGAAATCCTTTGTGCACAGCCAAGCCTGGGTCCACGGCACTCTAACCTGCATTGCACGACTTTCTAAGTTGGTCTCCGGCGACGTGGGACTCCTTTGTGCAACTTCGGAGAGCACCGTTTCACGCATCCTCATAGTGCCTGTTTCTGGCACTTGTCCGGGTGCTACCTGCTTCAGTGAGGACTCTTTGTCTTGCTTGACGCCCCCTCTCTCTTCAGGTCCAATTTGCGACCTCCTGGTCACTCCTGGGCCCCGGCAGCGTCCAAAAACGCCAAACGCACGATTTGCGACTAGCAAGGCTTGTTGGCGTCCTTTCGGCGGGAAAACACTTCTGCACGACTCTCCAAGGCGAGTGGGCTCCGACCACCAAAGGGAAAGTCTCTAGCCCTTTTCGTTCCTGCAGAAACCTCAGCTTCTTCTGTCCAGTAGAAGCTTCTTTGCACCCGCAGCTGGCATTTCCTGGGCATCTGCCCATCTCCGACTTGCTTGTGACTTTTGGACTTGGTCCCCTTGTTCCTCAGGTACCCTAGATTGGAAATCCACAGTTGTTGCATTGCTGGTTTGTGTCTTTCCTGCATTATTCCTCTAACAAGACTACTTTGTCCTTAGGGGAACTTTAGTGCACTTTGCACTCACTTTTGAGGGTCTTGGGGAGGGTTATTTTTCTAACTCTCACTATTTTCTAATAGTCCCAGCGACCCTCTACAAGGTCACATAGGTTTGGGGTCCATTCGTGGTTCGCATTCCACTTTTGGAGTATATGGTTTGTGTTGCCCCTATCCCTATGTTTCCCCATTGCATCCTATTGTAACTATACATTGTTTGCACTGTTTTCTAAGACTATACTGCATATTTTTGCTATTGTGTATATATATCTTGTGTATATTTCCTATCCTCTCACTGAGGGTACACTCTAAGATACTTTGGCATATTGTCATAAAAATAAAGTACCTTTATTTTTAGTATAACTGTGTATTGTGTTTTCTTATGATATTGTGCATATGACACTAAGTGGTACTGTAGTAGCTTCACACGTCTCCTAGTTCAGCCTAAGCTGCTCTGCTAAGCTACCATTATCTATCAGCCTAAGCTGCTAGACACCCTATACACTAATAAGGGATAACTGGGCCTGGTGCAAGGTGCAAGTACCCCTTGGTACTCACTACAAGCCAGTCCAGCCTCCTACATTGGTTGTGCAGTGGTGGGATAAGTGCTTGAGACTACTTACCACTCTTGTCATTGTACTTTTCATAAGAGAAAAATATACAAAACAAGGTCAGTGTATATACACATAGCCAAAAAGTTTTGCATTTCCTCTTTTCACTCTTTTCTAAGTGCTGAAAAGTACTTCTAAACTTTCAAAAAGTTCTTAAAAGTTAAAAAAGTTTTTTCTGTCTTTCCAAAAAGTTCTGAAAACTTTTTTCTCTTTTTCTATCACTTTAACTCTCTCTAAAAAATGTCTGGCACAGGCCAAAGTGTTGATCTGTCCAAACTTGCATATGACAACCTTAGCTGGAAAAGAGCAAGGAGTCTCTGTATAGAGAGAGGTTTGAGTGTAGGGAAGAATCCTTCCTTGGAACTGTTACTTAACATGCTTAGAGAACAGGATAAGGCCATAGGTGCCCCATCTGTTGAAAAAGTACCTAATAGTTCCCAATCTGATTCAGGGACTCCCCCAGGAAAAGATTCAGGAAAGAAACTTCCTAGCCTGCCCATTACTAGACAATCTAGCATAGATGGTAATGATGATGAGCCACACCAAATAAATAGTGTTGTCTCTCATCATAGCAAAAGCATTTATTCTCACCATACTGGTAGTAATGTTTCTGTAAACCAAGCTGTTAGGGTGGCTTCTGTAAGGGACAGGTCTCCTTCTGTTCATTCCCATCATAGCTCTGTTTCTAGAAATGTCCCTCCCACCAACCCTGTTGACAGAATGTTAGAGAGGGAACTCAATAAGTTGAGGGTGGAACAAACCAGACTGAAGCTTAAAAAGCAACAGCTGGATTTGGATAGACAGTCTTTTGAATTAGAGAAGGAAAGACAGAAGTTGGGTTTAGATACCCATGGTGGCATCAGCAGTATTCCCCATAGTCATCCTGCAAAAGAGCATGATTCCAGGAATCTGCACAAGATAGTTCCCCCTTATAAGGAGGGGGATGACATTAACAAGTGGTTTGCTGCACTTGAGAGGGCCTGTGTTGTACAGGATGTCCCTCAAAGGCAGTGGGCTGCTATCCTAAGGCTATCATTTAGTGGAAAAGGTAGGGATAGGCTCCTTACTGTGAAAGAAAATGATGCTAATAATTTCCAAGTTCTTAAGAATGCACTCCTGGATGGTTATGGCTTAACCACTGAACAGTACAGGATAAAGTTCAGAGAGACCAAAAAGGAGTCTTCACAAGACTGGGTTGATTTCATTGACCATTCAGTGAAGGCCTTGGAGGGGTGGTTACATGGCAGTAAAGTTACTGATTATGAAAGCCTGTATAACACAATCCTGAGAGAGCATATACTTAATAATTGTGTGTCTGATTTGTTGCATCAGTACCTGGTAGACTCTGATCTGACAACTCCCCAAGAATTGGGAAAGAAGGCAGACAAATGGGTCAGAACAAGGGTGAACAGAAAAGTTCATACAGGGGGTGACAAAGATGGCAATAAGAAGAAAGATGGTGAAAAATCTCAAGATAAGCATGGGGATAAGGGTAAAACCAAAGATCCCACTTCAAATCTTAAACACTCTTCAGAGGGTGGGGATAAAACTAATTCTTCCTCTTCTTCACAGCCTGCACACATTAAAAAGCCTTGGTGCTTTGTGTGTAAAAACAGAGGCCATAGGCCAGGGGATAAGTCCTGTCCAGGTAAACCCCCTGAGCCTACCACCACTAATACATCAAGCTCTAGTGCCCCTAGCAGTAGTGGTACTAGTGGTGGGACTGCTGGCAACAGTCAAGCAAAGGGTGTAGTTGGGTTCACTTATGGGTCCATCATAGAAACTGGGGTAGTCAGTCCCAAGACAGTTTCTGTCACACCTAGTGGCATTGGCCTTGCCACACTGACTGCTTGTCCCCTTACAATGGATAAGTACAACCAGACAGTTTCAATAAATGGTGTTGAGGCCTTGGCCTACAGGGACACAGGTGCCAGTTTCACTTTGGTGACTGAAAACCTAGTGCACCCTGATCAACACATCATTGGACAACAGTATAAAATTATTGATGTCCATAACTCCACTAAGTTTCTTCCCTTAGCTATAATTCAGTTTAGTTGGGGTGGAGTTACTGGCCCTAAGCAGGTGGTGGTATCACCTAGCTTACCTGTAGACTGTCTCTTAGGTAATGACCTAGAGGCCTCAGGTTGGGCTGATGTAGAGTTTTATGCCCATTCAGCCATGCTGGGCACCCCTGAGGAATTGTTCCCTCTCATTTCTACTGAAATGAAAAAGCAAAGGAGAGAAGGCCTGAAAACTCAGGATCCCTCTCCATCAACAGGTAAAAAGGGTATCACAGTATCCCCTAACCACCCTACCATTCAGGATACCATTCCTGTGGTGGGAGAAACCTCTCCTGGGGTGGCACCTGTTCCAAGGGAATCATCAGCTGGCAAAGCTGGACTCCCTGAGGTAGAAGTACCTCTCTGTGGGATAACTAACATTGATGACAAAAAGAGCACCATTTTAGTTAACATGGAGCATCCCTCCACCCTCCCAGAGAAACTTTAGTGCAGAAACCCTGCACTGCCTCACAACACTTAGGACAGCATCCCTGCCCTAGTGTGGAGCTGTAGGAGGCTGGACTGGCTTGTAGTGAGTACCAAGGGGTACTTGCACCTTGCACCAGGCCCTGTTATCCCTTATTAGTGTATAGGGTGTCTAGCAGCTTAGGCTGATAGATAATGGTAGCTTAGCAGAGCAGCTTAGGCTGAACTAGGAGACGTGTGAAGCTACTACAGTACCACTTAGTGTCATATGCACAATATCATAAGAAAACACAATACACAGTTATACTAAAAATAAAGGTACTTTATTTTTATGACAATATGCCAAAGTATCTTAGAGTGTACCCTCAGTGAGAGGATAGGAAATATACACAAGATATATATACACAATAGCAAAAATATGCAGTATAGCCTTAGAAAACAGTGCAAACAATGTATAGTTACAATAGGATGCAATGGGGAAACATAGGGAAAGGGGCAACACAAACCATATACTCCAAAAGTGGAATGCGAACCACGAATGGACCCCAAACCTATGTGACCTTGTAGAGGGTCGCTGGGACTATTAGAAAATAGTGAGAGTTAGAAAAATAACCCTCCCCAAGACCCTGAAAAGTGAGTGCAAAGTGCACTAAAGTTCCCCTAAGGACAAAATAGTCGTGTTAGAGGAATAATGCAGGAAAGACACAAACCAGCAATGCAACAACTGTGGATTTCCAATCTAGGGTACCTGTGGAACAAGGGGACCAAGTCCAAAAGTCACAAGCAAGTCGGAGATGGGCAGATGCCCAGGAAATGCCCGCTGCGGGTGCAAAGAAGCTTCGACTGGACAGAAGAAGCTGAGGTTTCTGCAGGAACGAAAAGGGCTAGAGACTTCCCCTTTGGTGGACGGATCCCTCTCGCCTTGGAGAGTCGTGCAGAAGTGTATTCCCACTGGAAGGATGCCAACAAGCCTTGCTACACGCAAATCGTTTGTTTGGCGTTTTTTGGACGCTGCTGGGGCCCAGGAGGGACCAGGAGGTCGCAAATTGGACCTGAAGAGAGAGGGGACGTCGAGCAAGACAAAGAGCCCTCACTGAAGCAGGTAGCACCCGGAGAAGTGCCAGAAACAGGCACTACGAGGATGCGTGAAACGGTGCTCGCCGAAGTTGCACAAAGGAGTCCCACGTCGCCGGAGACCAACTTAGAAAGTCGTGCAATGCAGGTTAGAGTGCCGTGGACCCAGGCTTGGCTGTGCACAAAGGATTTCCGCCGGAAGTGCACAGGGGCCGGAGTAGCTGCAAAGTCGCGGTTCCCAGCAATGCAGCCCAGCGAGGTGAGGCAAGGACATATACATGCACACCTATGAGCACTGGGGCCCTGTGTGACTGGCTTGTAGTGAGTACCAAGGGGTACTTGCACCTTGCACCACGCCCAGTTATCCCTTATTAGTGTATAGGGTGTCTAGCAGCACAGGCTGATAGATAATGGTAGCTTAGCAGAGCAGCTTAGGCTGAACTAGGAGACGAGTGAAGCTCCTACAGTACCACTTAGTGTCATATGCACAATATCATAAGAAAACACAATACACAGTTATACTAAAAATAAAGGTACTTTAATTTTATGACAATATGCCAAAGTATCTCAGAGTGTACCCTCAGTGAGAGGATAGGAAATATACACAAGATATATATACACAATACCAAAAATATGCAGTATAGTCTTAGAAAACAGTGCAAACAATGTATAGTTACAATAGGATGCAATGGGGACACATAGGGATAGGGGCAACACAAACCATATACTCCAAAAGTGGAATGCAAACCACGAATGGACCCCAAACCTATGTGACCTTGTAGAGGGTCGCTGGGACTATTAGAAAATAGTGAGGGTTAGAAAAATAGCCCACCCCAAGACCCTGAAAAGTGAGTGCAAAGTGCCCTAAAGTTCCCCAAAGGACATAGAAGTCGTGATAGGGGAATTCTGCAGGAAAGACACAAACCAGCAATGCAACAACGATGGATTTCCAGTTGAGGGTACCTGTGGAACAAGGTGACCAAGTCCAAAAGTCACAAGCAAGTCGGAGATGGGCAGATGCCCAGGAAATGCCAGCTGCGGGTGCAAAGAAGCTGCTACTGGACTGTAGAAGCTTAGGTTTCTGCAGGAACGACAAGGGCTAGAGACTTTCCCTTTGGAGGACGGATCCCTCACGCGGTGGAGATTTGTGCAAAAGTATTTTCCCGCCAAAAAACTGCCAACAAGCCTTGCTAGCTGCAAATCGTGCGGTAAGCGTTTTTGGATGTTGCTGTGGCCCAGGAGGGACCAGGAGGTCGCAAATTGCGTCAGGAGAGAGAGGGGACATCATGCAAGACAAGGACCCCTCTCAGCAGCAGGTAGCTCCCGGAAAAATGCCAGAAACAGGCACTACGAGGATGCGTGAAATGGTGCTCACCCGAAGTCGCACAAAGGAGTCCCACGTCGCCGGAGAACAACTTAGGAGGTCGTGCAATGCAAGTTAGAGTGCCGTAGACCCAGGCTTGGTTATGCACAAAGGATTTCTGCCGGAAGTGCACAGGGGCCGGAGTAGCTGCAAAAGTCACGGTTCCCAGCAATGCAGTCTGGTGTGGGGAGGCAAGGACTTACCTCCACCAAACTTGGACTGAAGAGTCACTGGACTGTGGGAGTCACTTGGACAGAGTTGCTGGATTCGAGGGACCTCGCTCATCGTGCTGAGAGGAGACCCAAGGGACCGGTAATGCAGCTTTTTGGTGCCTGCGGTTGCAGGGGGACGATTCCGTCGACCCACGGGAGATTTCTTCGGAGCTTCTAGTGCAGAGAGGAGGCAGACTACCCCCACAGCATGCACCACCAGGAAAACAGTCGAGAAGGCAGCAAGATCAGCATTTCAGAGTTGCAGTAGTCGTCTTTGCTACTATGTTGCAGTTTTGCAGGCTTCCATCGCGGTCAGCAGTCGATTCCTTGGCAGAAGGTGAAGAGAGAGATGCAGAGGAACTCAGATGAGCTCTTGCATTCGTTATCTAAAGTTTCCCCAGAGACAGAGACCCTAAATAGCCAGAAAAGAGGGTTTGGCTACCTAGGAGAGAGGATAGGCTAGCAACACCTGAAGGAGCCTATCAGAAGGAGTCTCTGACGTCACCTGGTGGCACTGGCCACTCAGAGCAGTCCAGTGTGCCAGCAGCACCTCTGTTTCCAAGATGGCAGAGGTCTGGAGCACACTGGAGGAGCTCTGGACACCTCCCAGGGGAGGTGCAGGTCAGGGGAGTGGTCACTCCCCTTTCCTTTGTCCAGTTTCGCGCCAGAGCAGGGCTAAGGGGTCCCTGAACTGGTGTAGACTGGCTTATGCAGAAATGGGCACCAAATGTGCCCATGAAAGCATTTCCAGAGGATGGGGGAGGCTACTCCTCCCCTGCCTTCACACCATTTTCCAAAGGGAGAGGGTGTAACACCCTCTCTCAGAGGAAGTCCTTTGTTCTGCCATCCTGGGCCAGGCCTGGCTGGACCCCAGGAGGGCAGAAGCCTGTCTGAGGGGTTGGCAGCAGCAGCAGCTGCAGTGAAACCCCAGGAAAGGCAGTTTGGCAGTACCAGGGTCTGTGCTACAGACCACTGGGATCATGGGATTGTGCCAACTATGCCAGGATGGTATAGAGGGGGCAATTCCATGATCATAGACATGTTACATGGCAATATTCGGAGTTACCATTGTGAAGCTACATATAGGTAGTGACCTATATGTAGTGCACGCGTGTAATGGTGTCCCCGCACTCACAAAGTCCGGGGAATTGGCCCTGAACAATGTGGGGGCACCTTGGCTAGTGCCAGGGTGCCCTCAAACTAAGTAACTTTGCACCTAACCTTTACCAGGTAAAGGTTAGACATATAGGTAACTTATAAGTTACTTAAGTGCAGTGTAAAATGGCTGTGAAATAACGTGGACGTTATTTCACTCAGGCTGCAGTGGCAGGCCTGTGTAAGAATTGTCAGAGCTCCCTATGGTTGGCAAAAGAAATGGTGCAGCCCATAGGGATCTCCTGGAACCCCAATACCCTGGGTACCTCAGTACCATATACTAGGGAATTATAAGGGTGTTCCAGTAAGCCAATGTAAATTGGTAAAATTGGTCACTAGCCTGTTAGTGACAATTTGAAAGAAATGAGAGAGCATAACCACTGAGGTTCTGATTAGCAGAGCCTCAGTGAGACAGTTAGTCACTACACAGGTAACACATTCAGGCACACTTATGAGCACTGGGGCCCTAAAACAACATATATACAGTGAAAAATGGGGGTAACATACCAGGCAAGATGGTACTTTCCTACAAACCCCCCCCAAACGAAGGACAATAAGACTAACCATGACCTGATGAGTCTTCATTGTCTAAGTGGAAATATCTGGAGAGTCCATCTGCATTGGAGTGGCTACTCCCAGGTCTATGTTCCACTGTATAGTCCATTCCCTGTAGGGATATGGACCACCTCAATAATTTAGGATTTTCACCTTTCATTTGTTTTAGCCAAAGTAGAGGCTTGTGGTCTGTCTGAACAATGAAGTGAGTGCCAAACAGGTATGGCCTCAACTTCTTCAGAACCCAGACCACAGCAAAGGCCTCCCTCTCTATGGCAGACCAACGCTTTTCTCTAGGGGTCAACCTCCTACTAATAAAAGCAACAGGTTGATCCTGGCCCTCAGAATTAAGTTGTGATAGGACTGCCCCTACTCCTAATTCAGATGCATCAGTTTGGACATAGAATTTTTTAGAGTAACAAGGGCTTTTCAGGACAGGTGCAGAGCACATGGCATGCTTCAGCTCCTCAAAAGCTTTCTGACAGTTTGCTGTCCATAATACCTTTTTAGGCATTTTCTTGGATGTGAGGTCATTAAGAGGGGCTGCAATGGAGCCATAGTTCTTAATGAACCTCCTGTAATATCCAGTGAGGCATAGGAAGGCTCTCACTTGAGTCTGAGTAGTAGGGGGAACCCAATCTATAATAGTTTGGATTTTCCCCTGCAGTGGTGCAATCTGTTCCCCACCAACAAGGTGTCCCAGATAAACCACCTTTCCCTGCCCTATCTGGCACTTTGAAGCCTTGATAGTGAGGCCTGCCTTTTGCAGGGCCTCTAAAACTTTCCATAGGTGGACCAGGTGATCATCCCAACTGGAGCTAAAGACAGCTATATCGTCCAGATATGCTGCACTAAAAGCTTCCAGCCCTTGCAGGACTGTGTTCACCAACCTCTGAAAAGTGGCAGGTGCATTTTTCAATCCAAAAGGCATTACTGTGAATTGGTAATGTCCTCCAATGGTTGAAAATGCAGTTTTAGGTTTAGCATCTTCTGATAATTTGATCTGCCAATACCCTGCAGTCAAATCAAAAGTGCTTAGATACTTGGCAGATGCCAGTGTATCTATGAGCTCATCTGCCCTGGGTATAGGGTGAGCATCAGTTTTGGTTACCTGGTTGAGACCTCTGTAGTCTACACAAAACCGCATTTCTTTCTTTCCATCTTTGGAATGAGGTTTTGGTACAAGTACCACAGGAGAAGCCCATGGACTTTCAGAGTGCTCAACCACTCCCAGTTCTAACATTTTCTGCACCTCTTGCTTTATGCAGTCCCTGACATGGTCAGGCTGCCTATAGATTTTGCTTTTGACAGGCAAGCTGTCTCCAGTATCTATAGTGTGCTCACACCAAGAAGTGGTACCTGGCACAGTAGAGAGAGTTCAGAAAACTGACACAGGAGATTTATGCAATGGTCTTTCTGCTCAGCAGTAAGACAATCAGCCAAAACTACACCTTCCACTAGAGCATCTTGTCTGTGGAAGAGAAGAGATCAGGTAGAGGATCACTGTCTTCTTCCTGTCCCTCATCAGTTGCCATGAGCAGGGTGAGATCAGCCCTGTCATAGTAGGGTTTCAGGCGATTGACATGGAGCACCCTAAGGGGACTCCTGGCAGTGCCTACGTCAACTAAGTAGGTGACTTCATCTTTTTTCTCAACAATTTTGTGGGGTCCACTCCATTTATCTTGGAGTGCTCTTGGGGCCACAGGCTCCAAGACCCACACTTTCTGCCCTGGTTTGTACTGAACCAAAACAGCCTGCTGGTCATGCCATTGCTTTTGGAGCTCTTGGCTGGCCTGAAGGTTTTTACTGGCCTTTTTCATATACTCAGCCATCCTTGATCTGAGGCCAAGTACATAATCCACAATATCTTGCTTTGGAGCTTTTAAAGGTTGTTCCCAACCCTCCTTGACAAGTGTTAGTGGACCTCTAACAGGGTGTCCAAAAAGGAGTTCAAAGGGGCTAAAGCCCACTCCTTTCTGGGGTACCTCCCTGTAGGCAAAAAGGAGGCATGGTAAAAGGATATCCCATCTCCTGCGGAGTTTTTCAGAGAGTCCCATAATCATGCCTTTGAGAGTTTTGTTAAATCTCTCCACCAGTCCATTTGTTTGTGGATGATAGGGTGTAGTGAACTTTTTAAGTCACACTACACTCCTTCCACATGGCCTTCAAGTAAGCAGACATGAAATTGCTTCCTCTGTCTGAAACTACCTCTTTTGGGAAGCCCACCCTGGAAAATATTCCCAGGAGGGCCTTTGCCACTGCAGGTGCTGTAGTGATCCTAAGAGGAATTGCTTCAGGATATCTTGTGGCATGGTCCACTACCACCAAGATAAACCTATTGCCTGAAGCAGTAGGAGGGTCAAGGGGGCCAACTGTGTCAACCCCTACCCTTTCAAAGGGAACCCCAACCACAGGCAGTGGAATAAGGGGTGCCTTTGGAGTGCCACCTGTCTTGCCACTGGCTTGACAGGTTTCACAGGACTTACAAAATTCTTTTGTGTCCTCAGACATTCTAGGCCAATGAAACAAGGGAACAAGCCTGTCCCAAGTTTTCATTTTTCCCAGATGTCCAGCTAGGGGAATGTCGTGGGCTAGAGTTAGGAGGAACCTTCTGTACTCCTGAGGAATCACTAACCTCCTGGCAGTTCCAGGCTTAGGATCCCTTGCTTCAGTGTACAAGAGGTTGTCCTCCCAGTAAACTCTGTGAGAGTCACTGACATCCCCATTAGCTTGTTTGACAGCTTGCTGTCTTAGACCCTCTAGTGTGGGACAGGTTTGCTGTGCCACACTCAGCTCCTCCCTGGCAGGCCCCCTTCACCCAAAAGCTCAGCAGTGTCTGCTTCCAGCTCCTCTGGTGTAGGTTCTGCACAGGGTGGAAATTCTTCTTCCTCAGAAGTAGAATCCACTGTAGAGGGAGGGATAGTAGGAAGTGCTTTACTTCTACTAGCCCTAGCTTTAGGGAGCACTTGGTCCATTGTTCCAGGATCCAAGTTTCCCTTTCCTTTTTGCTTTTTGGCCTGAGCCCTAGTTAAAGCAAAAATATGCCCTGGGATGCCCAGCATTGCTGCATGGGCCTCCAACTCCACATCTGACCAAGCTGATGTCTCCAAATCATTTCCTAGTAGACAGTCTACAGGTAAATCTGTGGCTACCACAACTTTCTTTGGACCAGTAACCCCCCCCCAGTTGAGATTTACAACAGCCATGGGGTGGCTAAGTGTGTTGTTGTGAGCATCAGTTACTTGGTACTGGTGACCAAGTAGGTGTTGTTCAGGGTGGACCAGTTTCTCTATCACCATTGTGACACTGGCACCTGTGTCCCTGTAGGCCTGAACCTCAACACCATTTATTAGGGGTAGCTGCTTGTACTTATCCATATTAAGGGGACAAGCAACTAAGGTGGTTAAATCAATAGCCCCCTCAGAGACTAATACAGCCTCTGTGGTCTCCCTAACAAGACCAACCACAACTAAGTTACCAATAGTGAGCCCAGCTACTCCCTTGGATTGGCTATTAGTAGGTTTGCTCCCACCACCACTGCTATTAGTAGTGACACTAGGTGTAGCGGTAGGGGTTGTAGTGGTAGGAGGCTTGGTGCTTTTCTTTGGACAACTGGGATCTGTTGTCCAATGGCCTTTTATTTTACATAAATAGCACCATGGTTTATTTTCCTTGTTTTGATTAGAAGAGGATTTGGGCCCACCACCCCCACCAGAGTGTTTTTGTGGGCCTGATGAAGATTCATTTTTAGATTTGTCCCCACCCTTGTCAGAAGACTTACCATCCTTTTTCTTGTTGCCATCTTTGTCACCCCCTGTATGAACTTTTCTGTTCACCCTTGTTCTGACCCATGTGTCTTCCTTCTTTCCCAATTCTTGGGGAGAGGTCAGATCAGAGTCAACCAAGTACTGGTGCAACAAATCAGACACACAATTATTAAGAATATGCTCTCTCAGGATCAAGTTATACAGGCTGTCATAATCAGTAACTTTACTGCCATGTAACCACCCCTCCAAGGCCTTCACTGAATGGTCAATGAAATCAACCCAGTCTTGTGAAGACTCCTTCTTGGTCTCTCTGAACTTTATCCTGTATTGTTCAGTGGTTAAGCCATAACCATCCAGGAGTGCATTCTTAAGAACTTTGTAATCATTGGCTTCATTTTCTTTCACAGTAAGGAGCCTATCCCTACCTTTTCCACTAAATGATAGCCATAGGATAGCAGCCCACTGCCTTTGAGGGACATCCTGTACAGCACAGGCCCTCTCAAGTGCAGCAAACCACTTGTTAATGTCATCCCCCTCCTTATAAGGGGGAACTATCTTGTGCAGATTCCTGGAATCATGCTCTTTTGCAGGATGACTATGGGGAATACTGCTACTGCCACCATGGGTTTCTAAACCCAATTTCTGTCTCTCCTTCTCTACTTCTAAGGTCTGTCTATCCAAATCCAGCTGTTGCTTCTTGAGCTTCAGTCTGGTTTGTTCCACTCTCAATCTATTGAGCTCCCTTTCTAACATTATGTCATCAGGGTGGCTGGGAGGGACATGCCTTGAAACAGAAGTAGGATGAGAATGGACAGAAGGAGACCTGTCCCTTACAGAAGGCACCCTAACAGCTTGGTTAACAGAAACATCACTTCTACTGTGGTGAGAAGGAATACTCTTGCTATGATGTGAGACATCTGTATGGCGTGACTCCACATCAGTACCAACTATGCTAGACTGTCTAGTAATGGGCAGGCTAGGAAGTTTCTTTCCTGAATCATTTCCTTGGGGAGTCCCTGGATCAGATTGGGAACCATTAGCTACTTTTTCAACAGATGAGGACATGTTGGCCTTATCTTGTTCTCTAAGCATGTTAAGCAATAATTCCAAGGAAGGATTCTTCCCTACACTCAAACCTCTTTCTACACAGAGACTCCTTGCTCCTTTCCAGCTAAGGTGGTCATATGCAAGTTTGGACAGATCAACAGTTTGGCCTGTGCCAGACATTTTTAGAAAGAGTTTAAGTGATAGAAAAAGAGAAAAAAGTTTTCAGAACTTTTAGAAAGACAGAAAAAAAACTTTTTAAAATTTTTAAGAACTTTTTGAAAGTTTAGAAGTACTTTTCAGCACTTAGAAAAGAGTGAAAAGAGGAAATGCAAAACTTTTTGGTTAGGTGTACATACACTGATCTTGTTTTGTATATTTTTCTCTTATGAAAAGTACAATGACAAAAGTGGTAAGTAGTCTCAAAGCACTTATCCCACCGCTGCACAACCAATGTAGGAGGCTGGACTGGCTTGTAGTGAGTACCAAGGGGTACTTGCACCTTGCACCAGGCCCAGTTATCCCTTATTAGTGTATAGGGTGTCTAGCAGCAAAGTATCTCAGAGTATACCCTCAGTATGAGGATAGCAAATATACACAAGATATATGTACACAATACCAAAATATGCAGTAATAGTATTAGAAAACAGTGCAAACAATGTATAGTTACAATAGGGTGCAATGGGGACACATAGGTATAGGGCAACACAAACCATATACTCCAAAAGTGGAATACGAACCACGAATGGACCCCAAACCTATGTGACCTTGTAGAGGGTCGCTGGGACTATTAGAAAATAGTGAGAGTTAGAAAAATAACCCTCCCCAAGACCCTGAAAAGTGAGTGCAAAGTGCACTAAAGTTCCCCTAAGGACAAAATAGTCGTGTTAGAGGAATAATGCAGGAAAGACACAAACCAGCAATGCAACAACTGTGGATTTCCAATCTAGGGTACCTGTGGAACAAGGGGACCAAGTCCAAAAGTCACAAGCAAGTCGGAGATGGGCAGATGCCCAGGAAATGCCAGCTGCGGGTGCAAAGAAGCTTCTACTGGACAGAAGAAGCTGAGGTTTCTGCAGGAACGAAAAGGGCTAGAGACTTCCCCTTTGGTGGACGGATCCCTCTCGCCTTGTAGAGTCGTGCAAAAGTGTTTTCCCTCCAAAAGGACGCCAACAAGCCTTGCTAGTTGCAAATCGTGCGTTTAGCGTTTTTGGACGCTGCCGGGGCCCAGGAGGGACCAGGAGGGACCAGGAGGTCGCAAATTGGACCTGAAGAGAGAGGGGACGTCGAGCAAGACAAACAGCCCTCACTGAAGCAGGTAGCTCCCGGAGAAGTGCCAGAAAAAGGCACTACGAGGATGCGTGAAGCGGTGCTCGCTGAAGTTGCACAAAGGAGTCCCACGTCGCCGGAGACCAACTTAGAAAGTCGTGCAATGCAGGTTAGAGTGCCGTGGACCCAGGCTTGGCTGTGCACAAAGGATTTCCGCCGGAAGTGCACAGGGGCCGGAGTAGCTGCAAAGTCGCGGTTCCCAGCAATGCAGCCCAGCAAGGTGAGGCAAGGACTTACCTCCACCAAACTTGGGCTGAAGAGTCACTGGACTGTGGGGGTCACTTGAACAGAGTCGCTGGATTCGAGGGACCTCGCTCGTCGTGCTGAGAGGAGACCCAAGGGACCGGTAATGCAGCTTTTTGGTGCCTGCGGTTGCAGGGGGAAGATTCCGTCGACCCACGGGAGATTTCTTCGGAGCTTCTGGTGCAGAGAGGAGGCAGGCTACCCCCACAGCATGCACAAGCAGGAAAACAGTCGAGAAGGCGGCAGGATCAGCGTTACAGAGTTGCAGTAGTCGTCTTTGCTACTATGTTGCAGGTTTGCAGGCTTCCAGCGCGGTCAGCAGTCGATTCCTTATCAGAAGGTGAAGAGAGAGATGCAGAGGAACTCGGATGAGCTCTTGCATTCGTTATCTAAAGTTTCCCCAGAGGCAGAGACCCTAAATAGCCAGAAAAGAGGGTTTGGCTACCTAGGAGAGAGGATAGGCTACTAACACCTGAAGGAGCCTATCAGCAGGAGTCTCTGACATCAGCTGGTGGCACTGGCCACTCAGAGCAGTCCAGTGTGCCAGCAGCACCTCTGTTTCCAAGATGGCAGAGGTCTGGAGCACACTGGAGGAGCTCTGGACACCTCCCAGGGGAGGTGCAGGTCAGGGGAGTGGTCACTCCCCTTTCCTTTGTCCAGTTTCGCGCCAGAGCAGGGGCTAAGGGGTCCCTGAACCGGTGTAGACTGGCTTATGCAGAATTGGGCACCTCTGTGCCCAACAAAGCATTTCCAGAGGCTGAGGGAGGCTACTCCTCCCCTGCCTTCACACCATTTTCCAAAGGGAGAGGGTGTCACACCCTCTCTCAGAGGAAGTTCTTTGTTCTGCCATCCTGGGCCAGGCCTGGCTGGACCCCAGAAGGGCAGCTGCCTGTCTGAGGGGTTGGCAGCAGCAGCTGCAGTGAAACCCCAGGAAGGGCAGTTTGGCAGTACCAGGGTCTGTGCTACAGACCACTGGGATCATGGGATTGTGCCAACTATGCCAGGATGGTATAGAGGGGGCAATTCCATGATCATAGACGTGTTACATGGCCATATTCGGTGTTACCATGGTGAAGCTACATATAGGTAGTGACCTATATTTAGTGCACGCGTGTAATGGTGTCCCCGCACTCACAAAGTTCAGTGAATTGGCTCTGAACAATGTGGGGGCACCTTGGCTAGTGCCAGGGTGCCCTCACACTAAGTAACTTTGCACCTAACCTTTACCAGGTAAAGGTTAGACATATAGGTGACTTATAAGTTACTTAAGTGCAGTGTAAAATGGCTGTGAAATAACGTGGACGTTATTTCACTCAGGCTGCAGTGGCAGGCCTGTGTAAGAATTGTCAGAGCTCCTTATGGGTGGCAAAAGAAATGCTGCAGCCCATAGGGATCTCCTGGAACCCCAGTACCCTGGGTACCTCAGTACCATATACTAGGGAATTATAAGGGTGTTCCAGTAAGCCAATGTAAATTGGTAAAATTAGTCACTAGCCTGTTAGTGACAATTTGGAAAGAAATGAGAGAGCATAACCACTGAGGTTCTGATTAGCAGAGCCTCAGTGAGACAGTTAGTCACTACACAGGTAACACATTCAGGCACACTTATGAGCACTGGGGCCCTGGGTTACCAGGGTCCCAGTGACGCATACAACTAAAACAACATATATACAGTGAAAAATGGGGCTAACATGCCAGGCAAGATGGTACTTTCCTACAAATTCCCCTTATTAGGATTGTCGTCCCTTCTTGGACAGGTTGCACTCCTCTGACAACTAGAGGCCTAATTTCTAACAGACCTTGTATGAGGTGACTACACCCACATTTAATGGGGAATTCAGACAGAAACACATACAGCTATCTAATATGTACTGCAAGCAGGCACGTTAGAGACAAAATATTTACAGACATGTGACCATAAGTCAAGTCTAATCATGAGCATTGTTCCTAGCACCTTGGGCGACATATGGACAGTTTACAATGATGAATAGATGACTCCCATTATATGTAGATCACCTCTGTATTGCTCGTCAAGTCCATTAGGAAAATTGTCACTGCAGTGCAGACAGAAATATTGAGGGGGTGTATCCTTGCCCAGGGAATTCAAATCATTATAGTTTCTCCCAAACCTATTCTGAAGGAGCAATAAAAAACAGTTTTCTTAATGCATGCACTTTATGTCTTTGTTGGGTACAGTGAACTACTTCATTAAATATCACTGATGTAAAATGTGAATATGATACAACACTTCACACACACAAATGTTTACAATATGTACTGGGTGACAGCACCATAACGCTAGCAGAAATACATGCCCTGCTAGTTGTCCTTCAGAAAGCTGATCAAATCAATACTCACATTTATTGTGTCATATTCACTATTCTGGATACAAAGCTACAATTTAGATTTACAGCACTGGTATTTAAACAGATTTACAGATTCAGAGTAGAAGTCAATAAAAAGTAAACAACTTTTTGATAGGGTAGCTGTTCTAAGTAACAAACTTCCTTTGGTCCATGAACAGCACAGTAAGTCCCACAAGAGTGAAGGAATTTACTTAAAGAGAACCATGTACCAGATGTGGCTTCAAAAACAGCGGTACACATCTTTGAGATAGCAGCTGTAACTCAAACCCAAGTTAAGATTAATGCAGATATTTTAGTGAAAATAGAGGCAACCTCAAAAGTAGAAAAGCCTCCTAATGCTTTCTCATCCAAATATCTCTAAATTGTTACTGAAGGTCCGAGGTGCAAGGAGGTGAGGTAGATCAAAGCCAAAACGATCTGACTCCTCCTGAATCAGCCGCAGGTACATCAAGAGAAAATCCTACAGAACAAAAGGAAGTTACAAGTCCAACACTGAAAAGAGAATTAACAAAATGTCCACTGAAAAGAGATAAGTGGTCAGCATCACAAGCCAAGAGGAAAGAAGCAATTATAGTGTCAACAACTGAAGAAGAAATAGACACAACAAGAAGAGAAGACTTGAGTGATGGAGAGTTAAATGGAGATTGAAGATTGAAAAGAAAGCGAATTGCAAATCGGAGATACGCAGGTCCTAAATGGGCATATGCAAAGACAAGTGAATGGAAGATTGAATTTTGTCTTTTTGTTTTGATCGAGAAATTTCAGGTCAATATTTTGGCAAATGAAGAAGATCAATGAACTGAACTTTTTAAATTTGTGAAACTAAGAAAAGTGCAGCAGAGACTAATGAGAGTAACCAGAAGAGACCATTAAAAAACCTGATTTGACAAGCTACTAAACTGATCTTGACCATTTTACCGATTCTGACAAGTAACCTCCTTTTGAAAAGGTCCTGGAAGAAAGACTGAAAGCTCTAAATAACTGCTAAAGAAGATTGAAGATTTTGTTTTGTTTTTGCTGCATAGTTATACATTTTTCTCTTCTACAGCCAATAGGTTAGGAAGAATAGGTGCTGTAAATACATAGGTATTGGTTTGGCGATTGAGTACATGATATTGTGTTTGGTGTTGATCGTGAGCATGACTCTTCTTGACAAAATTGTAGCCAACCATACCTCTGCTTTAGAGACAGCTACTACCCTCACAGAATTAGACAAGTTTAGAATAGATGAGAGGTATTTGCATGTAGACAGCTCCCAAGGAGAACTTTCTTCCAATGTTTTCTATCGCTTATTGCATGAGTATGTTGAGACGATGAATGTGAGAGAATGTTATGTTTGTACTCAGATTTATTCATCAGTGGAGGAAGGAATTACTTACCATAGATTGCCCCTTACTTATGGAATAAGTTGAAGTCTTTTACTAACACGATTCTATAACCAGGAGTACATTCAGTACTTCTAGTCAAATCATTATTTAGGTCCTCATTATGACATTGGCGGTAAGTACCGTCTACCGCCATGCTGA
Source organism: Pleurodeles waltl (assembly GCF_031143425.1). Taxonomy (NCBI): domain Eukaryota; kingdom Metazoa; phylum Chordata; class Amphibia; order Caudata; family Salamandridae; genus Pleurodeles; species Pleurodeles waltl. The sequence continues at coordinate 1,920,540 of NW_027150363.1, forward strand.
CTGCCGGCAACATACCGCCGGCGTGGCGGTTTACCGCTACCCATATTATGACCCACACATAGCAATTCATCACTATACAGCCACACACACAAGTCTGCCAGCCCAAAGGTCAGTGATAAACTGGAGGTAGCAAAACCAACACCGTTACGCCAACAGAACTACGCCCACAGCATTATGACCCAGGAATCACCGCAGCAGACATTCAATGGCTCTAAACCATGGCTCGTATCACTGGGGAAAGGGCACCTGCCTTCACCAAGGCGGAGTTGGAGAGACTGGTGGATGGGGTTCTACCCCAGTACGGACTGCTGTATGGGCCTCCAGACCAACAGGCGAGTACACTGTGAGCACGATGCATGGGGCATGAATGCATGGAGTGCTGTGTGTGAGGGCCTTGTGTGGGGGGGGAGGTTGGTGGAAGGGCCCTGGGCGGCGTGCTGCATGTATGGTATGGTATGTATGGAGTAGCCTCCCCCAGCCTCTGGAAATGCTTTCATGGGCACTTTTGGTGCCCATTTCTGCATAAGCCAGTCTACACCGGTTCAGGGACCCCTTAGCCCTGCTCTGGCGCGAAACTGGACAAAGGAATGGGGAGTGACCACTCCCCTGACCTGCACCTCCCCTGTGAGGTGTCCAGAGCTCCTCCAGTGTGCTCCAGACCTCTGCCATCTTGGAAACAGAGGTGCTGCTGGCACACTGGACTGCTCTGAGTGGCCAGTGCCACCAGGTGACGTCAGAGACTCCTTCTGATAGGCTCCTTCAGGTGTTAGTAGCCTATCCTCTCTCCTAGGTAGCCAAACCCTCTTTTCTGGCTATTTAGGGTCTCTGTCTCTGGGGAAACTTTAGATAACGAATGCAAGAGCTCATCCGAGTTCCTCTGCATCTCTCTCTTCACCTTCTGCCAAGGAATCGACTGCTGACCGCGCTGGAAGCCTGCAAACCTGCAACATAGTAGCAAAGACGACTACTGCAACTCTGTAACGCTGATCCTGCCGCCTTCTCGACTGTTTTCCTGGTGGTGCATGCTGTGGGGGTAGTCTGCCTCCTCTCTGCACTAGAAGCTCCGAAGAAATCTCCCGTGGGTCGACGGAATCTTCTCCCTGCAACCGCAGGCACCAAAAAGCTGCATTACCGGTCCCTTGGGTCTCCTCTCAGCACAACGAGCGAGATCCCTCGAATCCAGCAACTCTGTCCAAGTGACTCCCACAGTCCAGTGACTCTTCAGTCCAAGTTTGGTGGAGGTAAGTCCTTGTCTCACTTCGCTAGACTGCATTGCTGGGAACCGTGACTTTTGCAGCTACTCCGGCCCCTGTGCACTTCCGGCGGAAATCCTTTGTGCACAGCCAAGCCTGGGTCCACGGCACTTTAACCTGCATTGCACGACCTCCTAAGTTGTTCTCCGGCGACGTGGGACTCCTTTGTGTAACTTCGGGTGAGCACTGTTTCACGCATCCTCGTAGTGCCTGTTTCTGGCACTTCTCTGGGTGCTACCTGCTGCTAAGAGAGCTCCTTGTCTTGCTCGACGTCCCTTCTACCTCTTGGTCCAATTTGCGACCTCCTGGTCCCTCCTGGGCCACAGCAGCATCCAAAAACGCTAACCGCACGATTTGCAGCTAGCAAGGCTTGTTGGCATTCTTTCAGCGAGAAAACACTTCTGCACGACTCTAAAAGGCGAGTGGGATCCGTCCTCCAAAGGGAAAGTCTCTAGCCCTTTGCGTTCCTGCAGAAACCGCAGCTTCTTCTGTCCAGTAGAAGCTTCTTTGCACCCGCAGCTGGCATTTCCTGGGCATCTGCCCATCTACGACTTGCTTGTGACTTTTGGACTTGGTCCCCTTGTTCCACAGGTACCCTAGATTGGAAATCCACAGTTGTTGCATTGTTGGTTTGTGTCTTTCCTGCATTATTCCTCTAACACGACTTCTTTGTCCTTAGGGGAACTTTAGTGCACTTTGCACTCACTTTTCAGGGTCTTGGGGAGGGTTATTTTTCTAACTCTCACTATTTTCTAATAGTCCCAGCGACCCTCTACAAGGTCACATAGGTTTGGGGTCCATTCGTGGTTCGCATTCCACTTTTGGAGTATATGGTTTGTGTTGCCCCTATCCCTATGTTTCCCCATTGCATCCTATTGTAACTATACATTGTTTGCACTGTTTTCTAAGACTATACTGCATATTTTTGCTATTGTGTATATATATCTTGTGTATATTTCCTATCCTCTCACTGAGGGTATACTCTAAGATACTTTGGCATATTGTCAAAAAAATAAAGTACCTTTATTTTTAGTATAACTGTGTATTGTGTTTTCTTATGATATTGTGCATATGACACTTGTGGTACTGTAGTAGCTTCATACGTCTCCTAGTTCAGCCTAAGCTGCTCTGCTAAGCTACCATTATCTATCAGCCTAAGCTGCTAGACACCCTATACACTAATAAGGGATAACTGGGCCTGGTGCAAGGTGCAAGTACCCCTTGGTACTCACTACAAGCCAGTCCAGCCTCCTACATTGGTTGTGCAGCGGTGGGATAAGTGCTTTGAGACTACTTACCACTCTTGTCATTGTACTTTTCATAAGAGAAAAATATACAAAACAAGGTCAGTGTATATACACATAGCCAAAAAGTTTTGCATTTCCTCTTTTCACTCTTTTCTAAGTGCTGAAAAGTACTTCTAAACTTTCTAAAAAGTACTAAAAAGTTTAAAAAGTTTTTTTTTCTCTGTCTTTCTAAAAGCTCTGACAAACTTTTTTCTCTTTTTCTATCACTTTAACTTTCTCTAAAAATGTCTGGCACAGGCCAAAATGTTGATCTGTCCAAACTTGCATATGATCACCTTAGCTGGAAAGGAGCAAGGAGTCTCTGCATAGAGAGAGGTTTGAGTGTAGGGAAGAATCCTTCCTTGGAACTGTTACTTAACATGCTTAGAGAACATGATAAGGCTAAAAGTGCCCCATCTGTTGAAAAAGTAGCTAATGGTTGTCAATCTGATCCAGGGACTCCCCCAGGAAAAGATTCAGGAAAGAAACTTCCAAGCCTGCCCATTACTAGACAGTCTAGCATAGTTGGTAATGATGATGAGCCACACCACACAAATAGTGTTGTCTCACATCATAGCAAAAGCATTTATTCTCACCATACTGGTAGTGATGTTTCTGTCAGCCAAGCTGTTAGGGTGCCCTCTGTAAGGGACAGGTCTCCTTCTGTTCATTCCCATCATACCTCTGTATCTGGGAATGTCCCTCCCACCAACCCTGATGACAGAATGTTAGAGAGGGAACTCAATAAGTTGAGGGTGGATCAAACCAGACTGAAGCTTAAAAAGCAACAGCTGGATTTGGATAGACAGTCTTTTGAACTAGAGAAGGAAAGACAGAAGTTGGGTTTAGATACCCATGGTGGCAGCAGCAGTATTCCCCATAGTCATCCTGCAAAAGAATATGATTCCAGGAATCTGCACAAGATAGTTCCCCCTTATAAGGAGGGGGATGACATTAACAAGTGGTTTGCTGCACTTGAGAGGGCCTGTGCTGTACAGGATGTCCCTCAAAGGCAGTGGGCTGCTATCCTATGGCTATCATTTAGTGGAAAAGGTAGGGATAGGCTCTTTACTGTGAAAGAAAATGAAGCTAATGATTACAAAGTTCTTAAGAATGCACTCCTGGATGGTTATGGCTTAACCACTGAACAATACAGGATAAAGTTCAGAGAGACCAAAAAGGAGTCTTCACAAGACTGGGTTGATTTCATTCACCATTCAGTGAAGGCCTTGGAGGGGTGGTTACATGGCAGTAAAGTGACTGATTATGACAGCCTGTATAACTTGATCCTGAGAGAGCATATTCTTAATAATTGTGTGTCTGATTTGTTGCACCAGTACTTGGTGGACTCTGATCTGACCTCTCCCCAAGAATTGGGAAAGAAGGCAGACAAATGGGTCAGAACAAGGGTGAACAGAAAAGTTCATACAGGGGGTGACAAAGAGAACAATAAGAAGAAAGATGGTGAAAAATCTCAAGATAAGCATGGGGATAAGGGTAAAACCAAAGATCCCACTTCAAATCTTAAACACTCTTTAGGGGGTGGGGATAAAACAAATTCTTCTTCTTCTCAACCTACACAATTTAAAAAGCCTTGGTGCTTTGTGTGTAAAAACAGAGGCCATAGGCCAGGGGATAAGTCCTGTCCAGGTAAACCCCCTGAGCCTACCACCACTAATACATCAAGCTCTAGTGCCCCTAGCAGTAGTGGTACTAGTGGTGGGACTGCTGGCAACAGTCAAGTTAAGGGTGTAGTTGGGTTCACTTATGGGTCCATCATAGAAACTGGGGTAGTCAGTCCCAAGACAGTCTCTGTCACACCTAGTGGCATTGGCCTTGCCACACTGGCTGCTTGTCCCCTTACAATGGATAAGTACAGGCAGACAGTTTCAATAAATAGTGTTGAGGCCTTGGCCTACAGGGACACAGGTACCAGTATCACTTTGGTGACTGAAAACCTAGTGCACCCTGATCAACACATCATTGGACAACAGTATAAGATTATTGATGTCCATAACTCCACTAAGTTTCTTCCCTTAGCTATAATTCAGTTTAGTTGGGGTGGAGTTACTGGCCCTAAGCAGGTGGTGGTATCACCTAGCTTACCTGCAGATTGTCTCTTAGGTAATGACCTAGAGGCCTCAGGTTGGGCTGATGTAGAGTTTTATGCCCATGCAGCCATGCTGGGCATCCCTGAGGAATTGTTCCCTCTCATTTCTACTGAAATGAAAAAGCAAAGGAGAGAAGGCCTGAAAACTCAGGATCCCTCTCCATCAGCAGGTAAAAAGGGTATCACAGTATCCCCTAACCACCCTACCATTCAGGATACCATTCCTGTGGTGGGATAAACCTCTCCTGGGGTGGCACCTGTTCCAAGGGAATCATCAGTTGGCAAAACTGTACTCCCTGAGGTGAAAGTACCTCTCTGTGGGATAACTAACATTGGTGAGAAAAAGAGCACCATTTTAGTTAACATGGAGCATCCCTCCAACCCTCCCAGAGAAACTTTAGTGCAGAAACCCTGCACTGCCTCACAACACTTAGAACAGCATCCCTGCCCTAATGTGGAGCTCATAGGACAGCATCCCTGCCCTGCTCCAACTCAAGAGAAACAGCATCCCTGTTCTCTCTTCCAGCCATATGGACAAACTTTTTGCCCAGCTATGGCTTTATTGAGACAGCATCCCTGTCTGGCATTTCCATCACTACAAATAGGTTCAGTGGACAATTCCCACTGCTCTAAACTAAAACTTACTGATAGAAACTCTGAAAATACATCTTCACATTGTTGCTTAGCTAAAAAACTTCAAACAGGGTGGTTTACATCCCCACAGGGAAGTAACCATATAGTGGATGATAAATGGAGTAACCAGTCTATTGCAGAGCTACTCTCTACTTATCACCACTTAGACAATAAAGTCTCAACTGGCCAAGGTTAGCCTTATTGTCCTTCGTTTGGGGAGGTGGGGTTGTGTGAGAAAGTAACCTCTTTCTAGCCTTGTTACCCCCACTTTTGGCCTGTTTGTGAGTGTATGTCAGGGTGTTTTCACTGTCTCACTGGGATCCTGCTAGCCAGGGCCCAGTGCTCATAGTGAAAACTCTATGTTTTCAGTATGTTTGTTATGTGTCACTGGGACTCTGCTAGTCAGGACCCCAGTGCTCATAAGTTTGTGGCCTATATGTATGTGTTCCCTGTGTGGTGCCTAACTGTCTCATTGAGGCTCTGCTAATCAGAACCTCAGTGGTTATGCTCTCTCTGTACAAATTGTCACTAACAGGCTAGTGACCAATTTCACCAATTTTCATTGGCTACTGGAACACCCTTATAATTCCCTAGTATATGGTACTGAGGTACCCAGGGTATTGGGGTTCCAGGAGATCCCTATGGGCTGCAGCATTTCTTTTGCCACCCACAGAGAGCTCTGACAATTCTTACACAGGCCTGCCACTGCAGCCTGAGTGAAATAACGTCCACGTTATTTCACAGCCATTTACCACTGCACTTAAGTAACTTATAAGTCACCTATATGTCTAACCTTTACCTGGTAAAGGTTGGGTGCTAAGTTACTTAGTGTGTGGGCACCCTGGCACTAGCCAAGGTGCCCCCACATTGTTCAGGGCAAATTCCCCGGACTTTGTGAGTGCGGGGACACCATTACACGCGTGCACTATACATAGGTCACTACCTATGTATAGCTTCACAATGGTAACTCCGAACATGGCCATGTAACATGTATAAGATCATGGAATTGCCACCCCAATGCCATCCTGGCATTGGTGAGACAATTCCATGATCCCCCGGGTCTCTAGCACAGACCCGGGTACTGCCAAACTGCCTTTCCCGGGGTTTTACTGGAGCTGCTGCTGCTGCCAAACCCTCAGACAGGTTTCTGCCCTCCTGGGGTCCAGCCAGGCTTGGCCCAGGAAGGCAGAACAAAGGACTTCCTCAGAGAGAGGGTGTTACACACTCTCCCTTTGGAAAATGGTGTGAAGGCAGGGGAGGAGTAGCCTCCCCCAGCTTCTGGAAATGCTTTCATGGACACAGATGGTGCCCATTTCTGCATAAGCCAGTCTACACCGGTTCAGGGACCCCTTAGCCCTGCTCTGGTGCGAAACTGGACAAAGGAAAGGGGAGTGACCACTCCCCTGACCTGCACCTCCCCTGGGAGGTGCCCAGAGCTCCACCAGTGTGCTCCAGACCTCTGCCATCTTGGAAACAGAGGTGCTGCTGGCACACTGGACTGCTCTGAGTGGCCAGGGCCAGCAGGTGACGTCAGAGACTCCTTCTGATAGGCTCTTACCTGTGTTGCTAGCCTATCCTCCTCCCTAAGTAGCCAAACCTCCTTTTCTGGCTATTTAGGGTCTCTGCTTTGGGGAATTCTTTAGATAACGAATGCAAGAGCTCATCAGAGTTCCTCTGCATCTCATTCTTCACCTTCTGCCAAGGAATCGACTGCTGACCACGCTGGAAGCCTGCAAAACCGCAACAAAGTAGCATAGACGACTACTGCAACCTTGTATTGCTGATCCTGCCGCCTTCTCGACTGTCTGGCTTGTAGTGAGTACCAAGGGGTACTTGCACCTTGCACCAGGCCCAGTTATCCCTTATTAGTGTATAGGGTGTCTAGCAGCTTAGGCTGATAGATAATGGTAGCTTAGCAGAGCAGCTTAGGCTGAACTAGGAGATGTGTGAAGCTACTACAGTACCACTTAGTGTCATATGCACAATATCATAAGAAAACACAATACACAGTTATACTAAAAATAAAGGTACTTTATTTTTATGACAATATGCCAAAGTATCTTAGAGTGTACCCTCAGTGAGAGGATAGGAAATATACAGAAGATATATATACACAATATCAAAAATATGCAGTATAGTCTTAGAAAACAGTGCAAACAATGTATAGTTACAATAGGATGCAATGGGGACGCAGGGCCCGTCTCAACAACAACAACCACGTGGACCTTTTTATGCACAAAGCGCCACACGCACATGAAGTTCGACGACTTCCCTACTCTCACACTCGGAGTCGCACCTCCGCTATCTCTATGAAGTTCGACGACTTCACTACTTCTACACTCGGAGTCGCACCTCCGCTATCCTTTAAAAAAGAAAAATCCTCGCAACCTTTTCACACACCCTGCGGCAATAAGCTGTGCAAGCGCAAAACCCTAACTTCACTCATACCATCACTAGTACCGCCAACGCCGAATCCACACCTCCATTCTCTCCATTCGCAAACTCCGAGATCCCGGGAAAGTCGCGGTGGAACTAGCCCATCATCATTCTGTCAATCTATTTTACCCAAGAAAAATCTAATTCAACTTCTCGAGTGGGGTCTCAAAATGCGTAACCGTTAATTCAACACCATGTACTCTAAGAGTACAGGGTCCCAAAAGACGAAACCATCCTCTGCTACCATCTACTGATAGAGCGGTCCGTACTAATAATTTTACCTGTTTTCAGACGCTCTTTAGGCCGATGAATCTTTTGACTAAGTGGGACTCTCCGTACTCTTAATCGATCAATTTCATCAAATCAATAATCAATAACGAACATAAGCAATACCTTGATCAACATAACACTTAACAATTAATCCAGAATACATTTCGGCGAACCCTGACCTTTCAGTCAGGAATAACCACACCAGTTTATTCAAAGTTAGTGAATTTTATTTCCCTATATTAACAAAGCTAGCACAATATAGATGTGTCTCAACACCAAATGATAAACATATATGAACATTAATAGCTGTCCATAACGGCGAAACAGGTGCAATCTATGTAGCATTTGAATCACAAGGCATTCGATAATAGCAATGCAAATCACTAATACGATAATCTGTAACGAACTAATTGCATACATTTAGTCAGCATAACAAGATCTCAAATTGCATCGTGCGACATATGGGATCCTCGTCTAACCTCAAATTAGCATCTGCATGTGGGACTTCATGCAAAAACAATTTAGCACATTAATTTAGAGAAAACTTCTAACTAGGGACCTTATCAAAATCAGCAGTTGGTTACCTAATAAGAAACACAATGCAATTGTACAATTTCCTTTCATATTTACCAATTACGATCAGCATTCAAGGAAGTCTTCGTCTCACAGGTACCGTTCTTCGGTCAGCATAGGACGGGGCAAAGGGGCAGGGGTGGACGGGGCAATTGCCTCACGGCAGCAAGGTAAAACTACTACTTCATGCAAAGGGGTCAAAGTTAAAGTCTCTAGGGCCAGAATCATTTAAAGTCTCTTTCTCTCGATTAGAGAAAGAATCAAAGTCTCTCAAAATGGCGTCGCAGCAAAGTGGACCATAATAGCTACGAAGTCTGCAAAATGGCGGGATGTCCAATAATGGCGGATGATAGCGCAATGGCTACCTTCTTCTCGTGCACCTGGTTTTAATAGACAACAGTTCAAATCCAGTAGGGTCTTCCATTGGAGGGTTCATAGGTTAGCTTCAAATTATCCAATCAAAAACGACAGTTCTCAAGCTTTTACTTAAGCATACATTATCCTTGGAGATGGGTACGCAAGTTGCAACATTTTATACCAATTAACTCACTTTCAGAGCCTCCATTGTCCGCACCTGCAAATCGACCTTGGAGTAAAGAGAAAATATGCCAGGCTGGCACGAAACCTTAAGATAAGCATGTGAACGGTCTCAGTGGAAAAGTACAGCTTCAAGCAAAAATACACGTTTAATAGCACATTGGAAAAATACGAGCATCTAAACCGTGAGACCAGGCAACTAGGCCGAAGCCTCCGCTAAAGTTATGCTAAGCTATAACATTTCAAACAAGCAAATCATAGCACACGTTTACGATTATGTCGGATTAGTGCAGTTCTAATTCATCACGTTATATAAAGCACGCTTATAAATGTTGGCAAACTACTCTGAGGGCACATTTTGTCCCCGTACAATCTTTATTAGTTCGGTTAAAGTCACACATGATTATTTCACACTACGTTTACGTGTTAATAAATGTAAAACCTTCATTTTCCGCTTCATCAGGGGCAACACAAACCATATACTCCAAAAGTGGAATGCGAACCACGAATGGACCCCAAACCTAGGTGACCTTGTAGAGGGTCGCTGGGACTATTAGAAAATAGTGAGAGTTAGAAAAATAACCCTCCCCAAGACCCTGAAAAGTGAGTGCAAAGTGCACTAAAGTTCCCCTAAGGACAAAATAGTCGTGTTAGAGGAATAATGCAGGAAAGACACAAACCAGCAATGCAACAACTGTGGATTTCCAATCTAGGGTACCTGTGGAACAAGGGGACCAAGTCCAAAAGTCACAAGCAAGTCGGAGATGGGCAGATGCCCAGGAAATGCCAGCTGCGGGTGCAAAGAAGCTTCGACTGGACAGAAGAAGCTGAGGTTTCTGCAGGAACGAAAAGGGCTAGAGACTTCCCCTTTGGTGAACGGATCTTTCTCGCCTTGGAGAGTTGTACAGAAGTGTTTTCCTGCCGAAAGGACGCCAACAAGCCTTTCTAGACGCAAATCGTGCGTTTGGCGTTTTTGGACGCTGCGGGGGCCCAGGAGGGACCAGGAGGTCGCAAATTGGACCTGAAGAGAGAGGGGACGTCGAGCAAGACAAAGAGCTCTCACTGAAGCAGGTAGCACCCGGAGAAGTGCCAGAAACAGGCACTACGAGGATGCGTGAAACGGTGCTCGCCAAAGTTGCACAAAGGAGTCCCACGTCGCCGGAGACCAACTTAGAAAGTCGTGCAATGCAGGTTAGAGTGCCGTGGACCCAGGCTTGGCTGTGCACAAAGGATATCCGCCGGAAGTGCACAGGGGCCGGAGTAGCTGCAAAGTCGCGGTTCCCAGCAATGCAGCCCAGCGAGGTGAGGCAAGGACTTACCTCCACCAAACTTGGGCTGAAGAGTCACTGGACTGTGGGGGTCACTTGGACAGAGTCGCTGGATTCAAGGGACCTCGCTCGTCGTGCTGAGAGGAGACCCAAGGGACCGGTGATGCAGCTTTTTGGTGCCTGCGGTTGCAGGGGGAAGATTCCGTCGACCCACGGGAGATTTCTTCGGAGCTTCTGGTGCAGAGAGGAGGCAGGCTACCCCCACAGCATGCACAAGCAGGAAAACAGTCGAGAAGGCGGCAGGATCAGCGTTACAGAGTTGCAGTAGTCGTCTTTGCTACTATGTTGCAGGTTTGCAGGCTTCCAGCGCGGTCAGCAGTCGATTCCTTATCAGAAGGTGAAGAGGGAGATGCAGAGGAACTCGGATGAGCTCTTGCATTCGTTATCTAAAGTTTCCCCAGAGACAGAGACCCTAAATAGCCAGAAAAGAGGGTTTGGCTACCTAGGAGAGAGGATAGGCTAGCAACACCTGAAGGAGCCTATCACAAGGAGTCTCTGACGTCACCTGGTGGCACTGGCCACTCAGAGCAGTCCAGTGTGCCAGCAGCACCTCTGTTTCCAAGATGGCAGAGGTCTGGAGCACACTGGAGGAGCTCTGGACACCTCCCAGGGGAGGTGCAGGTGAGGGGAGTGGTCACTCCCCTTTCCTTTGTCCAGTTTCGCGCCAGAGCAGGGCTAAGGGGTCCCCTGAACCGGTGTAGACTGGCTTATGCAGAATTGGGCACCTCTGTGCCCAACAAAGCATTTCCAGAGGCTGGGGGAGGCTACTCCTCCCCTGCCTTCACACCATTTTCCAAAGGGAGAGGGTGTCACACCCTCTCTCAGAGGAAGTTCTTTGTTCTGCCATCCTGGGCCAGGCCTGGCTGGACCCCAGGAGGGCAGCTGCCTGTCTGAGGGGTTGGCAGCAGCAGCAGCTGCAGTGAAACCCCAGGAAGGGCAGTTTGGCAGTACCAGGGTCTGTGCTATAGACCACTGGGATCATGGGATTGTGCCAACCATGCCAGGATGGCATAGAGGGGGCAATTCCATGATCATAGACATGTTACATGGCCATATTCGGAGTTACCATTGTGAAGCTACATATAGGTAGTGACCTATATAAAGTGCACGCGTGTAATGGTGTCCCCGCACTCACAAAGTTCAGGGAATTGGCTCTGAACAATGTGGGGGCACCTTGGCTAGTGCCAGGGTGCCCTCACACTAAGTAACTTTGCACCTAACCTTTACCAGGTAAAGGTTAGACATATAGGTGACTTATAAGTTACCTAAGTGCAGTGTAAAATGGCTGTGAAATAACGTGGACGTTATTTCACTCAGGCTGCAGTGGCAGGCCTGTGTAAGAATTGTCAGAGCTCCCTATGGGTGGCAAAAGAAATGCTGCAGCCCATAGGGATCTCCTGGAACCCCAATACCCTGGGTACCTCAGTACCATATACTAGGGAATTATAAGGGTGTTCCAGTAAGCCAATGTAAATTGGTAAAAATGGTCACTAGCCTGTCAGTGACAATTTGGAAAGAAATGAGAGAGCATAACCACTGAGGTTCTGATTAGCAGAGCCTCAGTGAGACAGTTAGTCACTACACAGGTAACACATTCAGGCACACTTATGAGCACTGGGGCCCTGGGTTACCAGGGTCCCAGTGACACATACAACTAGAACAACATATATACAGTGAAAAATGGGGGTAACATGCCAGGCAAGATGGTACTTTCCTACAGTGGTGCATGCTGTGGGGGTAGTCTGCCTCCTCTCTGCACTAGAAGCTCCGAAGAAATCTCCCGTGGGTCGACGGAATCGTCCCCCTGCAACCGCAGGCACCAAAGAACTGCTTCACCTGTCCTCTGGGTCCCCTCTCAGCATGACGAGCGTGGTCCCTGGAACTCAGCAACTCTGTTCAAGTGACTTCCACAGTCCAGTGACTCTTCAGTCCAAGTTTGGTGGAGGTAAGTCCTAGCCTCCCCACGCTAGACTGCATTGCTGGGTACCGCGTGATTTGCAGCTTCTCCGGCTCCTGTGCAGTCTTCCAGGATTTCCTTTGTGCACAGCAAAGCCTGGGTCCCCTAAACTCTAACATGCAGTGCACGACCTCCTGAGTTGTCGTCCGGCGTCGTGGGACCTTCTTTTGTGACTTTGGGTGAGCTCTGGTTCACTCTTCTTCGTAGTGCCTGTTCCGGCACTTCTGCGGGTGCTGCTTACTTTTGTGTGGGCTCTTTGTCTTGCTGGACGCGTCCTCTGTCTCCTCACGCAATTGGCGACATCCTGGTCCCTCCTGGGCCACAGCAGCATCCACAAACCCTAACCGCGAACCTTGCAGCTTGCAAGGCTTGTTTGCGGTATTTCTGCACGGAAACACCTCTGCAAGCTTCTTCACGACTTGGGACATCCATCCTCTAAAGGGGAAGTTCCTAGTCCTCTTCGTTCTTGCAGAATCCACAGCTTCTACCATCCAGTGGCAGCTTCTTTGCACCCACAGCTGGCATTTCCTGGGCATCTGCCCACTCCCGACTTGATCGTGACTCTTGGACTTGGTCCCCTTGTTCCACAGGTACTCTTGTCTGGAAATCCATCGTTGTTGCATTGCTGGTGTTGGTCTTCCTTGCAGAATTCCCCTATCATGACTTCAGTGCTCTCTGGGGAACTTAGGTGCACTTTGCACCCACTTTTGAGGGTCTTGGGGTGGGCTATTTTTCTAAGCCTCACTGTTTTCTTACAGTCCCAGCGACCCTCTACAAACTCACATAGGTTTGGGGTCCATTCGTGGTTCGCATTCCAATTCTAGAGTATATGGTTTGAGTTGCCCCTATACCTATGTGCTCCCATTGCACTATACATTGCTTGCACTGTTTTCTATTGCTATTACTGCATATTTTTGGTATTGTGTACATATATCTTCTGATATTTGCAATCCTCATACTGAGGGTACTCACTGAGATACTTTTGGCATATTGTCATAAAAATAAAGTACCTTTATTTTTAGTATATCTGTGTATTGTGTTTTCTTATGATATTGTGCATATGACACCAGTGGTATAGTAGGAGCTTTACACGTCTCCTAGTTCAGCCTAAGCTGCTCTGCTAAGCTACCCTTTTCTATCAGCCTAAGCTGCTAGACACCTCTTCTACACTAATAAGGGATAACTTGACCTGGTACAAAGTGTAAGTAACCCTTGGTACCCACTACAAGCCTGGCCAGCCTCCTACAATAAGGACCAAAGTCGACAAAGGCGAGACCGTCGCACTCATCCTCCTAGACCTCTCCGCAGCCTTTGACAACGTCTGCCACCACACACTCCTCACACGCCTCCACAACATAGGAATTCACCACAAAGCCTTGGACTGGCTCACCTCCTTCCTCACCGACCGGACCAAGAGAGTCCGCCTTCCACCCTTCCACTCCAACACTACCAAGATCACCTGCGGAGTCCCCCAAGGGTCCTCTCTCAGCCCCACACCCTTCAACATCTACATGATCCCCCTAGCCAACATCCTCCGAGCACACGGAATCACTATCCTCTTCTATGCAGATGACACCCAACTCATGCTCTCCCTCACCCACAACCCTACCACCGCCAAAACCAACCTATACGCCGCTCTCCTCGACACCGCCAACTGGATGACCACTAACCACCTCAAGCTCAACTCAAACAAAACCGAGATCATCATCTTCGGCCCCAAAAAACCACATGGGACGACTCCTGGTGGCTCACCACCCTAGGCCCCGCACCCACACCCGCAAACCACGCACGCAACCTTGGCATCATCATTGACCCCTCCCTCTCCATGACACAGCAAATCAATGCTCTAACCTCCTCCTGCTTCCACACACTCCGCACTCTAAAAAAATCCTTCAAATGGATTCCCCCAGAAACCAGAAAGACAGTCACCCACGCACTCATCAGCAGCAGACTGGACTACAGTAATGCCCTCTACGCTGGCACCACACTCAAACTCAAACGCAAACTCCAGAGAATCCAGAACACAGCCGCACGCCTCGTCCTTGGCCTCCCCCACCATGAACAAATCTCACCACACCTCAAAACCCTTCACTGGCTCCCCATAGACAAGAGAATCACATTCAAGATCCTCATCCACGCACACAAATCCCTCCACAACACCGGCCCAACCTACCTCAACGAAAGAGTCAACTTCCATACTCCCACAGGCAACCTCCTATCAGCCGATCTCGCCCTAGCCACAGTCCCACGCATCCAACGCACCACCACAGGAGGCAGGTCTTTCTCCTACCTCGCCCCCAAAACCTGGAACTCCCTCCCCACCGACCTTCACAAAACCAAAGACCTCCTGGTCTTCAGAAAGAACCTCAAGACATGGTTGTTCGATCAGTGACCCTCCCTGCCCCCCGTGCCTTGAGACCCTCACGGGTGAGTAGCGCTCTCTACAAATGTTTTTGATTGATTGATTGATTGATTGATTGACTGAGGGCACAAAGTAAGGTTCTCGCTGCATCGGTGTCTGAATTGGGACCAGGTCAGAAAGAGGTTGCCTAGTGAGCTTTTGGCCAGGGTTTTTCACCTTGGGAAGAACACTACGTCGCAATATTAATGTGTCCCAAGGTTGTAGGTTACCAAGGGGGGTTGGTGTTGCAGTACTAGTAGTGGGGCTTGCAGCTCTTGTCTACACTGTGGCCAATTCAGGCTGAAACTAGGTATCTTTCTCATGACGCGGAGATAAGGCTCTGTGGCGAAGGTCTTCTTGGGGTGTTGCTGAAGGACGGTATGTAGTCTCTAGTGAATTTAGGAGGGGATACAGATGAAAAAGAAGGAAAGGGTGAGAGAAGGAGAGTGTAGGAAGTTGGCTCTGTATGTACTATTTCAAAGTAAGAAATAGCATGAACAGAGTTCAAGGGTTCCCCTTAGAGGTAAGATAGTGGCAAAAAGAGATAATTCTAAACTCTATTTTGTGGTACTGTGGTCGAGCAGTAGGCTTATCAGAGGGTAGTGTTAAGCATTTGTTGTACACACACAAGCAATAAATGAGGAACACACACTCAAAGACAATTCCAGGCCAATAGGTTTTTATATAGACAAAATATATTTTCTTAGTTTATTTTAAGAACAACAGGATCAAGATTTACAAACAATACTTTCAATGAAAGGTATTTTACTCAGGTATCTTAGGAACTTTGAATCATCACAATAGCATGTACATGGAAAGTCTCACGCTTCTGGCGTATTTGTTTTTACCGCTGGGGCAGTCAGAGTGTTAAAGTTGCTGTCTGTGATGGCGGTTTCCGCTGTGGTCGTGATCCCATTTTTTTTACTGCTGGCCTGTTGGCGGTAATAACGCCGCTTTAACACCCTCCACCAGGGTTGTAATGAGTGCCTTTGTCCTTTACAAATTATTATTCCCAGGTTGAGATTAAATCCAGTTGAATGAACACAAAACTGAGACCTGATATTCGAGAAAGTCTATTGGAAGAAATTGACCAAATTATGATTGTTGATGGTTCCTGTTCAAGAGATAACATGGGAGCATTGAGAGCAGGATATGCTGTGTGCACAATTTGTGGTAAACTCGATGCGTACTGGCTCCGAGAAGTGTATTCTGCACAACTGACTGAGTTGGTAGCCTTTACAAGAGCATGCCATGTCTCTGCACGGCTTAAAGTTACCATATCTACAGTCAGCCAGTACAGATTTGGAATAGTCTGTGATTTTGGCCAGGTTGGTCACAGAAAGGTTTCCTGACCTCTTCTGGTTCACCAATTAGTAATGGTGAAAGGATTCATGATTTGTTACAAGCTTTAAAAATTCCTGAAAAGATTGCTGTGGTGAAATGTAGTACACAGCTGAAGTCACAAGATTTTGTGTCAATGGGAAATGGATATGCGAATCAAGTCACAAGGTTTTTCACATTGAACTGTATATTGTTCATAGACAAATGAGAATTGTTACCTGAGGAAGAAGAAACGTGCCCAATTATGCACTACATGTCATAGATACTTTGGAAGAATTGAAAGCGCTCCAGGATAATGTTGACAAGGGTGAAAAGAAATCTTAGTTAAAATTGAAATGTGTTCAGCGTGAGGATGACGTATGGGTGTTCTGAGAGGGACAAGTGGTTTTACCAAACAATTTGTTGACTCAAATCGCTAGATATTATCATGACCAAGCACATGTTGGAAGGGATGCCATGATTCGAACATTTTAGCAGTTTTGGTTCAATCCAAAATTTAGACAGGTACCCGAAGCAGTTTGCCATTGTTGGATCATCTGTCAGCAGAGGAACATAGGAAAACGGACTGTGGTTAGTCTGAGCCACAATGGAAGAGCGGGAGGTCCACTTAGCAGAATTCAGATGGATAAAAAAAATTCTAGCTTACGCGTCAAGAATTTTCAAATTCTATTAAGTACACGGAGGCGAGGATTATGCTTTCTCTTTCTTTACTGACTTAAAACAGCAGCCAATCACAAACAAGTTTAACAAAAAACTACACATCCCATGATGCTCTAGTCAATGTCACCTATCACGACCTCTGCTCATATAACACCTGACCCTCGATGTCACTTCCTCTTTCTTTGGTCAAAGCAGATATAGTTCACATTGAAATCAAAACTTCTTACATCAAATGTAACTCGGAGTTCGGAAAGTCCTCTTTTTAACAGGAACATTAGTTTGGATACTCCAACTTGAAAAGGAAACAATTCCATCGCAATGAAGGTACACGTCTTTACCAAGATCCTGGACTCAGGAGTTCTTCTGATCAAAACCTATGAAATAAAACAGGTAGGTAATACTCTTAAAGGAAAACAAATTCCCATAAATACTATACATATAACTGGTATCCAATGGGAGGGAATAATAAACAATAATCTCATCAGATAATAAATCTGTACAATAATAACGTTTTTTATGGGTGGGATAATCCTCGCCTCCGTGTCCTTAATAGAATTGAAAATTCTTGACGCGTAAGCTAGAAAATGTTTTATTCTATGTCAGGACCGGAGGCTCCGATTATGCTAGTTTAAAGCTGTCCCATTACTACAGATGCTACATCCATCACAGGCTTGTGATAAAATTTACTAAACGTATTCTCTGAAGACCAATCTGCAGCTCTCATAATGTCCTCTAAACGAGAACCTAAGGCATAAGACTTGGATGCCATAGCTCCTCTAGCCGAATGAGCTCCAAATACCTTGGTATCTATGCCAGCTTCATTCATTAACCATCTCATCCATCTAGCTAGAGTAGCTGATGTAACTGGTTTAAATGTTTTTTGCAGTGATATCAATAATTGACCATTAACATCTTGTCTAAAACTTTCTGTGACATTTTCATAATCTTTTAAACAATGGACAACACATAACTTAGAATTATCAGGATACATTGGGTATGTTACTGACCTGTAATTCGTTTTAGTCCTTCTAGATACTGTGAAAGTCACCCCATTTGGTGAATATACTCTACCAGATAAATCTAACGCTCTGACATCTGACACTCTTTTACAGCAGACAAGACATTACAACATGGTCAATTTGGCCGATAGTTGTTTGCAAGATAAATCCTTATTAGCAGGCCAGGAATCCAGGAATTTTAGGACCACATTAATGTCCCATAATACCGAGTATTTTGCCTGAGGCGGTTAAGACAAACGAATGCCTCTTAATAATTTACATATTAAAGGATGCTCACCTACAGGTTTACCTTCAACCGGGATATGTCCTGCTGAAATGGCTGATCTAATATTATTAATCGTCCGGTAAGCTAAACCAGAATTGGCTAATTCTGCTAGAAAGTTAATGATTAACTCGATATGTGCTTCCATCGGATTGGAACCTCTTCCATCACACCAATTACTCCATCTGCGCCAGGCTGAATCGTATCTCTTATGGGTACTACCCGCCCAGGCGTGTTTAATGAGGTCCTCAGCTTGTTGCGAAAGGCCTGAGGAACTCCATCTTGACCTGAAATCAACCATGCTAGCAGAACCAGCTTTCCTGACAAGATCATTGGATGTTGATGGCCTTCCGGATTCAGAAGAAGATTCCGACAAGGAGGAATGAGAAGAGGAAAGGCACAAGATAAATTCAACGCTACTGGGAACCACGGTTGTGCTCTCCAGAAGGGAGTCACTAACACGATCTGAGCTTTCTGTCTCTGGACTTGAGAGAACACCCTGGCAATCATAAGAAACGGTGGAAACGCATAACCTCGAAACTGAGACCAGTCCTAAAGAAATGCATCTGTCCTCATTTCACAGGGATCTGGTCGCCAACTAAAGAATTTTGAAATCTGGCAATTGAGGCGGGAAGCAAACAGATCTACCTCGCAACTGCCCCATTCGTTGATTATCTATGAAAAAATCATTGGGTCCAGCTTCCAGTCGCTGGAGTCTGTCAGATATCTGGAGTTCCAGTCCGCTACTATGTTCTGGTCCACCGGAAGGTATTCCGCAATGACTACTATGCGTTGTGTCAGGCAGAAATGCCAAAACTCCTTGCCAATCTCCGCCAGGATTTTGGATTTCGTTCCCCCCAATTTGTTGACATACCTCACTGCTGAAACATTGTCCATTCGTAGAAGTATGCAACAATCTGTCTTCTGAGGGGAGAGGCTCTTTATTGCAAAGGAACCTGCCAACAGTTCTAGGCAATTGATGTGTAGGGTCTGTACCCATTCAGACCATCTGCCACCTGTCACTAAGGAGTTGCAGTGAGCTCCCCAACCCCAACGACTGGCATCGGATTCGATCACCACGTTCGGATGAGACCCGAATATCGCTCTGCCGTTCCAGGCTTCCATATGTTGTAGCCACCACTGTATCTCTGATTTTACTTCCATAGTCAATGGGATTTGTTCTGAATAGCTCAGACCCTGTTGTAGGTGTCTGATCTTGAGTCTCTGAAGGGCTCTGTAATGTAAGGGAGCTGGAAATATTGCTTGAATGGAAGAAGCTAACAACCCCACTACTCTGGCTATGTTCCGTAAGGAAACCGTCGACCTGTTCAAAAGGGACTTCAATTCCCTCTTGATGTTGCGAATCTTTTGAGAGGGTAGAAGAAGTTGACATGAGATTGAGTTTATCTGAAACCCCAGGAAATCTATTATTTGCGTCGGACTCAACAATGATTTCTGCGCATTGATCAGGAAACCTAAATCTTGCAGAATATTGATGGTCCAATTCAACTGCGATAGCAGGATCTGAGGGTCTTGAGCCATCAGGAGAATATCGTCCAGATAAATGATCAACCGGACGCCCTTGGCTCTTAGCCATTCCATTACCGGCCTCATCAGCTTCGTGAAGTACCAAGGTGCTGATGACAGGCCGAAGGGGAGTGACAGAAATTCCAGGCACTGATCCTTCCATTGAAATTGGAGGAATCTCCTGTGTGGAGGGAAGATTGGGATTGACAGATAAGCATCTTTTAGGTCCAGACGAACCATCCAGTCTCCTTCTAATAGAAGGTCCCTTAGCATATGAATACCCTCCATTTTGAAATGGCGATACAGTATCCATTGGTTGAAATCCTTTAAATTCAAGACCAGGCGGTGACCTCCCCCTTTTTTGTCCACCACAAAAATAGGACTGATAAAACCGTAAGGATGAGGGGAGGAATACTGTACTGCGCCTTTTTCTAGTAAGGCCTTGACTTCTTTGTCTATAAAAGCCTGATATTCTAGGGAAAAACACATCTGGATCGGAGGGTTGATCTGGGTGGGAGTACTGACAAACTCTAGGTGAAAGCCCAATACCGATTGGAGAACCCAGGGATCCCCGGTAATCTTCCTCCAATTTCTTATAAACAATGCCACTCTGCCCCCAAGAGTGACCTGAGAAAAAGGAATAATGCTCACCTGAGAAATTAGAGTCTTGAATGGCACCTTGTTGCCCTCTGCGAGGACCTCGGCGGAAACGTTGGCGTCCTCCTCTGTGGTGAGTGAGGTAGAAAGTGGTGTCTTGTTCTCCATACCAACCACCTCTGCCTCTGGGGTAGTAATTCTGGGGGCTGATATATGATCCTCGGCCGGCCATGCGTCCGCCGTAACGACCGGCCCTGGTAAAAAGGCCTCGTTTAAAGACTTTTTAAAGAGACATTTGGGCTTTATCGAGAGATGAAAAGGTGGAGCAGAACTTGGCTAGTTCTTTAATAAAAGACGAACCAAACAAAAGGCCATCAGCTGAAGGGCCCGCTTCCGAACATGCTAGATCGGATAGTTTTGGGTCAATGCGCATCAAAATAGACTTCCTACGTTCAGAGGAGATAGCGCAATTAGTGTTCCCTAACTGGCAAACAGCTCTTTGAGCCCAACCAATCAGGATGTCAGTGTCCACCGGGGTGCCTGACTCTTTGGCCACGTACGCCATTTCGAGAATCTTCGTCAAGGGGCCCGAAAGGTCTAAGAGTTTATCTTGGCAGTTCCGCCATCATCTATCTAATCCTTTCTTAGGATCTTTGGAGAACTTTTTCATAAATGTGACCATGGTTGGGTCTATTTCCGGTGTCTCTGAGACTCTGCCTTCTAAATCCGGTCTGGGGCATTCTGCCATTAGGCGAGAGCAAACTTCTTTATCAAAAACTTTTCTGATATTGGTTTGTACATACTGGGCTACCTCAGGAGGAGGGATTCAATTCGAACCTCTGGGATGAATGATTTCCGATGGATCGAAATCGAGTACTAAGGAAGGGGGGATGACTTTTTTAGCCTTCTTACTAGGCACTGGAGACTCTGAGTCGTCTGAGTCCTCGGATGAGGAATTCTTATCTGATGAGGAAGGAGAGAAGTTAGTATCCTTTTTTGAGCTGTAATTATGCTCTCCGCTGTGATTTTTGCGCAGCTTCTCAAAGGCATCAGCATGAAGGTCACTAAGAGTAGGGGGAGATTCTTCCAAATGTTTAATTTTTTTTTTGCTTTCCCTTTTGCCTTTTTTCCCTCTTGGTGTGGCGCTTGGCCTTGCACCCAGCCTTGAGAGCGTGCGTAGTCAAATAATTGGCCTGAGAATGGGCCTAGAGCTTTTACCAGCTCATCGTTAACTGATTGCTGTACCCTAGTGTGAGAAAGTAGCCTCTTTCTAGCCTTGTTACCCCCACTTTTGGCCTGTTTGTGAGTGTATGTCAGGGTGTTTTCACTGTCTCACTGGGATCCTGCTAGCCAGGGCCCAGTGCTCATAGTGAAAACCCTATGTTTTCAGTATGTTTGTTATGTGTCACTGGGACCCTGCTAGTCAGGACCCCAGTGCTCATAAGTTTGTGGCCTATATGTATGTGTTCCCTGTGTAGTGCCTAACTGTCTCACTGAGGCTCTGCTAACCAGAACCTCAGTGGTTATGCTCTCTCATTTCTTTACAAATTGTCACTAACAGGCTAGTGACCAATTTTACCAATTTACATTGGCTTACTGGAACACCCTTATTATTCCCTAGTATATGGTACTGAGGTACCCAGGGTATTGGGGTTCCAGGAGATCCATATGGGCTGCAGCATTTCTTTTGCCACCCATAGGGAGCTCTGACAATTCTTACACAGGCCTGCCACTGCAGCCTGAGTGAAATAACGTCCACGTTATTTCACAGCCATTTTACACTGCACTTAAGTAACTTATAAGTCACCTATATGTCTAACCTTTACCTGGTAAAGGTTAGGTGCAAAGTTACTTAGTGTGAGGGCACCCTGGCACTAGCCAAGGTGCCCCCACATTGTTCAGAGCCAATTCCCTGAACTTTGTGAGTGCGGGGACACCATTACACGCGTGCACTACATATAGGTCACTACCTATATGTAGCTTCACAATGGTAACTCCGAATATGGCCATGTAACATGTCTAAGATCATGGAATTGCCCCCTCTATGCCATCCTGGCATTGTTGGCACAATTCGATGATCCCAGTGGTCTGTAGCACAGACCCTGGTACTGCCAAACTGCCTTTCCTGGGGTTTCACTGCAGCTGCTGCTGCTGCCAACCCCTCAGACAGGTTTCTGCCCTCCTGGGGTCAAGCCAGGCTTGTCCCAGGATGGCAGAACAAAGGACTTCCTCTGAGAGAGGGTGTGACACCCTCTCCCTTTGGAAAATGTTGTGAAGGCAGGGGAGGAGTAGCCTCCCCCAGCCTCTGGAAATGCTTTCTTGGGCACAGATGTGCCCAATTCTGCATAAGCAAGTCTACACCGGTTCAGGGACCCCTTAGCCCCTGCTCTTGCACGAAACTGGACAAAGGAAAGGGGAGTGACCACTCCCCTGACCTGCACCTCCCCTGGGAGGTGTCCAGAGCTCCTCCAGGGTGCTCCAGACCTCTGCCATCTTGGAAACAGAGGTGCTGCTGGCACACTGGACTGCTCTGAGTGGCCAGTGCCACCAGGTGACGTCAGAGACTCCTTGTGATAGGCTCCTTCAGGTGTTGCTAGCCTATCCTCTCTCCTAAGTAGCCAAACCCTCTTTTCGGGCTATTTAGGGTCTCTGTCTCTGGGGAAACTTTAGATAACGAATGCAAGAGCTCAGCCGAGTTCCTCTGCATCTCTCTCTTCACCTTCTGCCAAGGAATCGACTGCTGACCGCGCTGGAAGCCTGCAACACTGCAACAAAGTAGCAAAGACGACTACTGCAACTCTGTAACGCTGATCCTGCCGCCTTCTTGACTGTTTTCCTGTTTGTGCATGCTGTGGGGGTAGTCTGCCTCCTCTCTGCACCAGAAGCTCCGAAGAAATCTCCTGTGGGTCGACGGAATCTTCCCCCTGCAACCGCAGGCACCAAAAAGCTGCATTACCGGTCCCTTGGGTCTCCTCTCAGCACGACGAGCGTGGTCCCTCGAATCCAGCAACTCTGTCCAAGTGGCCCCCACAGTCCAGTGACTCTTCAGTCCAAGTTTGGTGGAGGTAAGTCCTTGCCTCACCTCGCTAGACTGCATTGCTGGGAACCGCAACTTTTGCAGCTACTCCGGCCTCCGTGCACTTCCGGCGGAAATCCTTTGTGCACAGTCCAGCCTGGGTCCACGGCACTCTAACCTGCATTGCACGACCTCCTAAGTTGTTCTCCGGCGACGTGGGACTTCTTTGTGCGACTTCGGGTGAGCACCGTTTCACGCATCCTCGTAGTGCCTGTTCCTGGCACTTCTCCGGGTGCTACCTGCTGCTGAGAGGGCTCCTTGTCTTGCTCGACGTCCCCTCTCTCTCTTGGTCCAATTTGTGATCTCCTGGTCCCTCCAGGGCCACAGCAGCATCCAAACACGCTAACCGCATGATTTGCAGCTAGCAAGGCTTGTTGGCGTTCTTTCGGCGGGAAAACACTTCTGCACAACTCTCCACTGCGAGAAAGATCCGTCCACCAAAGGGGAAGTCTCTAGCCCTTTTTGTTCCTGCAGAAACCTCAGCTTCTTCTGTCCAGTAGAAGCTTCTTTGCACCCGCAGCTGGCATTTCCTGGGCATCTGCCCATCTCCGACTTGCTTGTGACTTTTGGACTTGGTCCCCTTGTTCCACAGGTACCCTAGATTGGAAATCCACAGTTGTTGCATTGTTGGTTTGGGTCTTTCCTGCATTATTCCTCTAACACGACTTCTTTGTCCTTAGGGGAACTTTAGTGCACTTTGCACTCACTTTTCAGGGTCTTGGGGAGGGTTATTTTTCTAACTCTCACTATTTTCTAATAGTCCCAGCGACCCTCTACAAGGTCACATAGGTTTGGGGTCCATTCGTGGTTCGCATTCCACTTTTGGAGTATATGGTTTGTGTTGCCCCTATCCCTATGTTTCCCCATTGCATCCTATTGTAACTATACATTGTTTGCACTGTTTTCTAAGACTATACTGCATATTTTTGCTATTGTGTATATATATCTTGTGTATATTTCCTATCCTCTCACTGAGGGTACACTCTAAGATACTTTGGCATATTGTCATAAAAATAAAGTACCTTTATTTTTAGTATAACTGTGTATTGTGTTTTCTTATGATATTGTGCATATGACACTAAGTGGTACTGTAGTAGCTTCACACGTCTCCTAGTTCAGCCTAAGCTGCTCTGCTAAGCTACCATTATCTATCAGCCTAAGCTGCTAGACACCCTATACACTAATAAGGGATAACTGGGCCTGATGCAAGGTGCAAGTACCCCTTGGTACTCACTACAAGCCAGTCCAGCCTCCTACACCTAGTATCAAGGGTTCCACTAAGTCCACTTCTAATTGGTTTCCCAATTCTTCGGTGTAATATTCACCGTCTTGATCATTCCACTGAGCCATTTGAACTCAAGATATTAAAGTTGATGTAAAGACTGTGTCTACACTTACTTAAGTGTGGGAGTCAAATAAGTACTCTAATATCAGGGGAGGAGTGCAAAAACCCCACAGCAGGCAAGGATTCGATTGTGCCCTCAATAAAACGTGGTGGGAGCTGCCTGCCAGCACTCTAGGCAGTAGCCTTATCTCAATTTTACAACCGTCGTTCCTTTTTAGAGAACGGGGCGTCAGGGAGCAATAAATTCTATAAATAGAAAAGGGCCTGGGAGGTCGACAGCACGCGTCTGAACACTCCGAGCCGATCGTTCTCAAACACGAAGGATCGGATCTGTAATGAGTTTAGCGCGAGCGCGTGAGCCGGCAATTAAAATAAAATAAATAATGCGTGGAACACGCAGTGCGCTCCCGCTCCAACTCCACAATCGGGCATCAACACGTCAAAAATGCCGAAATCGAAAGCGCAAAGGTGCGCAAATACACAATTTAGAGGCGCGCTAAATCGTGACGCCATGCATTCTAATATTTAAGCAATTATAATTTAAAAAAAAACACATTTACATGAAGACTAAAGATAAAATGCACTTATCTGCTGCGAAGCAGCAAAGAAAGAGGAAGTGACATCGAGGGTCAGGTGTTATATGAGCAGAGGTCGTGATAGGTGATTGGACCATGTGACATTTACTAGAGCATCATGGGATGTGTAGTTTTTTTGTTAAACTTGTTTGTGATTGGCTGCTGTTTTAAGTCAGTAAAGAAAGAGAAAGCATAATCGGAGCCTCCGGTCCTGACATAGAATTTTATTGAGATGCCTTTGCGTGGAGGATTGAGATATGTGTTGGTGATTGTTTGTATCTTTAGTCATTGGATTGAAGCTTACCCCACACCAAGAAATGACAGCCTTACCGTAGGGCTGCTAGTCCTCATAGATGTCAATTGAGACCCCACTTTCCTAGTTTTCTGTCATTCTTTTTTACACTGATAGTGAATCACTATATTCATTATTAGTGTAATAAAAAGCGGAGTGTAATTAGCTGGAATATGACCCTTCCTGGGTCCTGAGATAAGCAAAAAGACTTTTAAATGTATGTTGTATGCATGCTTGAGGGTGAGAGTGTGTTTATGTGAGAGGGTGTGTGTATGTGTAAATGTGTGTGTATGTGTAAGCAAGTGTGTGAGTGAAAGTGGAGGTCAAAGGGCATGGGATGTCACTTCCGCTACCCATGGCATTTTGTTGAATTCACGTCCATGGAAATAGCATTGGGGTTAACAACGCTAGGAACATTTAGCATGTTTTAGCAGACTGTTACATGCCTAACTGTTTTTAAAATTAACATGTTAAACTACTTTTCCCCATTTCTCAGTGCTTTCCTTGAGTGTGTTATTCATAAACAAACGATTGTTTGCATTACTAGTGTGTCGCTGAACTCCCCTAGAGGGACTGATAGTAATCTGAAAACATTTCCTCCACAAGATTGCTCAGCGACCTAGTGTCCGGGCTGTGGTCCAACTGCTTTTCTCATTCATTATTGCTGCATAGAACTAAGTCCCTGCATCAGAAATCCAACCCCTACATTTCTGGGGGCCTTAGATTTAGTACCAACTGGACCTTCTGATGCTCTCTGCTGGAGTGACACCTGGCCCCTAAGTGCTGTCTCTGAGCTCCTTGGAAACTTAGAAGTGGCCCAGATGAGCTGCTCTAGAAGACCTGAAAATTTTGATTTTTTTGACTTCCAAGACCTCTGGAGCAGTCAAGAGGACCTCACGGAAAAGGTGTTCAATTGTGATGCACCTTCTGTATATAAAACTTTTGGCTTGGCTTGATGGAGGATTTTGAGCCACATAAAAAGGCTAAGTCAGAAGGCAAAATTATTTACCGGGATGGCTTGGTGTGTCCGACCTACACTCCATCATGGTGAGCCAGAAACTGCACTTTTGTCCTGGACTTCTGCTTTCAGAGAGTCTCTTTTGCACTTAGTGGGAGTTTTTTTGGTAATTTTTTTACTTAAAACTTTAAAAGTTCATATCTCTAGTTCCCCTTATTGGATTTTTATGCTTTTTCACAAATTCAGATTGCATTGTTTTTCTTGTTCGGTGTTTTGACATTATTACTTTTTTGGTACTGCATAAATACTTTACACATTTCCCAGAATTAAGCTTTTCTGCCATGTGTCTGTGGTAGACACCCAGATATACTCTATTCATCAAAGGCAGATGATGGTTCTTGGTGGAGGGCCATAAACTTTGCAGTTCATTACCTTTGGACATTAAATGCTTTTTTGTAGAAGCTAAAATCATTTGTTTGGTAATGCAGACTTTTGGTAGGCGCTTCATACAGTCAATCAATGATTCAAATTTTGTAAGTTTGTATGTGCTGTGTTAGGCCTGACAGCCTTAGGGTGGTCATCTCCCAACTTTTTGCCTGCCCCCTTCCACTTTTCTGACACAGTTTCTGCTGGTTTTAGGACTCTGCACACTTCACCACTGCTAACCAGTCCTAACGTGCATATGCTGTCTCCCTTATACATGGTAACATTGGTTCATCCTCAATTGGCATATTTGATTTACTTAAAAGTCCCTAGTAAAGTGCACTCCATGTGCCCAGGGCTTGTAAATTAAATGCTACTATTGGGCCTGCAGCACTGATTGTGCCACCCACATATGTAGCCCCTCAACCATGTCTCAGGCCTGCCATTGTAAGGACTGTGTGTGTAGTTTCACGGCACCATCGACTTGCCATTTAAAAGTACTTGCCTAGCCTTACAATCCTCTTTTTCTACGTGTAAGCCTCCCCTAAAGGAGGCCCTAGGTACTCCCATAGACCAGAGTGCAATGTAGGTAAAAGACAAGACATGTACATATGTGTTTTATATATCCTGGTAGTGAAAAGCTCCTAAATTCGTTTTCCACAACTGTGAGGCCTGCTCCTTTCATAGACTAATATTAAGACTGCCCTCGTATACTTTTTGAGTGGTAGATTCTGATCTGAAAGGTATAACCAAGTCATATTTAGTATGGCCAGAATGGTAATATAAAATCCTGCTTATTGGTGAGGTTGAATTTTATATTGTTATTTAAGAGATGCCACTTTTAGAAAATGAGCATTTCTCTGCACTTAAAATCATCTGTGCCTTACAGCCTGTCTCCAAACAATGTCTGGTCTCTGCTGGTTGACAGCTCCCTTGTGCATTTCACCTAGGTAACCAGAAACACAGGCCACTAGGTTTCATCTTCATTCATCTGCATATTGAATGGGTCTTCCTGGGCTGGAAGGGTGGAGGGTCTGATACTTACATTACAAAGGCCAGTGGCCTGCCCTCACACAATAGCCTAATCCACCCCCACACTAGGACCCTGGCAGACAGGACTGGGCTAAAAGGGGAACTTGTGCACTTCAAAACCATTCTTTGAAGTCTCCCTTACTTTGTAGGCATTTGTGGGCATATAAACTGGGTCTTTGACCCCTCCAACTCAGACACTCCTGGACCTACAGCTGCATCCTGTCAAGAGGAACTGACTGGCTGCCCAAAGGACTCATCTGGACTGATTTGCTGAGAAGGACTGCTGCCCTGCTGTTGCCCCGCTGCCCTGCTGGCCTCTGACTTTGCTGAGGACTCTGCCTTCGTCATAGGTGCTCTCTAAGGGCTTGGATTGAGCTTGCCTGCTGTTTTCTGAAGTCTCAGGGCCAAAAAGACTTAGGTGGTAATTACAACCCTGGCGGACGATGTTAAAGGTGCGGTAATACCGCAAACAGTCAGACGGACAAAAAAAGGGAATTATGACCCTAGCGGAAACCGCCAACAAAGACAGCCACTTTAACACTTCGCCCGCCACGGCGGTACAGACAAGCAGCGCGGCGGTGTAGGAAAGTACCATCTTGCCTGGCATGTTACCCCCATATTTCACTGTCTATATGTTGTTTTAGTGTATGTGTCACTGGGACCCTGCCAGCCAGGGCCCCAGTGCTCATAAGTGTGCCCTGTATGTGTTACCTGTGTTATGACTAACTGTCTCACTGAGGCTCTGCTAATCAGAACCTCAGTGGTTATGCTCTCTCATTTCTTTCCAAATTGTCACTAACAGGCTAGTGACCAATTTACCAATTTACATTGGCATACTGGAACACCCTTATAATTCCCTAGTATATGGTACTGAGGTACCCAGGGTATTGGGGTTCCAGGAGATCCCTATGGGCTGCAGCATTTCTTTTGCCACCCATAGGGAGCTCTGACAATTCTTACACAGGCCTGCCACTGAAGCCTGAGTGAAATAACGTCCACGTTATTTCACAGCCATTTTACACTGCACTTAAGTAACTTATAAGTCACCTATATGCCTAACCTTTACCTGGTAAAGGTTGGGTGCTAAGTTACATAGTGTGTGGGCACCCTGGCACTAGCCAAGGTGCCCCCACATTGTTCAGGGCCAATTCCCCGGACTTTGTGAGTGCGGAGACACCATTACACGCGTGCACTATACATAGGTCACTACCTATGTATAGCTTCACAATGGTAACTCCGAATATGGCCATGTAACATGTCTAAGATCATGGAATTGCCCCCCCAATGCCATCCTGGTATTGGGGACACAATCCCATGATTCCACGGGTCTCTAGCACAGACCCGGGTACTGCCAAACTGCCTTTCCCGGGGTTTCACTGCAGCTGCTGCTGCTGCCAACCCCTCAGACAGGTTTCTGCCCTCCTGGGGTCCAGCCAGGCTTGGCCCAGGAAGGCAGAACAAAGGACTTCCTCAGAGAGAGGGTGTTACACCCTCTCCCTTTGGAAAAAGGTGTTAAGGAAGGGGAGGAGTAGCCTCCCCCAGCCTCTGGAAATGCTTTCATGGGCACAGATGGTGCCCATTTCTGCATAAGCCAGTCTACACCGGTTCAGGGACCCCTTAGCCCTGCTCTGGCGCGAAACTGGACAAAGAAAAGGGGAGTGACCACTCCCCTGACCTGCACCTCCCCTGGGAGGTGCCCAGAGCTCCTCCAGTGTGCTCCAGACCTCTGCCATCTTGGAAACAGAGGTGCTGCTGGCACACTGGAC
The DNA here is from genome assembly GCF_031143425.1 of Pleurodeles waltl. Taxonomy (NCBI): domain Eukaryota; kingdom Metazoa; phylum Chordata; class Amphibia; order Caudata; family Salamandridae; genus Pleurodeles; species Pleurodeles waltl. The sequence goes on from NW_027150363.1 coordinate 1,950,197, forward strand.
TTCTCTGAGTGGCCAGTGCCAGCAGGTGACGTCAGAGACTCCTTCTGATAGGCTCCTTCAGGTGTTGCTAGCCTATCTTCTCTCCTAAGTAGCCAAACCCTCTTTTCTGGCTATTTAGGGTCTCTGCTTTGGGGAATTCCTTAGATAACGAATGCAAGAGCTCATCAGAGTTCCTCTGCATCTCTCTCTTCACCTTCTGCCAAGGAATCGACTGCTGACCGCGCTGGAAGCCTGCAACACTGCAACAAAGTAGCAGTTGTCCAAAGAAAAGCACCAAGCCTCCTACCACTACATCTCCTACTGCTACACCTAGTGTCCCTAATAATAGCAGTGGTGGTGGGAGCAAACCTACTAATAGCCAATCCAAGGGAGTAGCTGGGCTCACTTTTGGTAACTTAGTTGGGGTTGGTCTGATTAGGGAGACCACAGAGGCTGTGTTAGTCTCTGAGGGGGTGTAGGAGGCTGGACTGGCTTGTAGTGAGTACCTAGGGGTACTTGCACCTTGCACCAGGCCCAGTTATCCCTTATTAGTGTATAGGGTGTCTAGCAGCATAGGTGTAGGAAAGTACCATCTTGCCTGGCATGTTACCCCCATTTTTCACTGTATATATGTTGTTTTAGTTGTATGTGTCACTGGGACCCTGGTAACCCAGGGCCCCAGTGCTCATAAGTGTGCCTGAATGTGTTACCTGTGTAGTGACTAACTGTCCCACTGAGGCTCTGCTAATCAGAACCTCAGTGGTTATGCTCTCTCATTTCTTTCCAAATTGTCACTGACAGGCTAGTGACCATTTTTACCAATTTACATTGGCTTACTGGAACACCCTTATAATTCCCTAGTATATGGTACTGAGGTACCCAGGGTATTGGGGTTCCAGGAGATCCCTATGGGCTGCAGCATTTCTTTTGCCACCCATAGGGAGCTCTGACAAATCTTACACAGGCCTGCCACGGCAGCCTGAGTGAAATAACGTCCACGTTATTTCACAGCCATTTTTCACTGCACTTAAGTAACTTATAAGTCACCTATATGTCTAACCTTTACCTGGTAAAGGTTAGGTGCAAAGTTACTTAGTGTGAGGGCACCCTGGCACTAGCCAAGGTGCCCCCACATTGTTCAGAGCCAATTCACTGAACTTTGTGAGTGCGGGGACACCATTACACGCGTGCACTACATATAGGTCACTACCTATATGTAGCTTCACCATGGTAACTCCGAATATGGCCATGTAACATGTCTATGATCATGGAATTGCCCCCTCTATGCCATCCTGGCATTATTGGTACAATTCCATGATCCCAGTGGTCTGTAGCACAGACCCTGGTACTGCCATACTGCCCTTCCTGGGGTTTCTCTGCAGCTGCTGCTGCTGCCAACCCCTCAGACAGGCAGCTGCCCTCCTGGGGTCCAGCCAGGCCTGGCCCAGGATGGCAGAACAAAGAACTTCCTCTGAGAGAGGGTGTGACACCCTCTCCCTTTGGAAATGGTGTGAAGGCAGGGGAGGAGTAGCCTCCCCCAGCCTCTGGAAATGCTTTGTTGGGCACAGATGTGCCCAATTCTGCATAAGCCAGTCTTTACCGGTTCAGGGACCCCTTAGCCCCTGCTCTGGCGTGAAACTGGACAAAGGAAAGGGGAGTGACCACTCTCCTGACCTGCACCTCCCCTGGGAGGTGTCCAGAGCTCCTCCAGTGTGCTCCAGACCTCTGCCATCTTGGAAACAGAGGTGCTGCTGGCACACTGGACTGCTCTGAGTGGCCAGTGCCACCAGGTGACGTCAGAGACTCCTTGTGATAGGCTCCTTCAGGTGTTAGTAGCCTTTCCTCTCTCCTAGGTAGCCAAACCCTCTTTTCTGGCTATTTAGGGTCTCTGTCTCTGGGGAAACTTTAGATAACGAATGCATGAGCTCAGCCGAGTTCCTCTGCATCTCCCTCTTCACCTTCTGATAAGGAATCGACCGCTGACCGCGCTGGAAGCCTGCAAACCTGCAACATAGTAGCAAAGACGACTACTGCAACTCTGTAACGCTGATCCTGCCGCCTTCTCGACTGTTTTCCTGCTTGTGCATGCTGTGGGGGTAGTCTGCCTCCTCTCTGCACCAGAAGCTCCGAAGAAATCTCCCGTGGGTCGACGGAATCTTCCCCCTGCAACCGCAGGCACCAAAAAGCTGCATCTCCGGTCCCTTGGGTCTCCTCTCAGCACGACGAGCGAGGTCCCTCGAATCCAGCGACACCGTCCAAGTGACCCCCACAGTCCAGTGACTCTTCAGCCCAAGTTTGGTGGAGGTAAGTCCTTGCCTCACCTCGCTGGGCTGCATTGCTGGGAACCGCGACTTTGCAAGCTACTCCGGCCCCTGTGCACTTCCGGCGGAAATCCTTCGTGCACAGCCAAGCCTGGGTCCACGGCACTCTAACCTGCATTGCACGACTTTCTAAGTTGGTCTCCGGCGACGTGGGACTCCTTTGTGCAACTTCGGCGAGCACCGTTTCACGCATCCTCGTAGTGCCTGTTTCTGGCACTTCTCCGGGTGCTACCTGCTTCAGTGAGGGCGCTTTGTCTTGCTCGACGTCCCCTCTCTTTGCAGGTCCAATTTGCGACCTCCTGGTCCCTCCTGGGCCCCAGCAGCGTCCAAAAACGCCAAACGCACGATTTGCGTGTAGCAAGGCTTGTTGGCGTCCATCCGGCGGGAAAACACTTCTGCACGACTGTCCAAGGCGTGGGGGATCCATCCTCCAAAGGGGAAGTCTCTAGCCCTTGTCGTTCCTGCAGTATTCACAGTTCTTCAGCCTAGTAAGAGCTTCTTTGCACCAACCGCTGGCATTTCTTGGGCATCTGCCCATCTCCGAGCTGCTTGTGACTTTTGGACTTGGTCCCCTTGTTCCACAGGTACCCTCAGTCAGGAATCCATCGTTGTTGCATTGCTGATTTGTGTTTTCCTTGCATTTTCCCTCTAACACGACTATTTTGTCCTTAGGGGAACTTTGGTGCACTTTGCACTCACTTTTCAGGGTCTTGGGGAGGGTTATTTTTCTAACTCTCACTATTTTCTGATAGTCCCAGCGACCCTCTACAAGGTCACATAGGTTTGGGGTCCATTCGTGGTTCACATTCCACTTTTGGAGTATATGGTTTGTGTTGCCGCTATCCCTATGTTTCCCCATTGCATCCTATTGTAACTATACATTGTTTGCACTGTTTTCTAAGACTATACTGCATATTTTTGCTATTGTGTATATATATCTTGTGTATATTTTCTATCCTCTCACTGAGGGTACACTCTAAGATACTTTGGCATATTGTCATAAAAATAAAGTACCTTTATTTTTAGTATAACTGTGTATTGTGTTTTCTTATGATATTGTGCATATGACACTAAGTGGTACTGTAGTAGCTTCACACGTCTCCTAGTTCAGCCTGAGCTGCTCTGCTAAGCTACCATTATCTATCAGCCTAAGCTGCTAGACACCCTATACACTAATAAGGGATAACTGGGCCTGGTGCAAGGTGCAAGTACCCTTTGGTACTCACTACAAGCCAGTCCAGCCTCCTACATTGGTTGTGCAGCGGTGGGATAAGTGCTTTGAGACTACTTACCACTCTTGTCATTGTACTTTTCATAAGAGAAAAATATACAAAACAAGGTCAGTGTATATACACATAGCCAAAAAGTTTTGCATTTCCTCTTTTCACTCTTTTCTAAGTGCTGAAAAGTACTTCTAAACTTTCAAAAAGTTCTTAAAAGTTTAAAAAGTTTTTTCTGTCTTTCCAAAAAGTTCTGAAAACTTTTTTTTCTCTTTGTCTATCACTTTAACTCTCTCTAAAAAAATGTCTAGCACAGGTCAAAAAGTTGAACTGTCCAAACTTGCATATGATCACCTTAGCTGGAAAGGAGCAAGGAGTCTCTGCATAGAGAGAGGTTTGAGTGTAGGGAAGAATCCTTCTTTAGAACTGTTAATTAATATGCTTAGAGTACAGGATAAGGCCATAAGTGCCCAATCTGTAGAAAAAGTAGCTAATGGTTCTCAATCTGATCCAGGGACTCCCCCAGGAAAAGGTTCAGGAAAGAAACTTCTCAGCCTGCCCATTACTAGACAGTCTAGCATAGTTGGTACAGAGGTTGAATCACATCATACTGATGATGTGCTCTCACATTATACTGGTAGCCAAGCTGTTAGGGTGCCCTCTGTAAGGGACAGGTCTCCTTCTGTTCATTCCCATCATACCTCTGTATCTAGAAATGTCCCTCCCACCCACCCTGATGACAGATTGTTAGAAAGGGAGCTCAATAGATTGAGAGTGGAGCAAACCAGACTGAAGCTCAAGAAGCAACAGCTGGATTTGGATAGACAGTCTTTAGAAATAGAGAGGGAAAGACAGAAAATGGGTTTAGATACCCATGGTGGCAGCAGCAGTATTCCCCATAGTCATCCTGCAAAAGAGCATGATTCCAGGAATCTGCATAAGATAGTTCCCCCTTACAAGGAGGGGGATGACATTAACAAGTAGTTTGCTGCACTTGAGAGGGCCTGTGTTGTACAGGATGTCCCTCAAAAGCAGTGGGCTGCTATCCTATGGCTATCATTTACTGGAAAAGGTAGGGATAGGCTCCTTACTGTAAAAGAAAATGATGCTAACAATTTCCAAGTTCTTAAGAATGCACTCCTGGATGGTTATGGCTTAACCACTGAACAATACAGGATAAAGTTCAGAGATACCAAAAAGGAGTCTTCACAAGACTGGGTTGATTTCATTGACCAGGCAGTGAAGGCCTTGGAGGGGTGGTTACATGGCAGTAAAGTTACTGATTATGACAGCCTGTATAACCTGATCCTGAGAGAGCATATTCTTAATAATTGTGTGTCTGATTTGTTGCACCAGTACTTGGTGGACTCTGATCTGACCTCTCCCCAAGAATTGGGAAAGAAGGCAGACAAATGGGTCAGAACAAGAGTGAACAGAAAAGTTCATATAGGGGGTGACAAAGATGGCAACAAAAAGAAGGATGGTAAGTCTTCTGACAAGGGTGGGGACAAATCTAAAAATGAGTCTTCATCAGGCCCACAAAAACACTCTGGTGGGGGTGGTGGGCCCAAATCCTCCTTTAATCAGAACAAGGAAAAGAAACCATGGTGCTATTTATGTAAAATAAAAGGCCATTGGACAACAGATCCCAGTTGTCCAAAGAAAGGCACCACAGCTCCTACCACTACAACCCCTACTGCTACACCTAGTGTCCCTACTAATAGCAGTGGTGGTGGGAGCAAACCTACTAATAGCCAATCCAAGGGAGTAGCTGGGCTCACTTTTGGTAATTTAGTTGGGGTTGGTCTGATTAGGGAGACCACAGAGGCTACTTTAGTCTCTGAAGGGGCTATTGACTTAGCCACTTTGGTTGCTTGCCCCCATAACTTGGAGAAGTACAAGCAACTAACCCTAATAAATGGTGTTGAGGTCCAGGCCTACAGGGACACAGGTGCCAGTGTCACAATGGTGATTGAGAAACTGGTGCACCCTGAACAACACATACTTGGACACCAGTACCAAGTAACCGATGCTCACAACATAACACAAAGCCACCCCATGGCTGTTGTAAATCTCAACTGGGGGGGGGTATCTGGTCCAAAGAAAGTTGTGGTAGCTTCAGATTTACCTGTAGACTGTCTATTAGGGAACGATTTGGAGACATCAGCTTGGTCAGATGTGGAGTTGGAGGCCCATGCAGCAATGCTGGGCATCCCAGGGCATATTTTTGCTTTGACAAGGGCTCAGGCCAAAAAGCAAAAAGGACAGGGAAGCTTGGATCCTGGAACAATGGACCAAGTGCTCCCTAAAGCTAGGGCTAGTAGAAGCAAACCACTTCCTACTATCCCTCCCTCTACAGTGGATTCTACTTCTGAGGAAGAAGAATTCCCTCCCTGTGCAGAACCTACACCAGAGGAGCTGGAAGCAGACACTGCTGAGCTTTTGGGTGAAGGGGGGCCTGCCAGAGAGGAGCTGAGTGTGGCACAGCAAACCTGTCCCACATTAGAGGGTCTCAGACAGCAAGCTGTCAAACAGGCTAATGGGGATGTCAGTGACTCTCACAGAGTTTACTGGGAGGACAACCTCTTGTACACTGAGCATAGGGATCCTAAACCTGGAGCTGCCAGGAGATTAGTGATTCCTAAGGAGTACAGAAAGTTCCTCCTAACACTGGCACATGACATTCCCTTAGCTGGGCACCTGGGTCAAATGAAAACTTGGGACAGATTGGTACCACTGTTTCATTGGCCTAGGATGTCTGAGGACACAAAAGAATTTTGTAAGTCCTGTGAAACCTGTCAAGCAAGTGGCAAGACAGGTGGCACTCCAAAGGCACCCCTTATCCCACTGCCTGTGGTTGGGGTTCCCTTTGAAAGGGTAGGGGTTGACATAGTTGGCCCCCTTGACCCTCCTACTGCTTCAGGCAATAGGTTTATCTTAGTGGTAGTGGACCATGCCACAAGATATCCTGAAGCTATTCCTTTAAGGACCACTACAGCTCCTGCAGTGGCAAAGGCCCTCCTGGGAATATTTTCCAGGGTGGGCTTCCCAAAGGAAGTAGTATCAGACAGGGGAAGCAATTTCATGTCTGCATACTTAAAGGCCATGTGGAAGGAGTGTGGTGTAACTTACAAGTTCACAACACCCTATCATCCACAAACAAATGGACTGGTGGAGAGATTTAATAAAACTCTCAAAGGCATGATTATGGGACTCCCTGAAAAACTCCGCAGGAGATGGGATATCCTTCTACCATGCCTCCTTTTTGCCTACAGGGAGGTACCCCAGAAAGGAGTGGGCTTCAGCCCCTTTGAACTTCTTTTTGGACACCCTGTTAGGGGTCCACTCACACTTGTAAAGGAGGGTTGGGAACAACCTTTAAAAGCTCCTAAGCAGGATATTGTGGATTATGTACTTGGCCTCAGATCAAGGATGGCTGAGTACATGAAAAAGGCCAGTAAAAACCTTCAGGCCAGCCAAGAGCTCCAGAAGCAATGGCATGATCAGAAGGCTGTTTTGGTTCAGTACCAACCAGGGCAGAAAGTGTGGGTCTTGGAGCCTGTGGCCCCAAGAGCACTCCAAGATAAATGGAGTGGACCCCACACAATTGTTGAAAAGAAGGGTGAAGTCACCTACTTGGTTGACTTAGGCACTGCCAGGAGTCCCCTTAGGGTGCTCCATGTCAACCGCCTGAAACCCTACTATGACAGGGCTGATCTCACCCTGCTCATGGCAACAGATGAGGGACAGGAAGAAGACAGTGATCCTCTACCTGATCTCTTCTCTTCCACAGAACAAGATGCTCTTGTGGAAGGTGTAGTTTTGGCTGATTGTCTTACTGCTGAGCAGAAAGATAATTGCATAAATCTCCTAGGACAATTTTCAGAACTCTTCTCCATTGTGCCAGGCACCACTTCTTGGTGTGAGCACACTATAGATACTGGAGACAGTTTACCTGTCAAAAGTAAGATCTATAGGCAGCCTGACCATGTCAGGGACTGCATAAAGCAAGAGGTTCAGAAAATGTTGGAACTAGTAGTGGTTGAGCACTCTGACAGTCCATGGGCTTCTCCTGTGGTACTGGTACCAAAACCCAATTCTAAAGATGGAAAGAAGGAAATGAGGTTTTGTGTAGACTATAGAGGTCTCAACTTGGTAACCAAAACAGATGCTCACCCTATACCCAGGGCAGATGAGCTAATAGATACACTGGCATCTGCCAAGTATCTAAGCACTTTTGATTTGACTGCAGGGTATTGGCAGATCAAAATGTCAGAAGATGCTAAACCTAAAACTGCATTTTCTACCATTGGAGGACATTACCAGTTTACTGTAATGCCTTTTGGTTTGAAAAATGCACCTGCCACTTTTCAGAGGTTGGTGAACACAGTCCTGCAAGGGCTGGAAGCTTTCAGTGCAGCATATTTGGATGATATAGCTGTCTTTAGCTCCAGCTGGGATGATCACCTGGTCCACCTTTGGAAAGTTTTGGAGGCCCTGCAAAAGGCAGGCCTCACTATCAAGGCTTCAAAGTGCCAGATAGGGCAGGGTAAGGTGGTTTATCTGGGACACCTTGTTGGTGGGGAACAGATTGCACCACTTCAGGGGAAAATCCAAACTATTATTGATTGGGTTCCCCCTACCACTCAGACTCAGGTGAGAGCCTTCCTAGGCCTCACTGGGTATTACAGGAGGTTCATTAAGAACTATGGCTCCATTGCAGCCCCTCTTAATGACCTCACATCCAAGAAAATGCCTAAAAAGGTATTATGGACAGCAAACTGTCAGAAAGCTTTTGAGGAGCTGAAGCAGGCCATGTGCTCTGCACCTGTCCTGAAAAGCCCTTGTTACTCTAAAAAATTCTATGTCCAAACTGATGCATCTGAATTAGGAGTAGGGGCAGTCCTATCACAACTTAATTCTGAGGGCCAGGATCAACCTGTTGCTTTTATTAGTAGAAGGTTGACCCCTAGAGAAAAGCGTTGGTCTGCCATTGAGAGGGAGGCCTTTGCTGTGGTCTGGGCTCTGAAGAAGTTGAGGCCATACCTGTTTGGCACTCACTTCATTGTTCAGACAGACCACAAACCTCTACTTTGGCTAAAACAAATGAAAGGTGAAAATCCTAAATTGTTGAGGTGGTCCATATCCCTACAGGGAATGGACTATACAGTGGAACATAGACCTGGGAGTAGCCACTCCAATGCAGATGGACTCTCCAGATATTTCCACTTAGACAATGAAGACTCATCAGGTAATGGCTAGTCTTATTGTCCTTCGTTTGGGGGAGGTTGTGTAGGAAAGTACCATCTTGCCTGGCATGTTACCCCCATTTTTCACTGTATATATGTTGTTTTAGTTGTATGTGTCACTGGGACCCTGGTAACCCAGGGCCCCAGTGCTCATAAGTGTGCCTGAATGTGTTACCTGTGTAGTGACTAACTGTCTCACTGAGGCTCTGCTAATCAGAACCTCAGTGGTTATGCTCTCTCATTTCTTTCCAAATTGTCACTGACAGGCTAGTGACCATTTTTACCAATTTACATTGGCTTACTGGAACACCCTTATAATTCCCTAGTATATGGTACTGAGGTACCCAGGGTATTGGGGTTCCAGGAGATCCCTATGGGCTGCAGCATTTCTTTTGCCACCCATAGGGAGCTCTGACAAATCTTACACAGGCCTGCCACGGCAGCCTGAGTGAAATAACGTCCACGTTATTTCACAGCCATTTTTCACTGCACTTAAGTAACTTATACGTCACCTATATGTCTAACCTTTACCTGGTAAAGGTTAGGTGCAAAGTTACTTAGTGTGAGGGCACCCTGTGTAGGAAAGTACCATCTTGCCTGGCATGTTACCCCCATTTTTCACTGTATATATGTTGTTTTAGTTGTATGTGTCACTGGGACCCTGGTAACCCAGGGCCCCAGTGCTCATAAGTGTGCCTGAATGTGTTACCTGTGTAGTGACTAACTGTCTCACTGAGGCTCTGCTAATCAGAACCTCAGTGGTTATGCTCTCTCATTTCTTTCCAAATTGTCACTGACAGGCTAGTGACCATTTTTACCAATTTACATTGGCTTACTGGAACACCCTTATAATTCCCTAGTATATGGTACTGAGGTACCCAGGGTATTGGGGTTCCAGGAGATCCCTATGGGCTGCAGCATTTCTTTTGCCACCCATAGGGAGCTCTGACAAATCTTACACAGGCCTGCCATGGCAGCCTGAGTGAAATAACGTCCACGTTATTTCACAGCCATTTTTCACTGCACTTAAGTAACTTATAAGTCACCTATATGTCTAACCTTTACCTGGTAAAGGTTAGGTGCAAAGTTACTTAGTGTGAGGGCACCCTGGCACTAGCCAAGGTGCCCCCACATTGTTCAGAGCCAATTCACTGAACTTTGTGAGTGCGGGGACACCATTACACGCGTGCACTACATATAGGTCACTACCTATATGTAGCTTCACCATGGTAACTCCGAATATGGCCATGTAACATGTCTATGATCATGGAATTGCCCCCTCTATGCCATCCTGGCATTATTGGTACAATTCCATGATCCCAGTGGTCTGTAGCACAGACCCTGGTACTGCCATACTGCCCTTCCTGGGGTTTCTCTGCAGCTGCTGCTGCTGCCAACCCCTCAGACAGGCAGCTGCCCTCCTGGGGTCCAGCCAGGCCTGGCCCAGGATGGCAGAACAAAGAACTTCCTCTGAGAGAGGGTGTGACACCCTCTCCCTTAGGAAAATGGTGTGAAGGCAGGGGAGGAGTAGCCTCCCCCAGCCTCTGGAAATGCTTTGTTGGGCACAGATGTGCCCAATTCTGCATAAGCCAGTCTACACCGGTTCAGGGACCCCTTAGCCCCTGCTCTGGCGCGAAACTGGACAAAGGAAAGGGGAGTGACCACTCCCCTGACTTGCACCTCCCCTGGGAGGTGTCCAGAGCTCCTCCAGTGTGCTCCAGACCTCTGCCATCTTGGAAACAGAGGTGCTGCTGGCACACTGGACTGCTCTGAGTGGCCAGTGCCACCAGGTGACGTCAGAGACTCCTTGTGATAGGCTCCTTCAGGTGTTAGTAGCCTTTCCTCTCTCCTAGGTAGCCAAACCCTCTTTTCTGGCTATTTAGGGTCTCTGTCTCTGGGGAAACTTTAGATAACGAATGCATGAGCTCAGCCGAGTTCCTCTGCATCTCCCTCTTCACCTTCTGATAAGGAATCGACCGCTGACCGCGCTGGAAGCCTGCAAACCTGCAACATAGTAGCAAAGACGACTACTGCAACTCTGTAACGCTGATCCTGCCGCCTTCTCGACTGTTTTCCTGCTTGTGCATGCTGTGGGGGTAGTCTGCCTCCTCTCTGCACCAGAAGCTCCGAAGAAATCTCCCGTGGGTCGACGGAATCTTCCCCCTGCAACCGCAGGCACCAAAAAGCTGCATCTCCGGTCCCTTGGGTCTCCTCTCAGCACGACGAGCGAGGTCCCTCGAATCCAGCGACACCGTCCAAGTGACCCCCACAGTCCAGTGACTCTTCAGCCCAAGTTTGGTGGAGGTAAGTCCTTGCCTCACCTCGCTGGGCTGCATTGCTGGGAACAGCGACTTTGCAAGCTTCTCCGGCCCCTGTGCACTTCCGGCGGAAATCCTGTGTGCACAGTCAAGCCTGGGACCACGCCACTCTAACCTGCATTGCACGACTTTCTAAGTTGGTCTCCGGCGACGTGGGACTCCTTTGTGCAACTTCGGCGAGCACTGTTTCATGCATTCTCGTAGTGCCTGTTTCTGGCACTTCTCCGGGTGCTACCTGCTTCAGTGAGGGCTCTTTGTCTTCCTCGACGTCCCCTCTCTCTGCAGGTCCAATTTGCGACCTCCTGGTCCCTCCTGGGCCCCAGCAGCGTCCAAAAACGCCAAACGCACGATTTGCGTGTAGCAAGGCTTGTTGGCGTCCATCCGGCGGGAAAACACTTCTGCACGACTCTCCAAGGCGTGGGGGATCCATCCTCCAAAGGGGAAGTCTCTAGCCCTTGTCGTTCCTGCAGTATTCACAGTTCTTCAGCCTAGTAAGAGCTTCTTTGCACCAACCGCTGGCATTTCTTGGGCATCTGCCCATCTCCGAGCTGCTTGTGACTTTTGGACTTGGTCCCCTTGTTCCACAGGTACCTTCAGACAGGAATCCATCGTTGTTGCATTGCTGATTTGTGTTTTCCTTGCATTTTCCCTCTAACACGACTATTTTGTCCTTAGGGGAACTTTGGTGCACTTTGCACTCACTTTTCAGGGTCTTGGGGAGGGTTATTTTTCTAACTCTCACTATTTTCTAATAGTCCCAGCGACCCCCTACAAGGTCACATAGGTTTGGGGTCCATTCGTGGTTCGCATTCCACTTCTGGAGTATATGGTTTGTGTTGCCCCTATCCCTATGTTTCCCCATTGCATCCTATTGTAACTATACATTGTTTGCACTGTTTTCTAAGACTATACTGCATATTTTTGCTATTGTGTATATATATCTTGTGTATATTTCCTATCCTCTCACTGAGGGTACACTCTAAGATACTTTGGCATATTGTCATAAAAATAAAGTACCTTTATTTTTAGTATAACTGTGTATTGTGTTTTCTTATGATATTGTGCATATGACACTAAGTGGTACTGTAGTAGCTTCACATGTCTCCTAGTTCAGCCTAAGCTGCTCTGCTAAACTACCATTATCTTTCAGCCTAAGCTGCTAGACACCCTATACACTAATAAGGGATAACTGGGCCTGGTGCAAGGTGCAAGTACCCCTTGGTACTCACTACAAACCAGTCCAGCCTCCTACATTGGTTGTGCAGCGGTGGGATAAGTGCTTTGAGACTACTTACCACTCTTGTCATTGTACTTTTCATAAGAGAAAAATATACAAAACAAGGTCAGTGTATATACACATAGACAAAAAGTTTTGCATTTCCTCTTTTCACTCTTTTCTAAGTGCTGAAAAGTACTTCTAACTTTCTAAAAAGTTTAAAAAGTTTTTTTTCTCTGTCTTTCTAAAAGCTCTGACAAACTTTTTTCTCTTTTTCTATCACTTTAACTCTCTCTAAAAATGTCTGGCACAGGCCAAAATGTTGATCCGTCCAAACTTGCATATGATCACCTTAGCTGGAAAGGAGCAAGGAGTCTCTGCATAGAGAGAGGTTTGAGTGTAGGGAAGAATCCTTCCTTGGAACTGTTACTTAACATGCTTAGAGAACAAGATAAGGCTATAGGTGCCCCATCTGTTGAAAAAGTACCTAATAGTTCCCAATCTGATTCAGGGACTCCCCCAGGAAAAGATTCAGGAAAGAAACTTCCTAGCCTGCCCATTACTAGACAGTCTAGCATAGTTGGTAATGATGATGAGCCACACCATACAAATAGTGTTCTCTCACATCATAGCAAAAGCATTTATTCTCACCATACTGGTAGTAATGTTTCTGTTAGCCAAGCTGTTAGGGTGGCTTCTTTAAGGGACAGGTCTCCTTCTGTTCATTCCCATCATACCTCTGTATCTAGGAATGTCCCTCCCACCAACCCTGATGACAGAATGTTAGAGAGGGAACTCAATAAGTTGAGGGTGGAACAAACCAGACTGAAGCTTAAAAAGCAACAGCTGGATTTGGATAGACAGTCTTTTGAACTAGAGAAGGAAAGACAGAAGTTGGGTTTAGAAACCCATGGTGGCAGCAGCAGTATTCCCCATAGTCATCCTGCAAAAGAGCATGATTCCAGGAATCTGCACAAGATAGTTCCTGTGTATTGTGTTTTCTTATGATATTGTGCATATGACACTAGGTGGTACTGTAGTAGCTTCACACGTCTCCTAGTTCAGCCTGAGCTGCTCTGCTAAGCTACCATTATCTATCAGCCTAAGCTGCTAGACACCCTATACACTAATAAGGGATAACTGGGCCTGGTGCAAGGTGCAAGTACCCCTTGGTACTCACTACAAGCCAGTCCAGCCTCCTACAATAGGCTGATAGATAATGGTAGCTTAGCAGAGCAGCTAAGGCTGAACTAGGAGACGAGTGAAGCTCCTACGGTACCACTAGTGTCACATGCACAATATCATAAGAAAACACAACACAATACACAGATATACTAAAAATAAAGGTACTTTATTTTTATGACAATATGCAATTTTTAGATTTGTCCCCACCCTTGTCAGAAGACTTACCATCCTTCTTGTTGCCATCTTTGTCACCCCCTGTATGAACTTTTCTGTTCACCCTTGTTCTGACCCATTTGTCTGCCTTCTTTCCCAATTCTTGGGGAGAGGTCAGATCAGAGTCCACCAAGTACTGGTGCAACAAATCAGACACACAATTATTAAGAATATGCTCTCTCAGGATCAAGTTATACAGGCTGTCATAATCAGTAACTTTACTGCCATGTAACCACCCCTCCAAGACCTTCACTGAATGGTCAATGAAATCAACCCAGTCTTGTGAAGACTCCTTTTTGGTCTCTCTGAACTTTATCCTGTATTGTTCAGTGGTTAAGCCATAACCATCCAGGAGTGCATTCTTAAGAATTTTGAAATCATTGGCTTCACTTTCTTTCACAGTAAGGAGCCTATCCCTACCTTTTCCACTAAATGATAGCCATAGGATAGCCTTTGAGGGACATCCTGTACAACACAGGCCCTCTCAAGTGCAGCAAACCACTTGTTAATGTCATCCCCCTCCTTGTAAGGGGGAGCTATCTTGTGCAGATTCCTAGAATCATGCTCTTTTGCAGGATGACTATTGGGAATACTGCTGCTGCCACCATGGGTTTCTAAACCTAATTTCTGTCTCTCCTTCTCTACTTCTAAGGACTGTCTATCCAAATCCAGCTGTTGCTTTTTGAGCTTCAGTCTGGTTTGTTCCACTCTCAATCTATTGAGCTCCCTTTCTAACAATCTGTCATCAGGGTGGGTGGGAGGGACATGCCTTGAAACAGAAGTATGGTGAGAATGGACAGAAGGAGAACTATCCCTTACAGAAGGCACCCCAACAGCTTGGTTAACAGAAACATCACTTCTACTGTGGTGAGAAACAATACTTTTTCTGTGATGTGAGATAACACTATTTGTATGGTGTACCTCTACATCACTACCAACTATGCTAGACAGTCTAGTAATGGGCAGGCTCTGAAGTTTCTTTCCTGAATCTTTTCCTAGGGGAGTCCCTGGATCAGATTGGGAACCATTAGCTACTTTTTCAACAGATGGGACCCTTTTGGCCTTATCTTGTTCTCTAAGCATGTTAAGTAATAATTCCAAGGAAGGATTCTTCCCTACACTCAAACGTCTTTCTACACAGAGACTCCTTGCTCCTTTCCAGCTAAGGTGATCATATGCAAGTTTGGACAGATCAACATTTTGGCCTGTGCCAGACATTTTTTAGAAAGAGTTAAAGTGATAGAAAAAGGATAAAAAGTTTGTCAGAACTTTTAGAAAGACAGAAAAAAACTTTTAAAACTTTTTAGAACTTTTTAGAAAGTTTAGAGGTACTTTTCAGCACTTTAGAAAAGAGGTGAGAAAAGAAATGCAAAACTTTTTGGTTAGGTGTACATACACTGAACTTGTTTTGTATATTTTTCTCTTATGAAAAGGACAATGACAAAAGTGGTAAGTAGTCTCAAAGCACTTATCCCACCGCTGCACAACCAATGTAGGAGGCTGGACTGGCTTGTAGTGAGTACCTAGGGGTACTTACACCTTGCACCAGGCCCAGTTATCCCTTATTAGTGTATAGGGTGTCTAGCAGCTTAGACTGATAGATAATGGTAGCTTAGCAGAGCAGCTTAGGCTGAACTAGGAGACGAGTGAAGCTCCTACAGTACCACTAGTGTCATATGCACAATATCATAAGAAAACACAATACACAGATATACTAAAAATAAAGGTACTTTATTTTTATGACAATATGCCAAAAGTATCTCAGTGAGTACCCTCAGTATGAGGATAGCAAATATACACAAGATATATGTACACAATACCACAATATGCAGTAATAGTCTTAGAAAACAATTTTCTGTATCTTCTTCTGTGTTCTTCTGTGTTCTTCTGTGTTCTTCTGGTCTTCCTTTCTTCTGTTCTTCCGGTCTTCTGTTCTTCCGGTCTTCTGTTCTTCTGTTCTTCTGTTCTTCTGTTCTTCCGGTCTTCTGGTCTTCTGTCTTCTATCTTCTGCCTTCGGCTCTTCTGCCTCCTCCGTCTTCTTCTCCCCGTGCCTGCCCTCCTGCTCCTGCCTCATCCCCCTCCCTCACTCGCATCCCCCTCTCTATCTCCCCTATCTAACCCGTTCACTATCTACCTCCCTCACTCCTCCTATCTACCTATCTCTCTATCTCTCTATCCCACTATCTAACTCCCTCACTCTCCACCTCCTCCTATCTTCCTATCGATTTCTCTATCTATCGATTTCTCTATCTATCTATTTTCTCTATCTATTTCTCTATCTCTACCCCCCTCCCGCCACCCCCTCTATTACCTATCTTCCTATCCTCTCACTCTACCTCTCACCCTCACCCGCCTCTACAACCCCCCCCTATCTTCACAACCCTACTCCTATCTTTCTCCCTAATCTCCTAAACCTCCTACCACTCACCCCCCTCCACCCTTAAACCCCACTCCCCCAGCTCTTCTCACTCTACCTGTCCCCCCCTCCCTCGCGCTTTCCCGCCGCGACCTCCTGCACGCCCCGCCCCCCAGCTCCCATTCGACCCCACCTGACCCCTCCCCCCCCTCCTACCTCATATGGCGGCCGCTGCACGACCGCGCAGCTGGCGCACCGGAGGCGCGCCAGAGGCAAGCCAGTCTGCGCCCGTCCACGCCTGGCCCGTGCCCAGCGCCACGACCCCTGGTCCCCAGCTCTCCCAAGCCCCGCTGATCCGCTACGACCCCACCACCCTCCACGCCCTCAACCCAGGACGCTCCAACACCTGCTTCCAAGCTCACCCCAAACGCACCCATGGACCCTTCGCCTGCAATTCCTGCAAACGCATCTTCCACCACGCAACTACCACGACCACAAGCCCACGCGCCATCAACCACCTCAAGTGCATCCTAGTCAACGCTCGCTCCGTCCACAAACACGCCGTTGAACTCTGGGACCTCCTGGACTCCACAGCACCGGACGTCGCCTTCATCACGGAGACCTGGATGAACGCCTCCTCTGCTCCATACATCGCCACCGCCATCCCCGAAGGCTACAAGATCTCCAGGAAAGACCGCACCAACCAAGCAGGAGGAGGTATCGCCATCGTCTTCAAAGACTCCATCAGCGTCACCACCTCCACCGAAGACACCCCTCTCGCCGCTGAACACCTGCATTTTCAGATTCGCATCGACCCGAGGACCACCCTCAGAGGATCCCTCGTCTACCGTCCTCCCGGACCACGCGCCCCTTTCAGCGACGCCATCGCCGACTTCATCTCCCCGCACGCCCTCGCCTCACCGGACTACATCCTCCTAGGTGACCTCAACTTCCATCTGGAACAAAACAACGACCCCAACACCACCACCCTGCTCGACAACCTCACCAACCTCGGCCTCAAACAACTGGTGAACACCGCCACCCACATCGCCGGACACACGCTCGACCCTATCTTCTCCACCAGCAAACACGTCTTCTTCAGCCACACCTCTGCCCTACACTAGACCGACCACAGCTGCGTCCACTTCACATTCCGACGCGAGACCCGCCACCTCCGCACTCAACCCATCCCTCGTCGACAGTGGAACAAGATCCCTGAAGAACAACTTTTCTCCGCACTCGCCGCCAACCAACCCACCCTCACCACCGACCCCAACGACGCAGCCCTCAACCTCACAAACTGGATCTCCAATTGCGCAGACAACCTTGCTCCCCTCAAACGCACGCATCGACAGACCAACACCAAAAAACCTCTCTGGTTCTCTGACACCCTCAAAGAATCAAAGAAAACTTGTCGCGCCCTTGAGAAAGCCTGGCGCAAGGACCACACCGCTGACAACATGACCGCCCTCAAGAACGCTACCCGCGAACACCACCACCTGATCCGCGCTGCCAAAAGCAACTTTTTCACCGACAGACTGGACAAAAACAGCCACAACAGCAGAGAACTCTTCAGCATCGTCAAGGAGTTCTCCAACCCCAGCGCCAACGCCAACGCCGTCACGCCCTCACAGGATTTGTGCAAATCCCTCGCCACTATCTTCCATCGCAAGATCAGCGACCTCCACGACAGCTTCGGACACCAGACCCAACCAAACACCACCGAACCCGCATCCCCGGCCATCATCCTCAACAACTGGACCCACATCAACACGGAAGAAACCAAATCCATCATGAACTCTATCCACTCCGGCACCCCTTCGGACCCCTGCCCGCACTTTATTTTTAACAAAGCCGACGACATCATCGCCCCGCACCTCCAGACCGTCATCAACTCTTCTTTTTCTTCTGCTACCTTCCCCCAATGCTGGAAACACGCCGAAGTCAACGCCCTACTAAAGAAACCTACGGCCGACCCGAGCGACCTGAAAAACTTCTGCCCCATCTCTCTTCTGCCTTTCCCAGCCAAAGTAATAGAGAAGACCGTCAACAAACAGCTGACCACCTTCCTGGAAGACAACAACCTGCTCGACCCCTCACAAACCGGATTCCGAACCAACCACAGCACTGAAACCGCCCTCATCTCAGTCACAGATGACATCAGAACCCTGATGGACAACGGTGAAACAGTCGCCCTCATTCTTCTCGACCTCTCGGCTGCCTTTGACACCGTCTGTCACCGCACCCTAATCACCCGCCTCCGCTCCACCGGGATCCAAGGCCAGGCCCTGGACTGGATTGCCTCCTTCCTCGCAAACCCTTCCCAAAGAGTTTACCTCCCTCCGTTTCGCTCAGAACCCACCAAGATCATCTGCGGCGTACCTCAAGGCTCATCACTCAGCCCGACACTCTTCAATGTCTACATGAGCCCCCTCGCCAACATCGTACGCAAACACGACATCATCATCACCTCCTACGCCGACGACACCCAACTTATACTCTCCCTCACCAAGGACCCCGCCAGCGCCAAGACCAACCTACAAGAGGGTATGAAGGACGTCGCAGATTGGATGAGGCTCAGCCGCCTAAAGCTGAACTCTGAAAAAACGGAAGTCCTCATCCTCGGCAACACCGTGTCCGCCTGGGACGACTCCTGGTGGCCCACGGCCCTCGGCACCGCACCGACCCCCAACAGACCACGCCCGCAACCTCGGCTTCATCTTGGACCCTCTTCTCACCATGACCAAGCAAGTCAACGCCGTGTCCTCCGCCTGCTTCCTCACCCTCCGCATGCTCCGCAAGATCTTCCGCTGGATCCCCGCTGACACCAGAAAAACCGTGACCCACGCCCTCGTCACGAGCCGCCTGGACTACGGCAACACCCTCTACGCCGGGACCACAGCCAAACTCTAAAATCGCCTGCAACGCATTCAAAACGCCTCGGCCCGCCTCATCCTCGACGTACCCCGCAGCAGCCACATCTCCGCACACCTGAGACACCTGCATTGGCTCCCAGTCAGCAAAAGGATCACCTTCCGACTTCTCACCCACGCACACAAAGCCCTCCACGACAAGGGACCGGAATACCTCAACAGACGCCTCAGCTTCTACGTCCCCACCCGCCTCCTCCGCTCCTCTGGCTTCGCACTCGCTGCTGTCCCTCGCATCCGCCGCTCCACGGCGGGTGGGAGATCTTTCTCCTTCCTGGCGGCCAAGACCTGGAACTCCCTCCCCACCAGCCTCAGGACCACCCAGGACCACTCCGCTTTCCGGAGACTCTTAAAGACCTGGCTGTTCGAGCAGCGATAACCCCCCCTTTTCCCCTAGCGCCTTGAGACCCGCACGGGTGAGTAGCGCGCTTTATAAATGTTAATGATTTGAACAATGTATAGTTACAATAGGATGCAATGGGGACACATAGGGATAGGGGCAACACAAACCATATACTCCAAAAGTGGAATGCGAACCACGAATGGACCCCAAACCTATGTGACCTTGTAGAGGGTCGCTGGGACTATTAGAAAATAGTAAGGGTTAGAAAAATAGCCCACCCCAAGACCCTGAAAAGTGAGTGCAAAGTGCACTAAAGTTCCCCAAAGGACATAGAAGTCGTGATAGGGGAATTCTGCAGGAAAGACACAAACCAGCAATGCAATAACAATGGATTTCCAGTCTAGGGTACCTGTGGAACAAGGGGACCAAGTCCAAAAGTCACAAGCAAGTCGGAGATGGGCAGATGCCCAGGAAATGCCAGCTGTGGGAGCAAAGAAGCTGCTACTGGACAGTAGAAGCTGAAGGTTCTGCAGGAACGACAAGGGCTAGAGACTTCCCCTTTGGAGGATGGATCCCGCACGCCGTCGAGAGTCCTGCAGAAGTATTTTCCTGAAGAAAGACCGCCAACAAGCCTTGCT
This sequence comes from Pleurodeles waltl, assembly GCF_031143425.1. Classification (NCBI taxonomy): domain Eukaryota; kingdom Metazoa; phylum Chordata; class Amphibia; order Caudata; family Salamandridae; genus Pleurodeles; species Pleurodeles waltl. Next base: position 1,970,165 of record NW_027150363.1, read on the forward strand.
AGCTGCAAATCGTGCAGTTAGGGTTTTTGGATGCTGCTGTGGCCCAGGAGGGACCAGGATGTCGCCAATTGCGTCTGGGGACAGAGGGGGCGTCGAGCAAGACAAGGAGCCCTCTCAGTAGCAGGCAGCACCCGCAGAAGTGCCAGAAACAGGCACTACGAGGATGCGTGAAATGGTGCTCACCCGAAGTCGCACAAAGGAGTCCCACGTCGCCGGAGGTCAACTTAGGAAGTCGTGCAATGCAGGTTAGAGTGCCGTGGACCCAGGCTGGACTGTGCACAAAGGATTTCCGCCGGAAGTGCACGGAGGCCGGAGTAGCTGCAAAAGTTGCGGTTCCCAGCAATGCAGTCTGGCGTGGGGAGGCAAGGACTTACCTCCACCAAACTTGGACTGAAGAGTCACTGGACTGTGGGAGTCACTTGGACAGAGTTGCTGGATTCAAGGGACCTCGCTCTTCGTGCTGAGAGGAGACCCAGGGTAACGGTGATGCAGTTCTTTGGTGCCTGCGGTTGCAGGGGGACGATTCCGTCGACCCACAGGAGATTTCTTCGGAGCTTCTAGTGCAGAGAGGAGGCAGACTACCCCCACAGCATGCACCACCAGGAAAGCAGTCGAGAAGGCGGCAGGATCAGCGTTACAGAGTTGCAGTAGTCGTCTTTGCTCCTTTGTTGCAGTTTTGCAGGCTTCCAGCGCGGTCAGCAGTCGATTCCTTGGCAGAAGGTGAAGAGAGAGATGCAGAGGAACTCGGATGAGCTCTTGCATTCGTTATCTAAAGAATCCCCAAAGACAGAGACCCTAAATAGCCAGAAAAGAGGGTTTGGCTACTTAGGAGAGAAGATAGGCTAGCAACACCTGAAGGAGCCTATCAGAAGGAGTCTCTGACGTCACCTGGTGGCACTGGCCACTCAGAGCAGTCCAGTGTGCCAGCAGCAGCTCTGTTTCCAAGATGGCAGAGGTCTGGAGCACACTGGAGGAGCTCTGGGCACCTCCCAGGGGAGGTACAGGTCAGGGGAGTGGTCACTCCCCTTTCCTTTGTCCAGTTTCGCGCCAGAGCAGGGCTAAGGGGTCCCTGAACCGGTGTAGACTGGCTTATGCAGAAATGGGCACCATTTATGCCCATGAAAGCATTTCCAGAGGCTGGGGGAGGCTACTCCTCCCCTGCCTTCACACCATTTTCCAAAGGGAGAGGGTGTAACATCCTCTCTCAGAGGAAGTCCTTTGTTCTGCCATCCTGGGCCAGGCCTGGCTGGGCCCCAGGAGGGCAGAAGCCTGTCTGAGGGGTTGGCAGCAGCTGCAGTGAAACCCCGGGAAAGGCAGTTTGGCAGTACCAGGGTCTGTGCTACAGACCACTGGGATCATGGGATTGTGCCAACTATGCCAGGATGGCATAGAGGGGGCAATTCCATGATCATAGACATGTTACATGGCCATATTCGGAGTTACCATTGTGAAGCTACATATAGGTAGTGACCTATATGTAGTGCATGTGTGTAATGGTGTCCCCGCACTCACAAAGTCCGGGGAATTGGCCCTGAACAATGTGGGGGCACCTTGGCTAGTGCTAGGGTGCCCTCACACTAAGTAACTTTGCACCTAACCTTTACCAGGTAAAGGTTAGACTTATAGGTGACTTATAAGTTACTTAAGTGCAGTGTAAAATGGCTGTGAAATAACGTGGATGTTATTTCACTCAGGCTGCACTGGCAGGCCTGCGTCAGAATTGTCAGAGCTCCCTATGGGTGGCAAAAGAAATGCTGCAGCCCATAGGGATCTCCTGGAACCCCAATACCCTGGGTACCTCAGTACCATATACTAGGGAATTATAAGGGTGTTCCAGTAAGCCTATGTAAATTGGTAAAATTGGTCACTAGCCTGTTAGTGACAATTTGAAAGAAATGAGAGAGCATAACCACTGAGGTTCTGATTAGCAGAGCCTCAGTGAGACAGTTAGTCATAACACAGGTAACACATTCAGGCACACTTATGAGCACTGGGGCCCTGGCTGGCAGGGTCCCAGTGACACATACAACTAAAACAACATATATACAGTGAAAAATGGGGGTAACATGCCAGGCAAGATGGTACTTTCCTACAGTCAGCACACCTACGATGGTGGCCAGCGCGGAGCGGATGGTCCTGAGATCCTCCCTGAACCCCAAATATTGTTCCTCCTGCAGACGCAGGGTCTCCTGCAACTTGTCCAGGACCGTGGCCATTGTCTCCTGGGAGTGGTGGTAAGCTCCCATGATGGAGGAGAGGGCCTCGTTGAGAGTGGGTTCCCTTGGCCTGTCCTCCCTCTGTCGCACAGCAGCCCTCCCAGTTCCCCTATGTTCCTGTGCCTCCGTCCCCTGGACCGTGTGCCCACTACCACTGCCCCCAGGTCCCTATTGTTGTTGGGGTGGTGGGTTAGCCTGGGTGCCCTGTAGTGGTGGACACACCGCTGATTGACCTGTCCTGGGTAGGGAGGTTTGGGCCCGCTGGGTGGGTGCTGTGCTGGTGTTACCAGAGGGTGGAAGCTCGGTGTTGGGCTGCGGCTGGGCAAGGGGAACCGACTGTCCTGAGGCCCATGATGGTCCGGGCTGGTCATCAAGATCCAGTGGGGCAGAGCTGCTGTCGTCACTGTGGGCCTCTTCTGGGGGTGGAGTGGTGTTGTCTGGACCCTCTGGTGTGGTGACGTTCCTTCGGGTTCCTGCGGGTGTATAAGTACATGATTATTGCATGTGTGTGTAATGGTGTGCAATGGTTGGGTGTGCGTGAACCCCCAGTGCAGGCATTCCTGTGGGGGGGCTTGTGTGCTGATGGTTGGGGGGTGTTCTGGGTCTGTGCAGTGGGCATGCTTTGGTTATGGGTGTCGATGCTTAGTTATGTCATGCAGGGCTTGGGTTTGGGATGGGTGGTTGGTGTAATGGGTAGATAGGTGAGGATTTGGGGTGATAGGGGAGGGTGTGATGGTGGGGGTGTGTGATATCATGCAGGTAGGGTGGGGGTTATGATAGTTAAGATTTGACTTACCAGTGTCCGTTCCTCCAACGACTCCTCCGAGGCCCTCAGGATGCAAGATGGACAAGACTTGCTCCTCCCATGTTGTTAGTTGAGGGGGAGGAGGTGGTGGTCCGCCGCCAGTCCGCTGTACCGCGATGTGGTGCCTGGATACCGTTGAACACACCTTCCCCCATAGGTCTTTCCACCTCTTCCTGATGTCCTCCCTATTTCTTGGGTGCTGTCCCACAGCGTTGACCCTGTCGACTATTCTTTGCCATAGCTCCATCTTCCTGGCTATTGATGTGTGCTGTACCTGTGAGCCAAATAGCTGTGGCTCTACCCGGATGATTTCCTCCCCCATGACCCTGAGCTCCTCCTCGGAGAAGCGGGGGTGTCTTTGGCGTGACATGGGGTGGTGTGTGTGATGTGTGGGGTGGTGTATGTGTTGATGAGTGTGGTGAGTGTAGTGGTATGTGGTGTTTTGTGCGTGGATGTTGTGTGGGTGATGGTGTTGTGTGCCTCTGTGTGGTGGGATTGTCTAATCAGTGCTGTCTCTCTGGCCTTCTTTCAGAATTTTTGTTCGTAGGGGTTTTTGGGTGATGTGGGTGTGTGTTTTATATTGTGTTGTGTGTGTGGGAGTGTTGTTTGTATGTGTATCAGGTGTGTGTATTTTGAATTGTCCAATGTGGCGGTGTTTTGGAGCTGTGTGTGTATTTTGAGCGTGGCGGTGTGTACCGCCAATGGAATACCGCGGTTGAAAGACCGCTGCGTGGATTCGTGGGTCGTAATAGCATGGCCGTGTTTCTATTGGCGTGGAGGTGGAGGATTTGTTTCCGCATGTTTATCGCTGACCTTTGGTGTGGCGGTATTGTGTGGGTGTCTGAATTTCGGCGGATTCCAAGATGTGTGTCATAATAGCTGTGGCGGTCTACCGCTGCCGCAGCGGTGTTTTGGCGGTCTTCTGCACGGCGGTAAGCACCTTATACCGCCAATGTTGTAATGACCCCCTTAATCTCTTCAGGAAATTCATTGTGAGTCAAAAACTCAATGCACCGCCTACCGAAACCGATGTGAAACCTGCATTGCGACCGATAAATCACTGCACAGCCGACCAGAACAACACAGCCCGACTTCCTGACTGGAAATTCGACGCAGCGCCTGCCTTGCAATAGAAAATTAGGCTCATCGCCTACCGTATCGACACAGCACCTGTGCCTTCTTCCCCCCATCGCAGTGAGGAACCGGGACTGCCCACCGAAAAGCAATGCAAGCCCCTTGCAACGTGGAAAGAAACAACGCATCATCTGTGCCGCATCGGAATTTTTTCCACGCATCTCTTCCTCTGCAGACTCCGTGCATCGTTATTTTTGACCCATACCAGGTACTGATTGTAACAAAGAGACAACTGTTTATTTCCAAGGATTAAGACTCTTTTAAACCTTTTAAAAGTGATATTTCAACTTGTGCTTATTGGATGTTTGTCGATTTGACCATAGTTTATTGAGTTAAATATTATCTATTTTCCTAAACCTGAGTGGTGTATTTTTCTGGTGTTTTTACTGTGTTACTGTATGATTGATTGCACAAATACTTTACACATTGCCTTTTAAATTAAGCCTGACTGCTCAGTGCCAAACTACCAGAGGGTGGCCACAGGATAATTTGGATTGTGTGTGACTTACCGTGTCTAGAAATGCAGTCCCTACTTGGAGAAGGGTGGATACCTCTGCCAACTAGAGATCCTAGTTCTAACATGCTGCAAGAGCAAAAAACAATTATCATACTTCCTACTGCTCTTCAACAGAACTTCACACTGTGGTTAGAAAGAAGACAGAATCCCATGAAAAAAGAGGAAAAAATAAATCTCATTTCAGGCATCTGGGGAGATAATCTTGTACACCCTACTTCTATACAACAAATTTGCCTTGTGCAAGGTTCTTCTCAGTGTGCGTATGATGCTCTGCCAAGTAGGCACTGCACTACACGATACCCACATGGGCCACGCCAAAGAATAATGATTCCAAGTTTCATTGCTCGTGTGTGGGGCAGGGTGGAGCAGTGATGATTCATCAGTGTGTAGGTTTCTGTGTTAAGGAAGCGCACTTGTGTAAAGTGGGACAGCCCCGTTTTATACACTATTATGCTGTCACCACCACGATAAGAGCTCATTATTTGGAGGTGGTCAGACTCATCCTGTTAAACCATGATTTCGAAGAAAAACACCATGTTGAGGATACATTCTCTGGCCTGATATGATGAAACATTCCTTGGGTGTGGATCATCTGGTTTTAACAACATGTCGCAACAGGTTATTACTCATATTTTTATAGGAAGTCAACATGTTTTGGTAGTGCATGTCACATGCAGAGGTATATAAGAAAGTGGCACAGTGGATATGAATGTTCTTTTTTGACAGCACCATGGCTCTCCGCTGCCTTTCCGGGATCATTGCACTGGTACTCCTAGTGGCTATCGCTGATTCTGCCCATGGACTGGTAAGATACATTGAAATTATATTAAATTTGTAATCCTTCCTAGGAGCCTGTAGGGTGACAAGCCTTAGGCCCTCATTTTAAGATTGGCGGTAAATGCTGCCTAACGCCGCGGTGACGGCCGCCAAAAGACCGTCGTCGCGGCCAACATCCGTCTGCCAAATTATGACCACAGCCGGAGTTCCGCCATAAGAAGGATGGAAATCCGGCTGTGGCCATACTGGCGGATGGTGTTAATGTAGCGCTGCTACCACCAGCTGCGCCATGCCAGTAAACCGCCACCAGCCATATTGTGACAAATAATAAAGCCTGGCGGTGTTCTGCTGGCTGGCTCTACTGGTGGTAGCAGCGCCCAGTCCCATTCCCTGCCAGAAGACCCCCTGAATGCAGGAAAGTTGTGTTTCCGACAGGGTGTTGTGTGTGTGTGTATAGGGTTGTGTGCATGAATATGTGAGTGTGGGCGTGAATGCGACTGTGTGTGTAGTGTTGTTTGCGTGGGTGTATGCATGTGTGGGAATGCGTGTATGAATGGAAATGTGAATGCATGTCTGCATGTCAGTGTGAATGTGTGTACGGATGTGTGCAAGAATGAATGCATGTATGCCTGTGTGAGTGAGTGTGAGTATGCGTAGAGAGTGTCTGCGAGTGTGCGTGAATGGGGTGGTGGGGGACTGGAAGGGGGGATCGTGGATGGAGGTGGGTTAGGGGGCAGCTATGGAGTGTTTGGAGGGGTGGGTGAGCCTCCTATCAGTGACAGGGAAGATAGATAGGGCCTGCTGCCATGGTTTTATGTGGCATTGCGAATGCAACAAAAACCATAGTGGTAGGGAAGGTCAATAGTGGCTGCCGGGCTGGTGTAGGAAAGTACCATCTTGCCTGGCATGTTACCCCCATTTTTCACTGTATATATGTTGTTTTAATTGTATGTGTCACTGGGACCCTGTTCACCAGGGCCCCAGTGCTCATAAGTGTGCCTGAATGTGTTACCTGTGTAGTGACTAACTGTCTCACTGAGGCTCTGCTAATCAGAACCTCAGTGGTTATGCTCTCTCATTTCTTTCAAATTGTCACTGACAGGCTAGTGACCAATTTTACCAATTTACATTGGCTTACTGGAACACCCTTATAATTCCCTAGTATATCGTACTGAGGTACCCAGGGTATTGGGGTTCCAGGAGATCCCTATGGGCTGCAGCATTTCTTTTGCCACCCATAGGGAGCTCTGACAAATCTTACACAGGCCTGCCACTGCAGCCTGAGTGAAATAACGTCCACGTTATTTCACAGCCATTTTACACTGCACTTAAGTAACTTATAAGTCACCTATATGTCTAACCTTTACCTGGTAAAGGTTGGGTGCTAAGTTACTTAGTGTGAGGGCACCCTGGCACTAGCCAAGGTGCCCCCACATTGTTCAGGGCCAATTCCCCGGACTTTGTGAGTGCGGGGACACCATTACACGCGTGCACTACATATAGGTCACTACCTATATGTAGCTTCACAATGGTAACTCCGAATATGGCCATGTAATATGTCTATGATCATGGAATTGCCCCCTCTATACCATCCTGGCATAGTTGGCACAATCCCATGATCCCAGTGGTCTGTAGCACAGACCCTGGTACTGCCACACTGCTTTTCCCGGGGTTTCACTGCAGCTGCTGCTGCTGCCAACCCCTCAGACAGGCAGCTGCCCTCCTGGGGTCCAGCCAGGCCTGGCCCAGGATGGCAGAATAAAGGACTTCCTCTGAGAGAGGGTGTGACACCCTCTCCCTTTGGAAAATGGTGTGAAGGCAAGGGAGGAGTAGCCTCCCCCAGCCTCTGGAAATGCTTTCTTGGGCACAGATGTGCCCAATTCTGCATAAGCCAGTCTACACAGGTTCAGGGGACCCCTTAGCCCTGCTCTGGCGCGAAACTGGACAAAGGAAAGGGGAGTGACCACTCCCCTGACCTGTACCTCCCCTGGGAGGTGCCCAGAGCTCCTCCAGTGTGCTCCAGACCTCTGCCACCTTGGAAACAGAGGTGCTGATGGCACACTGGACTGCTCTGAGTGGCCAGTGCCACCAGGTGACGTCAGAGACTCCTTGTGATAGGCTCCTTCAGGTGTTGCTAGCCTATCCTCTCTCCTAGGTAGCCAAACCCTCTTTTCTGGCTATTTAGGGTCTCTGTCTCTTGGGATTCCTTAGATAACGAATGCAAGAGCTCATCCGAGTTCCTCTGCATCTCTCTCTTCACCTTCTGCCAAGGAATCGACTGCTGACCGCGCTGGAAGCCTGCAAACCTGCAACATAGTAGCAAAGACGACTACTGCAACTCTGTAACGCTGATCCTGCCACCTTCTAAACTGTTTTCTGGTGGTGCATGCTGTGGGGGTAGTCTGCCTCCTCTCTGCACTAGAAACTCCAAAGAAATCTCCCGTGGGTCGACGGAATCGTCCCCCTGCAACCGCAGGCACCAAAAAGCTGCATTACCGGTCCCTTGGGTCTCCTCTCAGCACGACGAGCGAGGTTCCTCGAATCCAGCAACTCTGTCCAAGTGACTCCCACAGTCCAGTGACTCTTCAGTCCAAGTTTGGTGGAGGTAAGTCCTTGTCTCACCTCGCTAGACTGCATTGCTGAGAACCGCGACTTTTGCAGCTACTCCGGCCCCTGTGCACTTCCGGCGGAAATCCTTCGTGCACAGCCAAGCCTGGGTCCACTGCACTCTAACCTGCATTGCACGACTTTCTAAGTTGGTCTCCGGCGACGTGGGACTCCTATGTGTAACTTCGGGTGAGCACCGTTTCATGCATCCTCGTAGTGCCTGTTTCTGGCACTTCTCTGGGTACTAACTGATGCTAAGAGGGCTCCTTGTCTTACTCGACGTCCCCTCTACCTACTGGTCCAATTTGCGACCTCCTGGTCCCTCCTGGGCCACAGCAGTGTCCAAAAACGCTAACCGCACGATTTGCAGCTAGCAAGGTTTGTTGGCGTTCTTTCGGCGGGAAAACACTTCTGCACGACTCTACCAGGCGAGTGGGATCCGTTCTCAAAAGGGAAAGTCTCTAGCCCTTTGCGTTCCTGCAGAAACCGCAGCTTCTTCAGTCCAGTCGAAGCTTCTTTACACCCGCAGCTGGCATTTCCTGGGCATCTGCCCATCTCTGACTTGCTTGTGACTTTTGGACTTGGTCCCCTTGTTCCACAGGTACCCCAGATTGGAAATCCAGCGTTGTTGCATTGTTGGTTTGTGTCTTTCCTGCCTTATTCCCCTATCACGACTTCTTTGTCCTTTGGGGAACTTTAGTGCACTTTGCACTCACTTTTCAGGGTCTTGGGGTGGGCAATTTTTCTAACCCTCACTATTTTCTAATAGTCCCAGCGACCCTCTACAAGGTCACATAGGTTTGGGGTCCATTCGTGGTTCGCATTCCACTTCTGGAGTATATGGTTTGTGTTGCCCCTATCCCTATGTGTCTCCATTGCATCCTATTTTAACTATACATTGTTTGCACTGTTTCCTAAGACTATACTGCATATTTCTGGTATTGTGTATATATATCTTGTGTATATTTCCTATCCTCTCACTGAGGGTACACTCTGAGATACTTTGGCATATTGTCATAAAAATAAAGTACCTTTATTTTTAGTATAACTGTGTATTGTGTTTTCTTATGATATTGTGCATATGACACTAAGTGGTACTGTAGTAGCTTCACACGTCTCCTAGTTCAGCCTAAGCTGCTCTGCTAAGCTACCATTATCTATCAGCCTAAGCTGCTAGACACCCTATACACTAATAAGGGATAACTGGGCCTGGTGCAAGGTGCAAGTACCCCTTGGTACTCACTACAAGCCAGTCCAGCCTCCTACAGCTGGGGATTGTTATCTCGAGCCCGGCAGCTGCTATTGTATTGGCGGTCGGAATGGTATATTGGTGGGCGGGCTGGCTGTCATAATGTGCCGGTACTACCGCCACATTATCACTGACCACCGGGGTCATAATGACCTCCTTAGTGTAAATGCTCATCTCTGATTACTGCAGGAAATCCCTCTGCTAGCTACGCAAAGTCTATGTAGGCAAGGGATTGTGGTCATGGGAAGGTAAAGGGACCTGTCTAAGGTGAAACAGTGCAGGCAGGGATATCAGCTTATCACTGGACCACGCAGACACTTTTGGCAATTTTAACCAAAAACTCCATGTTATTTGCTGCCCATGAACCTTGGACCACACTCTGCGCCGGTGCCTTCCAGGTTCTCTGCTTGGTCCTGACTCTGTAACTTTATATCGCCAATATTCTCCCAGTGTTCATTCTCCTCCAGCTGTAAAGTCCTCTCTGTAAAGTATTCTCCTAGTTGCTTAGTTCTCCCTGTTCTCTCCAACTACAGACACAGTAGTGGCAAGCCCTGTCACTTCCTGCAGCCTCCTGGCTGCCTGGAAATGCTGCCACAAGGGTGTGAGTAGCAGAGATAGACCATAACAAAGATGTGTCTTGCTGCGATACACCATAACAAAGGTTAGTACGGCTGAGACAGACCATAACAAAGATGTGTCTAACTGAGACAGACCATAACAAAGATGTGTCTAGCTGAGACAGACCATAACAAAGATGTGTCTGAGACAGACCATAACAAAGATGTGTCTAGCTGCGATAGACCATAGCAAAGGTTAGTACAGCTGAGACAGACCATAACAAAGATGTGTCTAGCTGCGATAGACCATAACAAAGGTTAGTACAGCTGAGACAGACCATAACAAAGATGTGTCTATCTGCGATAGACCATAGCAAAGGTTAGTACAGCTGAGACAGACCATAACAAAGATGTGTCTAGCTGTGATAGACCATAACAAAGGTTAGTACAGCTGAGACAGACCATAACAAAGATTTGTCTAGCGGAGATAACCCATAACAAAGGTTAGTACAGCTGAGACAGACCATAACAAAGATGTGACTAGCTGCGACAGATTATAACAAAGGTGAGTCCTACTGAGATAGACGATAGCAAAGGTCTGACCAGCGGACACAGACCATAACAAAGATGTGTCTAGCTGTGATAGACCATAACAAAGGTTAGTACAGCTGAGACAGACTATAACAAAGATGTGTCTAGCTGAAGACAGACCATAACAAAGGTTAGTACAGCTGAGACAGACCATAACAAAGTATAGTACAGCTGAGACAGACCATAACAAAGTGTTTATAGCGGAGATAAACCATAACAAAGGTTAGCACAGCTGAGACAGACCATAACAAAGATGTGTATAGCGGAGATAAACCATAACAAAGGTTAGTACAGCTGAGACAGACCATAACAAAGATGTGTCTAGCTGCGATAGACCATAACAAAGTATAGTACAGCTGAGACAGACCATAACAAAGATGTTTATAGCGGAGATAAACCATAACAAAGGTTATCACAGCTGAGACAGCCCATAAAAAAGATGTGTATAGCGGAGATAAACCATAACAAAGGTTAGTACAGCTGAGACAGACCATAACAAAGATGTGTATAGCGGAGATAAACCATAACAGAGGTTAGTACAGCTGAGACAGACCATAACAACGATGTGTATAGCGGAGATAAACCATAACAAAGGTTAGTACAGCTGAGACAGACCAAAACAAAGATGTGTCTGGCTGAAATAGACCTTTAGGCGTGTTGTGATGTCTGTGAACTCTGCCTGCTGGTATGACAATAACGTCATGCATTTCCTTGTGTCTGTGAGCAATGCAGGGCACAAGTCGGGAGTACACGCGAGTAGACGGCGTCTACCCACTATTTTCCAGGGTATCCCGCAGTCCACCCTGCCATGAGGTTGAGGCGCACAGAAGCATGTTAAGCTTGTTCAGGTGTAAGTTTCAGACCCTGGGACACACTCGGCAGTGCCTGCTTTCCTTCAAGCAGCAGCGTGCAGGGTGAAGTTGGGAGGGGCCTTATGAGATTCCAGCTGGACCCATAACAAAGGCCGAAGTTAAGGGCAAACTTTTAGAGTATCCTGATTGGGGGCTATGAGGCGAGAGGGGCGGACACCTAAATGCAAATGCAATGGAGGGATGGAAAGAAATAAAGGCTCACAGCTTGCAGTCACTTCGCAGGTGCTTAAGAGAGGCTGCTGTGACTCTGTTCAGTCCCTGTATAGGAGACATAAGTAGGCACTGTAAGGAGGTCTGACGTGTTGGTCTCTCTCCATATTTACACAAATAATAATTTAAATATCACGATTTGATCTTATTTCTTTTAAAGATCTATTGTGCTGATCATGCCAATGCAGGATGTCAGAGCGCTTCACATCACACGTACATATTACACGTTGACAATAAATCATGTGTGTAAATCATAGCACAGGATGTGTTACGTAAGACACTGAGGGTTACAAGGTGTAGTAGCCACATGTCCTTCACAGCTCTCTGTGCTCATTAGAAGGATCACAATTTAAGAACTGCGAGAAACAAAAGGATCTCTGTGTTAAAAGCAGTAACCCACTTACCTGCTACATACAATGCACATGTGTCCCCTGCATGTTACATGATGTCCTTTGCAGAAGACACTCTAACCCTCTCTGCTACTTTAATTCAACACTGGGACTGTGCGCTGCAGAGATCCCTGCAGCAAATGTGTAACCTCCAGAGCTATCCTACCGTTATCAGTACTGGCTGAGATCTAGTTGGAACACAAAGGTCTCTGCAGCGGGTGCCTTAACCCCATCAGATATTTTAAAATGCAGACTTTGCAACCAATTAAGCAGAACAGATTTACTGCCACATTTCTCCTTCTTGACAATTTCTTTGCGGCAGGGTTTTAAAAAATACATTTTCTAAGTTGAGGCCCAGATTTTGAGTCAGGGTTGCCACAAACCCAACGTAAAATCTTAATTAGTTAAATATTGTAATGTGGACACATGTACTAACGATAGACCTGCTAAACATGTGTGTGCGGTGTTAAGATCTGATGCCACATCTTGGGATGTCACTTCCTGTGAGGTCATGGATTGTGATGTCACTTCCTGTGATTCTGTGTGTGATGTCATATGATGTCACGTGCCATGATCTCACTTGCATAATGTCCTGCTTGGTTAGTGGCCCCACGTCTATTTTCGGACTTGTGCCCTGAGCTGTGCCTGTTGGTATGACAATAACGTCATGCATTTCCTGATGTTTGTGACCTCTGCCTGTTGGTATGCCCATGACGTAATTCGTACCCTGCTTTGTGGTGGACTAGCCTGGTGATAGAGTCATGCCCCTGTTGGAGGGTCGAGGTGTGAAGATGTGACTGTGACTGGCTGGTGCCCTCTGCACCTCTTGTGGTCTGTAGTGACCTCACACTCGCCTCACCCCTCCTGTGCAGCCTTGGGGGGTCCTGGAGGAGTGAACATGGCACCCTCCTGTGTGGTGGACTAGCCTGTTGATAGAGTCATGCCCCTGTTGGAGGGTCGAGGTGTGAAGATATGACTGTGATTGATGCTCTCTGGTGCCCTCTGCACCTCTTGTGGTCTGTAGTGACCTCACACTCGTCTCTCTCCTCCAGGGCAGCCTTGGGGGGTCCTGGAGGAGTGAACATGGCACCCTGCTGTGTGGTGGACTAACCTGTTGATAGAGTCATGCCCCTGTTGGAGGGTCGAGGTGTGAAGATATGAGTGTGATTGATGCTCTCTGGTGCCCTCTGCACCTCTTGTGGTCTGTAGTGCCCTCACACTCGCCTCTCCCCTCCAGTGCAGCCTCGGGGGGCCCTGGAGGAGTGAACATGGCACCCTGCTGTGTGGTGGACTAGCCTGGTGATAGAGTCATGCTCCTGTTGGAGGGTCGAGGTGTGAAGATGTGACTGTGATTGATGCTCTCTGGTGCCCTCTGCACCTCTTGTGGTCTGTAGTTACCTCACACTCGTCTCTCTCCTCCAGGGCAGCCTTGGGGGGTCCTGGAGGAGTGAACATGGCACCCTGCTGTGTGGTGGACTAACCTGTTGATAGAGTCATGCCCCTGTTGGAGGGTCGAGGTGTGAAGATGTGACTGTGACTGGCTGCTGCCCTCTGCACCTCTTGTGGTCTGTAGTGCCCTCACACTCGACTCTCCCCTCCAGTGCAGCCTCGGGAGGCCCTGGAGGAGTGAACATGGCACCCTGCTGTGTGGTGGACTAGCCTGGTGATAGAGTCATGCCCCTGTTGGAGGGTCGAGGTGTGAAGATGTGACTGTGATTGGCTGGTGCCCTCTGCACCTCTTGTGGTCTGTAGTGCCCTCACACTCGCCTCTCCCCTTCAGTGTAGCCTTGGGGGGTCCTGGAGGAGTGAACATGGCACCCTGCTGTGTGGTGGACTAGCCTGTTGATAGAGTCATGTTCCTGTTGGAGGGTTGAGGTGTGAAGATGTGACTGTGACTGATGATCTCTGGTGCCCTCTGCGCCTCTTGTGGTCTGTAGTGACCTCACACTCGTCTCTTCCCTCCAGTGCAGCCTTGGGGGGTCCTGGAGGAGTGAACATGGCACCCTGATGACCATGCGCCTTGGGGTCAACGGGACCATCACCGGCACCTACCAGTCATCCAGCAAAGCCCCGACGTCTGTGCTGATTGGATACCAGCAGCAGGGCGACAACCCAACCTTCGGAGTGACGGTCAAGAACAGCGCTGCACGTGAGTACTGCGCGGCGCTATGTCTTCTCGGCGCTGTGGGAGGCGCACGCCCCTCCTGCGCCCACTTCTCCCTGTTTCTACTCCCTCCCCGCCTACCTTACACCCCTTTCCTCTTCTTGGGATGTTTTGTACTGTTGCTCTGACATCAGCATCTTTTGGTGGTGGATGGGAAAGGGGGAGGCACCGGTCACTTCCGCAAACATCAGCATCTCATGGGGAGTGGATGGGGAGGGGGCAGGTACAGGTCATGTCTACTGACGTCAGCATCTCATGGGGAGTGGATAGGGAGGGGGGGCAGGTACAGGTCACTTCTGCTGACGTCAGCATCTCATGGGGGGTGGATGGGGAGGGGCAGGTACAGGTCACGTCTACTGACGTCAGCATCTCATGGAGGTGGATGTGGAGGGGCAGGTACAGGTCACGTCTACTGACGTCAGCATCTCATGGGGGTGGATGGGGAGGGGGGGCAGGTACAGGTCACGTCTACTGACGTCAGCATCTCACGGAGGTGTCTGGGGAGGGGGGGCAGGTACAGGTCACTTCTGCTGACGTCAGCATCTCCTGGGGAGTGGATGGGGAGGGGGGGCAGGTACAGGTCACTTCTACTGACGTCAGCATCTCATGGAGGTGGATGTGGAGGGGGCAGGTACAGGTCACGTCTACTGACGTCAGCATCTCATGGGGAGTGGATAGGGAGGGGGGGCAGGTACAGGTCACTTCTGCTGACGTCAGCATCTCATGAGGGTGGATGGGGAGGGGGGGCAGGTACAGGTCACTTCTGCTGACGTCAGCATCTCATGAGGGTGGATGGGGAGGGGGGCAGGTACAGGTCACGTCTACTGACGTCAGCATCTCATGGGGAGTGGATAGGGAGGGGGGGCAGGTACAGGTCACTTCTGCTGACGTCAGCATCTCATGAGGGTGGATGGGGGGGGCAGGTACAGGTGACGTCTACTGACGTCAGCATCTCATGAGGGTGGATGGGGAGGGGGGCAGGTACAGGTCATGTCTACTGACGTCAGCATCTCATGGAGGTGGATGTGGAGGGGCAGGTACAGGTCACGTCTACTGACGTCACAATGTGACTGCACGCACCTTAAGAGCTGCAGTCAATATAATAATGTCTGTAAGTGATGGACCCGAACTACAGGCCGAACCTAGAGGCAGGTAAGGTAGAGAGACATTCCTCCCCGCAGCGCCTGTACACAAGGACCCCGTGGAGCCTTAACACAAGGGAAGACAAATCGATATTCATTTACTGGGTGATTTATATAAAGTCAGACCAGGAAACTTGGATAAATCCCGGCTTCTCCGCTTAAAATATCTGATCTTAGGCAAATATTCTATTTCACCAAAGCTTTCTTTTCTCCATTATGGCATATGAAATCAGGTTCAGATATGTGAGATCGGACTAGCAGTTGTACACAACTATCACTTTATTAAACCCTTTTCTCACCGTGCCTTGCTCCCCTCTCTTGCAGCCACCATCACCATGCTGGCAGGGCAGTGCTACACAAAGCCTGATGGAGAACCAACCCTGAGAACCACCTGGATCCTGAGAGAGCCAATGGGAAACCTGACAGAGGACTGGAAGAGCTCACGGTGAGGGGGGGGCACTGATGTGTGGGTGGGAGAGCTGCCCATTTGGTGGAGGAGATCTCTCTACTCCGTATTATAACCAGGCTCGAGTCCCGGGACCGGCTCAGCATCCTGTGATTCTGGGAAAATCACTTAATCTGCCCACGAAGAATGAATGTGTCTTTGTGTTACGTAACTGGTGCTCATGTAAAGCGCTTCAATGCCTTCGGACGAGTTAGCGCTATAGAAAACTGCAAAAAAAATGGATGACGTGTCCCTGAGTCTTGCATGCATTAGGGTCTCTATACTGTTCACTTCTGGCTTCCAAGCGCTTTGATTCATAGCTCTGTCCTTGCCCCTTTGCAGGTAACTGACAGCACTGACTGTGGTTTGTCTGGATAGCTCTATGTAACTCTTTCCGGTCAGGGTTAGCGCCAAAATTGTGACGCTAACCCTGAACAGTACCTAGGGGCGCTTTGAAAACAGTGATGTGCCCCCTTTTAACGCCTGCTCTGAGCAGGCTTTAAAAATGCCGAAAACAATGAAGCAAAGAAATCTTGTAGATTTCTTTGCCCATTTTTTCAGCCCCTAGTGCATACATTATTTCTGGTGCAGGCATAATGTGGCGCAAGGGATTACAAAGTGGTGCAATGCATGTATTGCGCGACTTTGTAAATCTTGCACAGCGTTTTTGCCATAATATCGTCACATTAGCATAAAAAAAATGATGCTAATGTGGCAATATTATGGCATAAGGGGCTCTTAAATCTGCCCCATGTTTCATCATAACCCGCATATTAGCACATATCTTCGTATTATCAACATACACTTCATCAGTGGTTGAAGCGCATTAAGAAAAGTATGGGACCCTTGATGCTGTATGCAAAGGGGCGTGGTTTGTGAGCGTGGGGGTGGGGTCAAAGACGTGGCTAAAAAACTAAACATTCTCTTACTTTTCTCAGTCTTTCACCTTCAGATAAGTAAGTATAAAATAAGGCAAAATAAGGCAACATAATAAGGTTACATAAAAAATAAATTCAAGTTCAGTTAATCAGTGTGATACGCTACTGTATATCACAAATCCTGTTAGTTAATGCTCTGCAGAGGTCAGTGTGTAACCAGAGAGCCACTGAACTGACTCCTGGGTGGTGCAGCGGAGAACAGTGACTTGTGTATGTCTAGTGCTACGAGGCCCCAGCCAGTGACAGAAGGCACTGCATATGTAAGTCATCATTTTAAACTTGGATTACACACAGTTTTAGATATAGTGCTACTAAATTTAGAACAACATTGAAGATAAAGCGGTTCCAAAATCTACATTTTGGTAATATCCAGACTGTACAGAGTATATTTTTTTTACTGTCCATTAACAGCCACACTTCACATCTGAGCTGGTAACTCCCTTGCAATACCACTCAAAAAGAATAAATCTGTGTCGTCAGGAAGCTTCAAGTGGCTCCATCATTTAAAGCCATTTCTGGCTTCCAGGCACCGTTTACATTTGCAGTTTAACCAGTTGTGCACATTGTTTTCAGGCAGCAGTCCCCTGGCAGGAAGGCTTGTTTAGCTGTCTGCCACCCATCGGTTTCACAGACTCCCTGTCTTATATTTCAGCCCAACCATGTCAACTCTCAGACTTAACCATTCTGGAACGGAGCTCTTTCCCCAAAAGTAGGGGAACCATTTTTCTTAAATTAAAAAGTATGGGCATGTCGTGCCCATGTGATCCCTCCCACTTCGACCACTACACTTCATTTACAATTATCTGCATAAAGAGAAGTCTTTATTAGAACACCCTGTTATGCGTACAATAAATAGCAGTAAAGAGCACACACGATGCAGATGAAGTGCAAAACAGGATCTCTGCGTCCATTTCATGAGGAGCGTTAAATACCACTGGGGTCTGAGGGTCCCTCGCTTCACCGTCCCTCGAACGCTAAGCAGAACCACCTAAACCTCCTTCTGCCTCAGTACTAATGACACCCCCAGCAACAAAACCTGCACCTTGAGGACACAGTGACACAAACAACACAATGGATGTCCAGGCAGAGGCGTTACTTATGCCAAGACAAGGTGCGTTACCTTCAGGACACTTATCTTGTAGACACAACTCACAAAACATAAGGTCCCACCACTATCCGCTCCAGAGATACGACCCAAGTGTACAGCTAGGGCCATAGAATGTTTACCACAAGTCCAATAATTGTGGAAATACTTTGAAGATTAACAGTAAGTGATGAGAAATAAAAGTATTTGGTGAGGACCAGGTGGCCTCCCCACAGATTTCCTGCAGAGAAGACCCTGCTGCCTCTGACCAAGAAGTGGAAACTGACCTGAACATTTTCTGAAACTAGGTGGTCACTTGAAGTGTAACCTTGTGGGATCGCTTGCCGAACCCTTAGAAACGCCTGACCCTTCTGCATGTCTGATAGGTTTATAATAAAGGTTTTTGCTGTTCTGGGAGAAGACTGGAGTCGATGATGAACCTCAATCAATCAATCGGTCAATCATGCTTTATAAAGCCCACTACTCACCCGCAAGGGTCTCAAGGCACTAGGGGGCTTTGGTCCTCTGTGCTTCAGTCGAGGCGCCAGGTCTTAAGTTCCTTCCTGAATTGAGGTACCAATGGTGACTGCCTGAGATGAAGAGGAAAGGTGTTCCAGCTCTTTGCCGCGAGGTAGGCGAAGGGTCTTCCTCCAGCCGGGGTCTTCCGTATATGGGGTACGGTGGCTAGTGCCTGTTGAGCGGAGCAGAGAGGCCTGGCAGGGGAGTAGAAGGTGATGTGCTGGTTGAGGTAGGTAGGTCCTAGGTTGTTGAGAGCCTTGTATGCGTGGAGGAGGAGTTTGAAGTTGATCATTTTCTCGACAGAGAGCCAGTGGAAGTATCTCAGGTGTTTGGTGATGTGTTTGCGGCGGGGGATGTTCAGGATGAGTCTGACGCTGGTGCTCTGGATGTGCTGTAACCTCGCCGAACATAGGAATTTTGAGACTTTGTTGAGACTCATTTGTGTTTTAGAAAAAGAACAATCAGAGATAAGCTAATTTTCAAGATAAGGGAAGGTATGAATTCCCTGTAAATGCAAGAATGCTTCTAGTTGGGCCAATACCTTAGTGGATACCGAGAAGTCGATATACTATATGGCAAATATTTGAATTGATAGTGTTAATTCCTTACAACAAAATGTGGGTATTGTTGACTGTTCCGGTGTTTAAAAAAAAAACATGATGGGTGGAATGTTTGAATTAATCTCAAGCACTGACAATCGCTTGGGCCACAATCCAATTTGCTGTTTTTCACTCACCATTTCACCTCAGTATTAACCCAGTCATCTGCAAATCAGTCTTGACGCAGTATGAACTGCCAGGCTAAGTTCTTCCTGAAATGGAATAGAATCAACTTAGGACCGGTTTTGATCTGATCAAGGGCTCATCACCTGGGTATGATTCCAGTGGCACAGTGAGCACAAGACCCACATCTGGGCTCATCACCTAGGTATGATTCCAGTGGCACAGTGAGCACAAGACCCACATCTGGGCTCATCGCCTGGGTATGATTCCAGTGGCACAGTGAGCACAAGACCCACATCTGGGCTCATCACCTAGGTATGATTCCAGTGGCACAGTGAGCACAAGACCCACATCTGGGCTCATCGCCTGGGTATGATTCCAGTGGCACAGTGAGCACAAGACCCACATCTGGGCTCATCGCCTGGGTATGATTCCAGTGGCACAGTGAGCACAAGACCCACATCTGGGCTCATCACCTGGATATGATTTCAGTGGCAGAGTGAGCACAAGACCCCCATCTGGGCATACCTGCCAAACATAGTGCACCATATGCAATAACAACAAAGTGGCAAATAGAATGCTTGAATTAATCTCAGCCACTCACAATTGATCGGGACGCATCCCAATCCATTGTTTTCGCTTCCATACCACCTCAGTTTGGACTCAGTCATATGCAAATCAGTCTTGACCCTGCGCCTCATGGGGACAGTCCAGCCCAAACTGCCAGACCAGGTTCTCCCTTGACTGGAACACCAGAACCCAGGACCAGTTTCACCCTTATTAGGGTTCTTCAGTTCGCTTAGAGAAGTCTGCAGATGTAAGTGCCTTCTCAGTGTCAGATCTTACTCTCACCTGACTGCAGGGGTGAGACGTTCATGTAATTCTAGGGGTCTGCAGATGTAAGTGCTGTCTCAGTGTCACATCGTGATCTCACCTGACTGCAGGGGTGAGACATTTGTGTAAGTCTAGAGAAGGCTTCAGATATAAGTGCTGTCTCAGTGCTAGATCCTCGTCTCCCCTGATGGAGTGGAGAGACATTCAGGTAAGTCTAGATTGGGCAGCAGATGTGAGTGCAGTCTCAGAGCTAGATGCTGGTCTCACCCAACTGCAGGGGAGAGACACTGATGTAAGTCTAGAGGGGCTTCTGAACAATTTGTTGCCCTTCAGAGTGGCCTGTGTTTGTAGCAGAAAAGTACACAGATTTCCTTGCCTTCTGGGCAGGGATGGTTAGGCCATTTTGTTTCTGCTATTTTAATCTGCTCTTCTTGGGACTTCAGTTTATCACTATATCATGGGTCACAATGGGTCTAAGGCCTGGAATGCCATCAGAGGACATTACCACCTCTTGTAAAACCGAAGCACATCGTCACAGCTCAACTCTCTCCTCCAAAGACCAACAGATTCCACTAAATATGGTGATCAGGCTTCCTGGTCATGGCTCAGTTGAAAGGCCAAGGCAACCATTGCGTGACATCTATCTAGATCACGCAATGAGAGGTTAGTCAATAATTTTAGGATCAGACCCGAAAACTGTGATGTGGGTTGACTTCTTGAAACATAGTTGGTAATAGTTGGCTGCCAGTTTCACATTTCCTTGTGCTCAGTATTCCAGACTGGAAGCCAGACCAACTGAGCCTGAGGGACATCTGAACTTTGATTACTTCCGAAGGGACTTGTCTCAGTACGCTGGACCAGGATTACAGGCGCTGCTCCTGCTGTCCTGGATCCAGGATGTGGAGGTGGTGTGGTGGGGGGCTGGGGAGGGGATTCAGAAACTAGACAGTGCCCTTCATTGTGTCTAGGAGGTGTCAGAAGGCCTACCCAGGGAGTCATCAGCCAAGGCTCATGGTGATGGAAACAGACATGGACATCTTAAGGGTTTGGTGGGCCCAGAACAACTTTGAATTTATGATCCAACGTCACCTCTTCCATGTGTTCTTTGGCCAGGTCACTGACAGTCCACACTATTCCACATGCTAAATATGTTTATATCGAATACTCAGGGATGGTGAAGTGCTTTTAATATTTAACACAGCAACAGCTCACTAATATTACTGCAAATAATGCCTGTGACCCCCTCCCATTCTCTTATGTGCCGACCTGCTTTGGTCTAAAAGAGGGGTTGCATGAAACATAAACACAACGGGCCAGATCTACAAGAAAGTGTGCAGTCCCGTCCGCTTAACGACACCGCGGTTGGCTCGTTTCCACAATAGCGTTATTGTGGCGCTTTGCTGGATTACTATTACTGCTACTACTGCTACCTCTACTACTACTACTACTGCTGCTACTTCTACTGCTAGTACTATTGCTATTTCTACCTCTTCTACTATTTCTACTACCTCTACTTTTGGTATTACTGCTACTTTAACTACTACCTCAACTACCACTACTACTATTACTACTGCTACTATTATTACCTCTACTACTAATACTATGACCTTTACTACTACTGCTATTTCTACCTCTACTACTTGTAATACCACTACCGTAACTATTACTGCTACTGCTGCTACAATTACTATTACCACCATTGCTACTACTACTACCTCTGCTACCACAACTACTATTACTACTACTGCTACTATTACTACTACTACTAACAACTACTATTTGTATTACTGCTGCTGCTACTACTAATGCTACTACTACTACTAGTACTACTGCTATTTCTACTGCTACAACTATTTATACTACCACTACTCTTGGTGTTACTATTACTACTATTACCACTACTACTACTACTATGACCTTTACTATTACTACTATTCCTACCTCAACTACTACTTGTAATACCTCTACTGTAATGATTACTGCTACTGCTGCTACTACTATTACTGCCACTGCTACTACTACTGCTACTACGACTATTACTACTGCTGCTAATACTAATGCTACTATTACTACTACCTCTACTACTACTGCTCCTACTATTTCTGCTACTATTTCTACAGCTCCTAGTACTGCTCCTACTAGCTCCACTACTACTACTATTTGTATTAATGCTGCTACTACTTCTTCTAATACTACAACTCTTGCCTCAACTACCATTACTAATACTATTGATTCTACTACTCCTACCTCTACTACTACTTCCACTACTACTATTACTACTAATGCTGCTGCTACCAGTGCTACTGCTACTACTACTGCTACTACTACCTTTACTACTACTACTACTGCCACTACTACTGCTAGTACTACTGCTATTTCTACCTCTACCACTACTTCTACTACCACTACTGTTGCTGCTACTATTACTCCTACTACCTCTACTACAGCTACTGCTATTACTACTGCTGCTAATCCTGCCACTACTAATCCTACCTCTACTACTACTGCTATTACAACTACTGCTACAGGAGAGAACTAAAGAGTGGATCAGAGGGTCCTATTTTTATACATGTTGCCAATGCCTCCACACCTGCCCTGGTCCCAGTCTGTCTGCAATCATAACAGGCTAGAGTGAGGCTCTTTGTGTGTGAGCTAGGGCAGTGTCTTTTAAGTGCAAATGTAACAGGTGACAGCTCTGCCCCTCCGATCAAGTCAAGATGGCCCATCCTGCCAACACCCAAGCTCTCTATTGTATGGACGTTTGGGAGGAATACACAAAGGCCATCTGCCAACTACAACTAGTCACGTGACTCAGAAAACAGGCTGCAGGGACCATAGGGTTAGAACATGAAAAAACACATTTCTAAAAGTGGCACTTTCATAATTGTCACTTAAAATCTGAGTTCATTATTAAAGAGAGGTTTAAATTACAAATGTTCAGACACCAAACATGAGATTCTTACCTGCTCCCAAACAAACTTTAACACGTATGAAATGTAATATGGTGACCCAATGGAAGAGGAAGTTCTTGCAATAGTGAAAAACAAAGTTCAGAGTTTTTCACTACCAGGAGAAGTAAAACTTTAGAATATATGTCCAACTTTTTAAAATACAATACAACCTGCCCTATGGGTTGTTGAGGGCCTACCCTAGAGATGACTTGCATGTATTAAAAAGGAAGGCTTAGGCCTGGCTAAAGGTTTATTTTGCCATGTCGAAATAGCCCTTTAAAACTGCACAGAAGAGCTGCAATGCTAGGCCTTGGACATGTCTTAAAGGGCTTCTCAAGTGGGTGGCACAATACGTGTTGCAGACCTACTCGTAGCATTTCATTTGCAGGCCCTGAGTACCTGTAGTACCATTTTACAAGGGACTTATAAGTAAATTAAATATGCCAATTGGGTATTAGCCAATTTTACAATTTTTAAAGGAGAGAGTGCAAGCACTTTAGCACTGGCTAGACGTGTTAAAGCCATCACCAATTGAATTTAGCACAACAGGAGGGTTAAAAGCAAAAGGGTATGGGATGACCCTGCAGAGAGGGTCAAATCCAACAGGAAGTAAAGAGGAATTCTAGGGCTTCACTTAGTTTCTGTTCTGTTTCCACAACCCTCTAAGGTCCCAGGTCTCAGGGAGTCATGGTGTTACCATGACAACTACATTAATAGTTTTCTAAGGGAATGTTTGGGGATTTCAATGAATAAATTACAGTTCATCATTTGTTTTGACATCTTGCAAAGCCTTATTGGGCTCTGTAGTGTCACGGCACTCTGGCACACCCATTCACTTGGTGTGCTCTTGTCATGTCTGGAACTAAAACTTGGGTCAGGGCTGCAAGGCGACTAAGGATCTCACTGAGGAACTAGAAAATTACTGTAATGTAGAGTCATTCCGAAACAATGCATTATCACAGATTAAGGATGCTTTCAGTGATATGAAGCCTCATGGTACTTCATATATCATCAGCCAGTTGAAAAATCAAAGCCATTCCAGGGTGACCCCTTTCACGGTCATTGCCTTATCTGGAAGGATTTCAATCAATTAAAAATATTGGAAATCGAATGATTTCATTTTTTACTACATCACCTTCTCGAATTAAACACCCTAAACATATGTCGCAGAAGGATAGCTGAATAATGGTACAACACAGCCTGTGGATCTGTGGTACTTTTGGGAAAAGATGTGATGACTCTGTATTGTGTATAGTGAAACGAATAGTTTACATGTATCTACCTATTGAGGGCTAATTTTATACAAATCTTTAAACTATCCACTCTCTGGTATCATTTCATCATTACCCCCTCCCCTCAGCGCCTTGAGACCCTCACAGGTGAGTAGTGCACTTTACAAATACTCTGATTTATTGATTGATTGATTATATTAGAGAACCTTCATCAGGACAGACGACAGAGCATTCATGTGAAATGTGTCACCTGTGATCTTCAAGAGGGGAGGAGAGTAGTTTATGAAAACTTTCAATTAGATGTCTTTCTCAAGGGGTTCCCAGCTAGTACAGGCACCCACGTTTCATGTTGTTGGCGCAGCAGAGTCATGGGGTTTATATTACGTTAAGGGGGGAACTGATGACAAAGTTACATTAGGTGACTACACTCTACAGGGAACTAGCGTGTACAAGATGCAAGGGCACTGTGAAGTGTGCCAGTAAACAATACCCTCTTTTGTAGTTAACATGCTCTCTGCATGTGTGCTTGTCTGCATATGTGCTCTCTGCATGTGTGCTCTCTGCAAGTGTGCTTTCTGCATGTGTGCTCTCTGCATATGTGCTTGTTTACAAGTGTGCTCTCTCCATGTGTGCTCTCTGCATATGTGCTTGTCTGCATGTGTGCTCTCTGCATATGTGCTCTCTGAATATGTGCTTGTCTGCATGTGTGCTCTCTGCATGTGTGCTCTCTGAATGTGTCCTTGTCTGCATGTGTGCTCTCTGCATGTCTTCCCTCTGAATGTGGTCATGTCTGCATGTGTGCTCTCGCGCTTGTGTGCTCTCTGCATGTGTGCTTTCTGCATATGTTCTCTCTGCATGTGTGCTCGCTGCATGTGTGTGTGTCTGCATGTGTGCTTGTCTGCATGTGTGATTGTCTACATGTGTCCTCTTTGCATGTGTGCTCGCTACATGTGGGCTCACTGCATGTGTGCCCGTTGCATGTGTGCTTGTCTGCATGTATGACTGTCTACATGTGTGCTCTTTGCATTTGTGCTCTTTGCGTGTGTGCTTGTTGCATGTGCGTGTCTGCATGTGTGATTGTCTACATGTGTCTACATGTGTCCTCTTTGCATGTGTACTCTCTGCATGTGTACTCTCTGCATGTGTGCTTGTTGCATGTGTGCTTGTCTGCATGTGTGATTGTCTACATGTGTGCTCTCTGGATGTGTGCTCGCTGCATGTGTGCTCTTTGCATGTGTCCTCCATGCATGTGTGCTTGTTGCATGTTTGCTTGTCTGCATGTGTGATTGTTTACATGTGTGCTCTCTGCATGTGTGCTCGCTGCATGTGTGCTCTCGGCATGTGTGCCCGCTGCATGTGTGCTTACTGCATGTGTGATTGTTTACATGTGTGCTCTCTGCATATGTGCTCTGCATGTGTGCTCGCTGCATGTGTGCTCTCTGCATGTGTGCTCTCTGCATTTGTGATCTCTGCATGTGTGCTCGCTGCATGTGTGCTCTCTGCATGTGTACTCTCTGCATGTGTGCTCTCTGCATTTGTGCTCGCTTCATGTTTGCTCACTGAATGTGTGCTTGGTTTGATTCCTTTTCTATCTTCTGTTTTCAATATTGAGAACAATATGCCAGCATTACCCCTCTTTTTTTCTACCTCTCATGACATCTTCCTAACATATTTGTTATTCCTGTAACACAGGTTTGGGACCGCCAGTTTCTCAACAAATGATAATGTAAATGGTGAAGCGGCTAGACAGTGGACTGGGGGACAGAGTCAGATACACCGCACCCCGAAACCAACTGAAGGCAAAGTGAGGAGCTAGTGTTGTGAGCAAAGCCTGCTTCTGACACCCTGAGAAGGCCACATCCAGGGATGCTGTGCTCAGCAGCCTCTCTTCCACCCTTAATGGCTTCTTCAAATGTATTGTTCATTTTAAATATTGTAAATAAAACATATGTGAAGGTGCTCTGTGTGTATTTGACTTTGTAGCCATGTGTGCAGAGGCGAACACCTCCAGGACAAGGACATTAATATTCTCTTTCAAATGTGCATTACTTCAGCCTACACAACACATGCAATGCCCTGGTTAAGAGCAAATTATATGACATTGATTTCACTATGTGAGCCTATTAATACCTCCTTCTTTCCGTCACCTGTTGCTTCTCGTCATATGCAGCTTCCATTGTCCTCTCCACATCTCATGCCTTCTTCTCATGATGTATCCTTAATGCTATACCTCACCCTAC
This sequence comes from Pleurodeles waltl, assembly GCF_031143425.1. Classification (NCBI taxonomy): domain Eukaryota; kingdom Metazoa; phylum Chordata; class Amphibia; order Caudata; family Salamandridae; genus Pleurodeles; species Pleurodeles waltl. Next base: position 1,996,360 of record NW_027150363.1, read on the forward strand.
CTGTGGCCAGCGCACACTCCTGGGATTGAGGTTGTCTTTAGGTGCTCTCTCTGCAGATGACAGATGAGCAGAGTCAGGTGTGAACATACATTCAACCCTGACATGGACACTTACTCCACCCAAGGTTGATTCCTGAAGGGTGGTGACCAGGAGTAGATCAGGAGTAGATGAAGCAACTAGAGCCGCACCAGAATGGCTTCATACGTTTGTAACTCATGATGAGCTTCAACGTTAGAGACAATGTCCTGGATTGTCCTGGAAGCTGCACATGAGAAGCTTCTTTGAGTCAGAGCATCATCTGCCTCCTCCTCTCCTTGGGTCTCCTGAATCCCTTCATCCTGCGTTGATGCTGTTGGAACTCTTTGCAGGCCCTGATGGTTTTATGGAGATGTTCCTCCAGGGATGCTCTGCTTAACCTGAGTGCTCTCTGCACATTCACCTCTGATCTTCCACACTAAGGCTCTCCATGAAAGACAGAATCCCCCTCATTGTTCCAAAAAAGCACTTAAGGTACAAAAATTTAAGTAAAATGGAATTTAGGAAAATCAAAAATTCCACAACAAAATACATTATGCCAATAAAAGATTAAAAAACAATATTTGCTGTTAATTAAATTAAGGGATTTTTAAGTTCAACTTTTAAAACTGTGTGGAATTGCTAAACACAAGTTCTGGGTCCCACCACTGGACACCAATCTGCGAGCATGAATTATTAATTAGGGGTTGGTTGGAAGCCAACTACTAGTAATAAAGTCACCAACCTGTCAGTCCCAGTCACAGGTTTCAGTAATTTAAATTTGATCTCAACCCCTGCTCGCTAAGGCACAGAGCAGACAGGCTTAACTTAAAGAAAGTACTGAACAGTTAAAAAGTCAAATGCCACTCCAGGTAACAAAATATGCAGAAAAGTGTGATGAGCAAAATGCCACGAAAATGGCAAAAATCTAATTAGGGTGGCAGAAGATGTGAATTTTGAAAGATTTAGCAGAAAAACAACCATTGGTCCCAGTGAAAGTCTGGACATCAAAAAGTTCAAAAAAGTTTCTTAGTCCCACTTCAGAAGGGGACTTTGTCACTTTCTTGTAGAAAAATATTATAATTTCTTCTAGGACCCGATGAAGATTGAGATTTTGGCCCTCATTATGAGATTGGCGGCAAACGCCGCCTACCACCACGGTGACGGATGCCAACATACCGTCGCCCTTGCTACCTACCGTCCTTACCGTTATCACCATAGGCGGAATTCCTGCAAGCAGGTAAGTCGGGTTCTCCGGCACGAGAGGGGGGTTGGGGGTGTTGTGTGCGTGTGTGGGCGTGTGTGTGACTGTGTTTGAATGTGTGCAGGCATATGTAATGCATGTGTGCATGAGTGTGTGTGTGTGTGTGTTTGTGTACGTGGAGAAGTGTGGATCAATGGTTAGAGCGGCAGACCCTGATGCAGAAATCTTTCCCGGGACCAGGGTTGAATTCCTGCCTTGGCGGGTCTTGGACTCAATTTCCTCGGACCTGATAATTCTTGCATCGGTGCCTAATCTAATTCATGGGTCCCACTCTGTAACTCTGGGCAATAGCTTGCTTATTCTCCACAACGGCCCCAACAGCGCTGGGATGCCTGGCTTCACCTTGGAGGTTACCCAGGAGTGGGCACCTCAATGGGAAAAGCCAGGAGGGGTTCCACAGCGGTATGCGTACAGCGCCTGGAGACCCTAACGGGTGAGTAGTGCGCTATACAAGTACGAAATTTAGTTTTGTGTGTGTGTTTGTGAGTTTTGCAGTGAGTGTGTATGTATGTATGCATGCATGTGTGAATGTGTGTATGGGTGTGTGTATGTGTGTGTGTATAGGTCTGTATGTATGTGCATGCATGTGTGTATATGTGGGGAGGGGGGGTCGGGAGGTGGAGGACTCTGGGGAGTGGGAGGGAGAGGGGGCGTGGAAGACCCCTATCAGTGCCAGGGAAGAAATTCTGAAGTCTCCAGCCCGGCGGTCATTACCGCTGTGGCCGACGTGTGTTGACAAACCACCAATGTCATAATAGTGGAGGTAGGTACCGCCAGTCTGTTGGCGGTAATAGCTCCACTATAGCACCGACCGCTGGGGTCGTAATGACCCCCTTTGTCACTTTGGAGGAGAAATTCTCTTCATGCAGCACACTGCTAAAATTGTAGCCACTACTATGGAACCAAAGGGCATATTTCTATAACAGGCGGGTCCCTCTGGTGTGCTGGAGCTTGCAACATTTCTCACTGAAAATGATCTAAGTAGGACTGCAGAATGGCACTTAGTAATTTTTCCGGAGGTACGGTTGTCTGCGCGTGGGGCAAAACTGAAATCTAATCCGACACTGTGGAACTGCCGGTCAGGTCCCACTGAAGCTCTGAAGGAAAGGTTTTAAAAAATGTCCATACTTTCTTCTGGTTCCAGCCTGAGCAGCAGGAAAAAAGCTGAGGCTTTTCCAGGGGTCACCAGATATTTAGATTTTTTTCACTTTATTTATAAATTCCTAAAAATACCTTGTTCAACATTAAGGGGGTTATTACAACTTTAGAGGAGGTGTTAATCCGTCCCAAAAGTGACAGATATACCACCAGCCGTATTACGAGTTCCATAGCATGTAATGGACTCGTAATACGGCTGGTGGTATATCCGTCACTTTACCGTCACTTTTGGGATGGATTAACACCTCCTCCGAAGTTGTAATAAACCCCTAAATGTTTATAATTTCATTGCAATTACAGACCTGCGCTGTATAATTCTGTTATATTACCTGAATCCTTAACCGCTTAAACGTTATGCAACAAGAGAGAATGGTGCCAGGATAAAGCTTGGCACTGGTTAAATCCTGTATTGCAGTATATACGTACAAGATATTGGGGGTCATTACAACATTGGCGGTAAAACGGCGTTACCGCCGTGCAGAAGACCGCCAATACACCGCCGCGGCGGTGGTATTCCGCCACAGCTATTATGACACACATCTTGGAATCTGCCGAAATTCAGACACCCACACAAGACCGCCACACCAAAGGTCAGTGATAAACTGGCGGAAACAAATCCTCCACCTCCACGCCAACAGAAACACACCCATGCTATTACGACCCACGAATCCACGCAGTGGTCTTTCAACCGCGGTATTCCATTGGCGGTACACACGGCCGCGCTCAAAATACACACACATCTCCAAAACACTGCCACATTGGACAATTCCAAATACACAGACCTGATACACATACAAACAACACTCCCACACACCCAATACAATATAAAACACACACCCACATCACCCACAAACCCCTACAACCAAAAAAACACGAACGAAGGACAGAGAGAGAGCACAGAATAGACAACCCCATCACACAGAGGCACACAACACCATCACCCACACAACATCCACGCACAAAACACCACACACCACTACACTCACCACACTCATCACCACATATACCACCCCACACATCACCCACACCAACCCATGTCACGCCAAAGACACCCCCGCTTCTCCGAGGAGGAGCTCAGGGTCATGGTGGAGGAAATCACCCGGGTAGAGCCACAGCTATTTGGATCACAGGTACAGCACACATCAATAGCCAGGAAGATGGAGTTATGGCGCAGAATAGTCAACAGGGTGAACGCCGTGGGACAGCACCCAAGAAATAGGGAGGACATCAGGAAGAGGTGAAACGACCTACGGGGGAAGGTGCGTTCAACGGTCTCCAGGCACAACATCGCGGTACAGCGGACTGGCGGCGGACCCCCACCTCCTCCCCCACAACTAACAACATGGGAGGAGCAAGTCTTGACCATCTTGCATCCTGAGGGCCTCGCAGGAGTCGGTGGAGGATGGGACACTGGTAAGTCAAATCTTAACTATCACATCCCCCACCGTACCTGCATGTTATCACATCCCCCCACCCTCGCCCCATCCCCTATCACTACAACTCCTCACTAATGTACCCATGACACAAACCACCCATCCCAACACCAAGCACTGCATGACACAACCAAGCATGAACACCCCTCACTAAAGCATGCCCACTGCACATACCCAGAACACCCCCCCAACCATCACCACACAAACCCACACACAGGAATGCTTGCACTGGGGTACACAAACACCCACCCATTGCACACCATTACACACACACATGAAATAATCATGCTCTTATGCCCATGCAGGAACACAAAGGACCGTCACTACACCAGAGGGTCCAGACAACACCACTCCACCCCCAGAAGAGGCCAACAGTGACGAGAGCAGCTCTGCCCTACTGGATCCTGATGACCAGCCCGGACCATCGTGGGCCTCGGGACAGTCGGTTCCCCTTGCACAGGCACAGCCCAACACCGACCTTCCACCCTCTGGTAACACCAGCACAGCACCCACCCAGCGGGCCCAAACCTCCCTACCCAGGACAAGTCAATCAGGGGTGTGTCCACCACTACAGGGCACCCAGGGTAACTCACCACCCCAACAGCAACAGGGACCTGGGGGCAGTGGTAGTGGGCACACCGTCCAGGGGACGGAGGCCCAGGAACACAGGGGAACTGGGAGGGCTGCTGTGCGACAGGGGGCGGACAGGCCAAGGGAACCCACTCTCCACGAGGCCCTCTCCTCCATCATTGGAGCATACCACCACTCCCAGGAGACGATGGCGACGGTCCTGGACAAGTTGCAGGAGACCCTGCGCCTGCAGGACGAACTGTATTTGGGGTTCAGGGAGGAACTCAGAAGCATCAGCTCCGCCCTGGGCACCATCGTAGGGGTGCTGAAGGACATACAGCAGACCTTGAGGGACACCGTGGCACTCCAAGGGGCCCCTGACACTAGCCAGGATGATGAACTGCCCACCATCTCCGCCGGCGCTAGTGGACAGGACATCCTGCCACAGGACCAACACACCAGCACCCCCCCCCCTGCAGATGGACAACCACCACGCAAGCGGTCCCTGAGATCCAGGAACAGGACAGAGCAAGATGGCAAGACCCCAGCCATGAAATGAGACCACCCTGATTGTCACCCCACTGTCCCACTTTGTTACCCTGTCCATACTTAAACTGCACCAGCTCCACTTCCTATGCCCAGATGGGCAGTGCACCTGTGAGACTAATAGACTGGACTCTGCCATGGACATTCCTCCGCCATCACCCATCCTCATTTTACAAACCCCTCGCATTTCAGAGCACTTCAATAAACACCCTTGAAACACAAAACAATCTGAAGTCAGTCTGTGATTTAGTAAATATGTATTATCAATGACAGTGTCATTATGGGTTTAGCATTGTAAGGCTAACATACCTATCGCACACATCACAAGCCCTTGAAGGATGCAAGCAGTTGACACGCAGTTAACCACACCTGTGAAACCGTAATGGAAGGGTACAACTCAGTTACCAAATAGTGATTTAAATTGAGAAACAGGATAGAGGTAGACGTGTGAAAGTTAATGTAATGGTAAAAATGAAAATGTTCTCACCTGTGTCTCACTGGAAATATTGCTGTATGACTGACTCCCTGTTGTCGTTGTCTTCTTCCTCAGCTTCATCCTCATCACTGTCCACAGGCTCCACAGACTCCACAGCTGCTACAACACCGTCATCTGGATGATCCTCCTGCAGAAAAGGCACCTGGCGTCGCAAAGCCAAATTATGGAGCATGGAGCAGGCAATGATGATGTCGCACACCTTCTTCGGTGAGTAGAATAGGGATCCACCGGTCATATGGAGGCACCTGAACCTGGCCTTCAGGAGGCCGAAGGTGCGTTCGATCACCCTCCTAGTCCACCCATGGGCCTCATTGTAGCGTTCCTCTGCCCTGGTCCTTGGATTCCTCACTGGGGTCAATAGCCAGGACAGGTTGGGGTAACCAGAGTCCCCCAATAGCCATACACGGTGCCTCTGGAGTTGAGCCATCATATCAGGGATGCTGCTATTCCGCAGGATGTAGGCGTCATGCACTGAGCCAGGGAACATAGCATTTATCTGGGAGATGTACTGGTCTGCCAAACAGACCATCTGGACATTCATGGAATGATAACTCTTCCTGTTCCTTTACACCTGTTCACTCCTGTGGGGGGGACCAGAGCTACATGGGTCCCATCAATGGCACCTATGATGTTGGGGATATGTCCAAGGGCATAGAAGTCACCTTTCACTGTAGGCAAATCCTCCACCTGAGGGAAAATGATGTATCTCCTTACGTGTTTCAGCAGGGCAGACAACACTCTGGACAACACGTTGGAAAACATAGGCTGGGACATCCCTGATGCCATGGCCACAGTTGTCTGAAAAGACCCACTTGCAAGGAAATGGAGCACTGACAGCACCTGCACGTCAGGGGGGATTCCAGTCGGATGGCGGATTGGTGACATCAGGTCTGGCTCCAACTGGGTACATAGTTCCTGGATAGTGGCACGGTCAAACCGGTAGGTGACGATGACATGTCTCTCTTCCATTGTCAACAGGTCCACCAGTGGTCGGTACACCGGAGGATTCTGCCATCTTCTCATATGTGCCAGCTGACGGTGCCTACGAAGGACAACAGCAAAGAACCAGTCATTATTCCTCCAGGTATGTACCCACAGTTACACACACGACTACACCACTCACAAAACCCTTCCTGTATGTGTGTTCAGTGTAGGCCTAACTATGTGTGACGCAGTAGTAAATGAAGCCATGTGGGTCCCTGAAATGGCGGCTGCCTGACCTCTAAACTGGGACAATGGGATCGTGGGGTAACTGCGCTGGCGTTGCACACCGTCGCGGTAGGCAGTCGTAGACCGCGGCGCAATGCTGCATTGGTTAACATGGGACCCTATGGGTCCCAGGAGCCAATGAACAGGTGCGCCGGCGGTGATGATGCGCACCGCCGCAGATGTCAGCGTCACGGACATCACCGCCATTTTCTATCTGTTCACTCACTAGATAACTGACCTTCGACAGGAGAGGACCTACACTGCAAGTGCTGCTGTGACCTCGGTCTGGAAGCGACGATGGCTGCTGCGTCTGGGGAAAGGGCCCCTGCCTTCACTGCACAGGAGTTGGAGAAACTGGTAGACGGGGTCCTCCCCCAGTACACGCTACTCTACGGTCCTCCAGACCAATAGGCTAGTGCACAGGGAGCACGTTGTATGGGCTAGGCCTGGGTGTAGAGGGCTGGCTGTAAGAGGGAAGGGGGCAGAGTGCAGTGAACATGAAGGACTGTGAATGCATGTGCCACATGGCAAGGGCAGGGATGTGGGCCACTCACTTCGACGGTGCTCTTGCTAATGACTTCTCTTCTTCCCCTGTGCATGTCATGTAGGTCAGCGCCCACCAGAAGAGGGACATCTGGCGTGCCATCGCCAAGGAGGTCCGGACCCTGGGGGCCCACCAGAGACGGGGCACCCACTGCCGTAAGAGATGGGAGGACATTCGCCGCTGCAGCAAGAAGACGGCGGAGGCTCAGCTGGGGATGGCCTCCCAACGTGGCAGGGGTGCCCGTCGCACCATGACCCCCCTGAAGTTCCGGATCCTGGCGGTGGCCTACCCGTAGTTGGATGGGCGCTTGAGGGCATCACAGTAGACACAAGGGGGTGAGTACAACCTCATTCTGCGGACTTTGCGTGCAGTGGAGGTGTCTGGGTGGGGGAGGTGGGCTGTGGGTGTCCCTAGGCCAGGGCGAGTTAGGTAGGCAAGGCCCCTCCATAATGTAGGCCATGTGGCACTCTACCCCACCTCAGCAGAGTGCCAAGTCGAGGTATAGTTGCCCCTGTGGCATCCATGTGCGCAGATGTCCACCATTGCCATATAGACCATATCCCAGAAATTGCATGTGCAGAGGGCAGGAGCACGGCGTAATGCAGGGGGCTGCAGCGTTTGTCTTGTCCGCCAACGGTAGCGGTATGCCATGCACTAAAACTCTCTTTCTTCTGTCTCCCCCCCTTTTTCTGCTCTCCCTGTCCTTTTGTGCATCAGCATCAACAGGCGGAGGTACAGTGGCACCGGAGCACGAGGGAGCTGCATCCCACATGGCCATGGAGGGCCACACCATGGACTCTGAATGCACCAGTGGGACGGAGGGCGAGGGGAGCTTCACGTCGGCCACCGGATCACCAAGCAGCAACACGGACTCGTCCGCCGATGTGGGCTCCCTTGTGATGGTGGCACCATCTGTGCCCCCCACCTCTACAGGTACAGCCGCCACCTCCCCTACCAGCCCCGCCCTCCCAGCAGCCCCTCAGCATTCGCCCCGTGCCCGCTTACCCAGGAGGGTGGGCATCACCTTCGCCCCAGGCACCTCAGGCCCTGCCCCAGTCACCCCTGCTGCCCTCAGTGAGGAGGCCATTGACCTCCTCAGGTCACTCACTGTTGGGCAGTCTACCATTGTGAATGCCATTCAGGGTGTAGAACGAGAGTTGCAATATGGTAATGCATTCCTGGAGGGCATTCATTCTGGTCAGGCTGTCCTTCAGCGAACCCTGCAATCTCTGGCCTCAGCACTGATGGCAGCCATTGTCCCTGTGTCTAGCCTCCCCCCTCCAACTTCCTCCACCCAGGTCCCAATCTCCTGTACCCCAGCCCATCCCAAGCACACCTACAGACCAGCATGCACACAAGTCAACACACACAAGTAGCTCAAGCAAACATAGGCACCACACACACCTCAGGCACTCACGCAAGCCTCACCCACATACAGACACAGCAACATCCACTGCCTCCACTGTGTCCCCCTCCTCCTCTTCTCCCTTCTCCCTCCCAGTCTCGTCTACACACACACCTGCATGCACCGCATCTACAGGCACCATGAATCGCACCAGGACACCCAGCACCACAAGCCGCTCACCTGCACTCACCACCTCCACTGCCATTTACAAGTCCCCTGTGTCCTCTCCCAGTGTGTCTGTGACGCCCCCTCCCAAAGTACCCAAACTCCGGCAATCACTCACCCAACATCCATCCACTTCACGACAGCCTCCAGTACTTGCACCTGCCCCCAAAACACCTAAAGTGACACCTCCGACAACCACCTCCTCTTCCTCCACTCCCAGACCCCCTCCAACTACCCATCCCAGTGTTCGTCAGAAACTGTCCCTCTGTAAAGTCGACCTTTTTGCCCCCACCCCCCCTCCAATTCATCAGTCCCATCGTAGTGCCTCAGCCAAAAAGCCTCCAATACCAGTGGTGCCTGTTCAAGGTTTGTGGAGTGCACCGTCCACCAGGGCAGGCAGTAGGACCCGGAGCCAAGGCACTGGCAGCCCACCCCCTGTAAAGGCTCTAAAATTGGAGAGTGGACAACGGGACCGTGTTAAGACTCCTGGTGGGAAAACAACTGACATGGGTTCCAAGGGGATTGGAGAGTCAGCTGTGACTCCACCAAAGGTGGAGAAGGGCCGGAGGAAGTCTGCCCAGCCTGTTGTGAGATTCACGGCGGAGAAGTGCGCCATCATTTCCGGCGGTCGAGACACAACCGCCAGCACCGTCGTCACTGGTCCAGAGACCACCGCCGGAGTCAGTGCCCAGGAGGGCCCAAGTATAGTCACTGGTCCGGAGACCACCGCCAGAGTCACAGCCCAGGAGGGCCCAAGTATCGTCACTGGTCAGGAGACCACCGCCGGAGTCACAGCCCAGGATGGCCCAAGTATCGTCACTGGTCCGGAGACCACCGCCGGAGTCACAGCCCAGGAGGGCCCAAGTATCATCACTGGTCAGGAGACCACCGCCGGAGTCACAGCCCAGGAGGGCCCAAGTATCGTCACTGGTCAGGAGACCACCACCGGAGTCACAGCCCAGGAGGGCCCAAGTATCGTCACTGGTCCAGAGACCACCGCCAGAGTCACAACCCAGGAGGGCCCAAGTATCGTCACTGGTCAGGAGACCACCGCCGGAGTCGCAGCCCAGGAGGGCCCAAGTATCATCACTGGTCAGGAGACCACCGCCAGAGTCACAGCCCAGGAGGGCCCAAGTATCGTCACTGGTCCAGAGACCACCGCCAGAGTCACAGCCCAGGAGGGACCAAGTATCGTCACTGGTCAGGAGACCACCGCCAGAGTCACAGCCCAGTAGGGCACAAGTATCGTCACTGGTCAGAAGACCACCGCCACCGCCGGAGTTAGTGCCCTGGAGGGCCCCGGCAGCCACAGCCCCGCTGGGCAATGATGGAACATCATGCCACACACCAATGTCCAGTGTAGAGAACGTCATGCCACACACCAATGTCCGTATCAGAACCGCCATGTCAAAGCACTGCTGAACAGTCCTGAACCGCCATGTCAAAGCACTGCTGAACACTCCTGAATCGCCATGTCAAAGCACCGCTGAACAGGGCAAAGACCGCCATGGCAAAGCACCACTGAACAGGGCAAAGACCGCCATGGCAAAGCACCGCTGAACAGTCCTGAACCACCATGTCAAAGCACCGCTGAACAGGGCAAAGACCGCCATGGCAAAGCACTGCTGAACAGTCCTGAACCGCCATGTCAAAGCACCGCTGAACAGGGCAAAGACCGCCATGGCAAAGCACCGCTGAACAGTCCTGAACCGCCATGTCAAAGCACCGCTGAACAGGGCAAAGACCGCCATGTCAAAGCACCGCTGAACAGGGCAAAGACCGCCATGTCAAAGCACCGCTGAAAAGGGCAAAGACCGCCATGTCAAAGCACCGCTGAACAGGGCAAAGACCGCCATGGCAAAGCACCGCTGAACAGTCCTGAACCACCATGTCAAAGTACCGCTGAACAGGGCAAGCACCGGGTAGGACTGAATGGACCACCACATCAGGCATCCTTATCCCATGTGCAGCTGGGACAGTGACAGGACACGACCTTTCACGGGGAGACTCATCCAGTCTGGGCACCAATCCCCCCCAGTACCAGTAGAGACCTGCATCTACTTGGGAGACTGTGGCTTTGCACTCCCCAGGATGGCACAGTGGGCAACTGTAGGAGGCTGGACTGGCTTGTAGTGAGTACCAAGGGGTACTTGCACCTTGCACCAGGCCCAGTTATCCCTTATTAGTGTATAGGGTGTCTAGCAACTGAGGCTGATAGATAATGGTAGCTTAGCAGAGCAGCTTAGGCTGAACTAGGAGACGTGTGAAGCTACTACAGTACCACTTAGTGTCATATGCACAATATCATAAGAAAACACAATACACAGTTATACTAAAAATAAAGGTACTTTATTTTTATGACAATATGCCAAAGTATCTTAGAGTGTACCCTCAGTGAGAGGATAGGAAATATACACAAGATATATATACACAATAGCAAAAATATGCAGTATAGTCTTAGAAAACAGTGCAAACAATGTATAGTTACAATAGGATGCAATGGGGAAACATAGGGATAGGGGCAACACAAACCATATACTCCAAAAGTGGAATGTGAACCACGAATGGACCCCAAACCTATGTGACCTTGTAGAGGGTCGCTGGGACTATTAGAAAATAGTGAGAGTTAGAAAAATAACCCTCCCCAAGACCCTGAAAAGTGAGTGCAAAGTGCACCAAAGTTCCCCTAAGGACAAAATAGTCGTGTTAGAGGGAAAATGCAAGGAAAACACAAATCAGCAATGCAACAACGATGGATTCCTGACTGAGGGTACCTGTGGAACAAGGGGACCAAGTCCAAAAGTCACCAGCAACTCGGAGATGGGCAGCTGCCCAAGAAATGCCAGCGGTTGGTGCAAAGAAGCTCTTACTAGGCTGAAGAACTGTGAATACTGCAGGAACGACAAGGGCTAGAGACTTCCCCTTTGGAGGATGGATCCCCCACGCATTGGAGAGTCGTGCAGAAGTGTTTTCCCGCCGGATGGACGCCAACAAGCCTTGCTACACGCAAATCGTGCGTTTGGCGTTTTTGGACGCTGCTGGGGCCCAGGAGGGACCAGGAGGTCGCATATTGGACCTGCAGAGAGAGGGGACGTCGAGCAAGACAAAGAGCCCTCACTGAAGCAGGTAGTTCCCGGAGAAGTGCCAGAAACAGGCACTACGAGGATGCGTGAAACGGTGCTCGCCGAAGTTGCACAAAGGAGTCCCACGTCGCCGGAGACCAACTTAGAAAGTCGTGCAATGCAGGTTAGAGTGCCGTGGACCCAGGCTTGGCTGTGCACGAAGGATTTCCGCCGGAAGTGCACAGGGGCCGGAGAAGCTTGCAAAGTCGCGGTTCCCAGCAATGCAGCCCAGCGAGGTGAGGCAAGGACTTACCTCCACCAAACTTGGGCTGAAGAGTCACTGGACTGTGGGGGTCACTTGGACGGTGTCGCTGGATTCGAGGGACCTCGCTCGTTGTGCTGAGAGGAGACCCAAGGGACCGGTAATGCAGCTTTTTGGTGCCTGCGGTTGCAGGGGGAAGATTCCGTCGACCCACGGGAGATTTCTTTGGAGCTTCTGGTGCAGAGAGGAGGCAGACTACCCCCACAGCATGCACAAGTAGGAAAACAGTCGAGAAGGCGGCAGGATCAGCGTTACAGAGTTGCAGTAGTCGTCTTTGCTACTATGTTGCAGGTTTGCAGGCTTCCAGCGCGGTCAGCGGTCGATTCCTTATCAGAAGGTGAAGAGGGAGATGCAGAGGAACTCGGCTGAGCTCATGCATTCGTTATCTGAAGTTTCCCCAGAGACAGAGACCCTAAATAGCCAGAAAAGAGGGTTTGGCTACCTAGGAGAGAGGAAAGGCTACTAACACCTGAAGGAGCCTATCAGCAGGAGTCTCTGACGTCACCTGGTGCACTGGCCACTCAGAGCAGTCCAGTGTGCCAGCAGCACCTCTGTTTCCAAGATGGCAGAGGTCTGGAGCACACTGGAGGAGCTCTGGACACCTCCCAGGGGAGGTGCAGGTCAGGGGAGTGGTCACTCCCCTTTCCTTTGTCCAGTTTCGCGCCAGAGCAGGGGCTAAGGGGTCCCTGAACCGGTGTAGACTGGCTTATGCAGAATTGGGCACATCTGTGCCCAACAAAGCATTTCCAGAGGCTGGGGGAGGCTACTCCTCCCCTGCCTTCACACCATTTTCCAAAGGGAGAGGGTGTCACACCCTCTCTCAGAGGAAGTTCTTTGTTCTGCCATCCTGGGCCAGGCCTGGCTGGACCCCAGGAGGGCAGCTGCCTGTCTGAGGGGTTGGCAGCAGCAGCAGCTGCAGAGAAACCCCAGGAAGGGCAGTCTGGCAGTACCAGGGTCTGTGCTACAGACCACTGGGATCATGGAATTGTACCAACAATGCCAGGATGGCATAGAGGGGGCAATTCCATGATCATAGACATGTTACATGGCCATATTCGGAGTTACCATGGTGAAGCTACATATAGGTAGTGACCTATATGTAGTGCACGCGTGTAATGGTGTCCCCGCACTCACAAAGTTCAGTGAATTGGCTCTGAACAATGTGGGGGCACCTTGGCTAGTGCCAGGGTGCCCTCACACTAAGTAACTTTGCACCTAACCTTTACCAGGTAAAGGTTAGACATATAGGTGACTTATAAGTTACTTAAGTGCAGTGTACAATGGCTGTGAAATAACGTGGACGTTATTTCACTCAGGCTGCAGTGGCAGGCCTGTGTAAGATTTGTCAGAGCTCCCTATGGGTGGCAAAAGAAATGCTGCAGCCCATAGGGATCTCCTGGAACCCCAATACCCTGGGTACCTCAGTACCATATACTAGGGAATTATAAGGGTGTTCCAGTAAGCCAATGTAAATTGGTAAAAATGGTCACTAGCCTGTCAGTGACAATTTAAAAGTAATGAGAGAGCATAACCACTGAGGTTCTGGTTAGCAGAGCCTCAGTGAGACAGTTAGGCACCACACAGGGAACATATACATGCACACCTATGAGCACTGGGGCCCTGTGTGACAGGGTCCCAGTGACACATACATATAGGCCACAAACCTATGAGCACTGGGGTCCTGACCAGCAGGGTCCCAGTGACACATAACAAACATACTGAAAACATAGTGTTTTCACTATGAGCACTGAGGCCTGGCTATCAGGATCCCAGTGAGACAGTGAAAACAGTGACAAACACCCTGACATACACTCACAAACAGGCCAAAAGTGGGGGTAACAAGGCTAGAAAGAGGCTACCTTCTCACACAACCCCCCCCCAAACGAAGGACAATAAGGCTAACCTTGGCCAGTTGAGACTTTATTGTCTAAGTGGTGATAAGTAGAGAGTAGCTCTGCAATAGACTGGTTACTCCCTTTATCATCCACTATATGGTTACTTCCCTGTGGGGATGTAAACCACCCTGTTTGAAGTTTTTTAGTTAAGCAACAATGTGAAGATGTATTTTCAGAGTTTCTATCAGTAAGTTTTAGTTTAGAGCAGTGGGAATTGTCCACTGAACCTATTTGTAGTGATGGAAATGCCAGACAGGGATGCTGTCTCAGAAAAGCCATAGCTGGGCAAAAACTTTGTCCATCTGGCTGGAAGAGAGAACAGGGATGCTGTTTCTCTTGAGTTGGAGCAGGGCAGGGATGCTGTCCTATGAGCTCCACACTAGGGCAGGGATGCTGTCCTAAGTGTTGTGAGGTAGTGCAGGGTTTCTGCACTAAAGTTTCTCTGGGAGGGTTGGAGGGATGCTCCATGTTAACTAAAATGGTGCTGTTTTTCTCACCAATGTTAGTTATCCCACAGAGAGGTACTTCCACCTCAGGGAATCCAACTTTGCCAGCTGATGATTCCCTTGGAACAGGTGCCACCCCAGGAGAGGTTTCTCCCACCACAGGAATAGTATCCTGAATGGTAGGGTGGTTGGTGGATACTGTGATACCCTTTTTACCTGTTGATGGAGAGGGATCCTGAGTTTTCAGGCCTTCTCTCCTTTGCTTTTTCATTTCACTTGAAATGAGAGGGAACAATTCCTCAGGGATGCCCAGCATGGCTGCATGGGCATAAAACTCTACATCAGCCCAACCTGAGGCCTCTAGGTCATTACCTAAGAGACAGTCTACAGGTAAGCTAGGTGATACCACCACCTGCTTAGGGCCAGTAACTCCACCCCAACTAAACTGAATTATAGCTAAGGGAAGAAACTTAGTGGAGTTATGGACATCAATAATCTTATACTGTTGTCCAATGATGTGTTGTTCAGGAGGCACTAGGTTTTCAGTCACCAAAGTGAAACTGGCACCTGTGTCCCTGTAGGCCAAGGCCTCAACACCATTTATTGAAACTGTCTGCCTGTACTTATCCATTGTAAGGGGACAAGCAGCCAGTGTGGCAAGGCCAATGCCACTAGGTGTGACAGAAACTGTCTTGGGACTGATTACATCAGTTTCCACTATGGACCCATAAGTGAACCCAACTACACCCTTTGCTTGACTGTTGCCAGCAGTCCCACCACTAGTACCACTACTGCTAGGGGCACTAGAGCTTGATGTATTAGTGGTGGTAGGCTCAGGGGGTTTACCCGGACAGGACTTATCCCCTGGCCTATGGCCTCTGTTTTTACACACAAAGCACCAAGGCTTTTTAATGTGTGCAGGTTGGGAAGAAGAGGAAGAATTTGTTTTATCCCCACCCTCTGAAGAGTGTTTAAGATTTGAAGTGGGATCTTTGGTTTTACCCTTATCCCCATGCTTATCTTGAGATTTTTCACCATCTTTCTTCTTATTGCCATCTTTGTCACCCCCTGTATGAACTTTTCTGTTCACCCTTGTTCTGACCCATTTGTCTGCCTTCTTTCCCAATTCTTGGGGAGAGGTCAGATCAGAGTCTACCAGGTACTGGTGCAACAAATCAGACACACAATTATTAAGTATATGCTCTCTCAGGATTGTGTTATACAGGCTTTCATAATCAGTAACTTTACTGCCATGTAACCACCCCTCCAAGGCCTTCACTGAATGGTGAATGAAATCAACCCAGTCTTGTGAAGACTCCTTTTTGGTCTCTCTGAACTTCATCCTGTACTGTTCAGTGGTTAAGCCATAACCATCCAGGAGTGCATTCTTAAGAACTGTAAAATTATTGGCATCATTTTCTTTCACAGTAAGGAGCCTATCCCTACCTTTTCCACTAAATGATAGCCATAGGATAGCAGCCCACTGCCTTTGAGGGACATCCTGTACAGCACAGGCCCTCTCAAGTGCAGCAAACCACTTGTTAATGTCATCCCCCTCCTTATAAGGGGGAACTATCTTGTGCAGATTTCTGGAATCATGCTCTTTTGCAGGATGACTATGGGGAATACTGCTGCTGCCACCATGGGTATCTAAGCCCAACTTCTGTCTTTCCCTCTCTATTTCTAAAGACTGTCTATCCAAATCCAGCTGTTGCTTCTTGAGCTTCAGTCTGGTTTGTTCCACTCTCAATCTATTGAGCTCCCTTTCTAACAATCTGTCATCAGGGTGGGTGGGAGGGACATTTCTAGATACAGAGGTATGATGGGAATGAACAGAAGGAGACCTGTCCCTTACAGAGGGCACCCTAACAGCTTGGCTACCAGCATAATGTGAGATCACATCATCAGTATGGTGTGATTCAACCTCTGTACCAACTATGCTAGACTGTCTAGTAATGGGCAGGCTGAGAAGTTTCTTTCCTGAACCTTTTCCTGGGGGAGTCCCTGGATCAGATTGAGAACCATTAGCTACTTTTTCTACAGATTGGGCACTTATGGCCTTATCCTGTACTCTAAGCATATTAACTAACAGTTCTAAGGAAGGATTCTTCCCTACACTCAAACCTCTCTCTATGCAGAGACTCCTTGCTCCTTTCCAGCTAAGGTGATCATATGCAAGTTTGGACAGTTCAACATTTCTTCCTGTGCCAGACATTTTTTAGAGAGAGTTAAAGTGAAAGAAAAAGAAAAAAAAGTTTTCAGAACTTTTTGGAAAGACAGAAAAAACTTTTTAAACTTTTAAGAACTTTTTGAAAGTTTAGAAGTACTTTTCAGCACTTAGAAAAGAGTGAAAAGAGGAAATGCAAAACTTTTTGGCTATGTGTATATACACTGACCTTGTTTTGTATATTTTTCTCTTATGAAAAGTACAATGACAAGAGTGGTAAGTAGTCTCAAGCACTTATCCCACCACTGCACAACCAATGTAGGAGGCTGGACTGGCTTGTAGTGAGTACCAAGGGGTACTTGCACCTTGCACCAGGCCCAGTTATCCCTTATTAGTGTATAGGGTGTCTAGCAACTGAGGCTGATAGATAATGGTAGCTTAGCAGAGCAGCTTAGGCTGAACTAGGAGACGTGTGAATCTACTACAGTACCACTTAGTGTCATATGCACAATATCATAAGAAAACACAATACACAGTTATACTAAAAATAAAGGTACTTTATTTTTATGACAATATGCCAAAGTATCTTAGAGTGTACCCTCAGTGAGAGGATAGGAAATATACACAAGATATATATACACAATAGCAAAAATATGCAGTATAGTCTTAGAAAACAGTGCAAACAATGTATAGTTACAATAGGATGCAATGGGGAAACATAGGGATAGGGGCAACACAAACCATATACTCCAAAAGTGGAATGTGAACCACGAATGGACCCCAAACCTATGTGACCTTGTAGAGGGTCGCTGGGACTATTAGAAAATAGTGAGAGTTAGAAAAATAACCCTCCCCAAGACCCTGAAAAGTGAGTGCAAAGTGCACCAAAGTTCCCCTAAGGACAAAATAGTCGTGTTAGAGGGAAAATGCAAGGAAAACACAAATCAGCAATGCAACAACGATGGATTCCTGACTGAGGGTACCTGTGGAACAAGGGGACCAAGTCCAAAAGTCACAAGCAACTCGGAGATGGGCAGCTGCCCAAGAAATGCCAGCGGTTGGTGCAAAGAAGCTCTTACTAGGCTGAAGAACTGTGAATACTGCAGGAACGACAAGGGCTAGAGACTTCCCCTTTGGAGGATGGATCCCCCACGCTTTGGAGAGTTGTGCAGAAGTGTTTTCCCGCTGGATGGACGCCAACAAGCCTTGCTACACGCAAATCGTGCGTTTGGCGTTTTTGGACGCTGCTGGGGCCCAGGAGGGACCAGGAGGTCGCAAATTGGACCTGCTGAGAGAGGGAACGTCGAGCAAGACAAAGAGCCCTCACTGAAGCAGGTAGTTCCCGGAAAAGTGCCTGAAACAGGCACTACGAGGATGCGTGAAACGGTGCTCGCCAAAGTTGCACAAAGGAGTCCCACGTCGCCGGAGACCAACTTAGAAAGTCGTGCAATGCAGGTTAGAGTGCCGTGGACCCAGGCTTGGCTGTGCACGAAGGATTTCCGCCGGAAGTGCACAGGGGCCGGAGTAGCTTGCAAAGTCACGGTTCCCAGCAATGCAGCCCAGCGAGGTGAGGCAAGGACTTACCTCCACCAAACTTGGGCTGAAGAGTCACTGGACTGTGGGGGTCACTTGGACGGTGTCGCTGGATTCGAGGGACCTCGCTCGTCGTGCTGAGAGGAGACCCAAGGGACCGGTAATGCAGCTTTTTGGTGCCTGCGGTTGCAGGGGGAAGATTCCGTCGACCCACGGGAGATTTCTTCGGAGCTTCTGGTGCAGAGAGGAGGCAGACTACCCCCACAGCATGCACAAGCAGGAAAACAGTCGAGAAGGCGGCAGGATCAGCGTTACAGAGTTGCAGTAGTCGTCTTTGCTACTATGTTGCAGGTTTGCAGGCTTCCAGCGCGGTCAGCGGTCGATTCCTTATCAGAAGGTGAAGAGGGAGATGCAGAGGAACTCGGCTGAGCTCATGCATTCGTTATCTGAAGTTTCCCCAGAGACAGAGACCCTAAATAGCCAGAAAAGAGGGTTTGGCTACCTAGGAGAGAGGAAAGGCTACTAACACCTGAAGGAGCCTATCAGCAGGAGTCTCTGACGTCACCTGGTGGCACTGGCCACTCAGAGCAGTCCAGTGTGCCAGCAGCACCTCTGTTTCCAAGATGGCAGAGGTCTGGAGCACACTGGAGGAGCTCTGGACACCTCCCAGGGGAGGTGCAGGTCAGGGGAGTGGTCACTCCCCTTTCCTTTGTCCAGTTTCGCGCCAGAGCAGGGGCTAAGGGGTCCCTGAACCGGTGTAGACTGGCTTATGCAGAATTGGGCACATCTGTGCCCAACAAAGCATTTCCAGAGGCTGGGGGAGGCTACTCCTCCCCTGCCTTCACACCATTTTCCAAAGGGAGAGGGTGTCACACCCTCTCTCAGAGGAAGTTCTTTGTTCTGCCATCCTGGGCCAGGCCTGGCTGGACCCCAGGAGGGCAGCTGCCTGTCTGAGGGGTTGGCAGCAGCAGCAGCTGCAGAGAAACCCCAGGAAGGGCAGTCTGGCAGTACCAGGGTCTGTGCTACAGACCACTGGGATCATGGAATTGTACCAACAATGCCAGGATGGCATAGAGGGGGCAATTCCATGATCATAGACATGTTACATGGCCATATTCGGAGTTACCATGGTGAAGCTACATATAGGTAGTGACCTATATGTAGTGCACGCGTGTAATGGTGTCCCCGCACTCACAAAGTTCAGTGAATTGGCTCTGAACAATGTGGGGGCACCTTGGCTAGTGCCAGGGTGCCCTCACACTAAGTAACTTTGCACCTAACCTTTACCAGGTAAAGGTTAGACATATAGGTGACTTATAAGTTACTTAAGTGCAGTGTAAAATGGCTGTGAAATAACGTGGACGTTATTTCACTCAGGCTGCAGTGGCAGGCCTGTGTAAGATTTGTCAGAGCTCCCTATGGGTGGCAAAAGAAATGCTGCAGCCCATAGGGATCTCCTGGAACCCCAATACCCTGGGTACCTCAGTACCATATACTAGGGAATTATAAGGGTGTTTCAGTAAGCCAATGTAAATTGGTAAAAATGGTCACTAGCCTGTCAGTGACAATTTAAAAGTAATGAGAGAGCATAACCACTGAGGTTCTGGTTAGCAGAGCCTCAGTGAGACAGTTAGGCACCACACAGGGAACATATACATGCACACCTATGAGCACTGGGGCCCTGTGTGACAGGGTCCCAGTGACACATACATATAGGCCACAAACCTATGAGCACTGGGGTCCTGACCAGCAGGGTCCCAGTGACACATAACAAACATACTGAAAACATAGTGTTTTCACTATGAGCACTGAGGCCTGGCTATGAGGATCCCAGTGAGACAGTGAAAACAGTGACAAACACCCTGGCATACACTCACAAACAGGCCAAAAGTGGGGGTAACAAGGCTAGAAAGAGGCTACCTTCTCACAGCAACCCATCCACTGTAGAGACTTGAGAGACTGTGGCATTGCACTCCCCAGGATGGCACAGTGGGCAACCCACCCACTCTAGAGACTTGAGAGACTGTGGCTTTGCACTCCCCAGGATGGCACAGTGGGCAACCCACCCACTGTAGAGACTTGAGAGACTGTGGCTTTGCACTCCCCAGGATACATCAATGGGCATGGAGCCCTGTCGTGGATCTGGCTTTGTAGTCATCCGGCTGAGGTGCCCCCCCTTCCTCCTGAGGTGCATGTAGTATTTCTATCTGATGCCCCAGCAGTGTTCTCTCCGATTGTGGTCAGGTATCGTTTGTGGGCCTCGCCCATGCCTTTTTGGACTGTTGGTGCACAGACATTGTTATGTACATATCTGCACTACTTCTCGTATTGTATATAATTATGACTGATTTTCAAATATATATCTGTATATTTTTGTATGGCATGTATATTGGCACATTACAATGTTTGACTGAATTTCGCTTTGTGTTTTCATTCTTCCGGGGGGATTGTGGGTTGTTACTGTGATTTTTTGTGAATGCGTTGGTGTGTATGTTGTAATATGCGAGGGTGGGGGAGTTTGGTGGGTGTCCCCCTAACTTTTGCCTCCCCCCTCCCCGTGTCATAGGTGCAGTACTCACCGTTGTGTTCGGCGCCTACGTAGCTGTTGGTCGTAGAGGAGCAGAAACACAAGGGCAGGGAGTATTTGGAGTTCCGGCTCCATGGAGTCCTCGTTCCTCGTGGGATATGTTCAGGTGAGCGTTTTCCCATAGCAAAAGCTGTTTCCTTCGTGTTTTTATCCACGGAGAATCCGCCCCGGAAAAGGTGGCGGATTGGCGGGTTGTAATACTGTGGGCGGTACATTGTCTTCCGCCTGTCTGTTGGCGGTGACCGCTGCGCTGCTTGTCTGTACCGCCGTGGCAGGCGATGTGTTAAAGTGGCTGTCTATGTTGGCGGTTTCCGCCAGGGTCATAATTCCCTTTTTTTGTCCGTAGACCTGTTTGCGGTATTTCCGCTGCTTTAACACCGTCCGCCAGGGTTGTAATGACCCCCATTATATTTTGAGATGTGTGGTTTGATTTTGTTTGGTTTTGTCCCACATCCCCCCACACATCACAAGGTAATGGACTCTCTTGTGCCATTTGGGGCTATGTCTCCCCTGTGATCACAAATTAGGCCACAAGAGATTCCCATATTTACTTTTTACAGTGAGGCCCCTTTGAAGTAAATGAAGTTCCTGGGTACATTCCAAATGATCTTCCTGCCACAGGAAGAAAAATGCCCCCCCACCCCACTCAGGCAATTGTCCCAATCTTGGATCAGTTTTCACACATTATTAAGGTCAAGTATTTGCTTGACAGCTGCTGGGGGCTAATTTTTGTGAGGTCTTCAAATGAGAGATGGAAGTCCTGCCCCTTTTTATTCAAGACTGGATGCTTATATTGGGTGGGACATACCAAAGTTCACTGAGAGGACCATCAGCCTGTCAGTCAAATTGCAGCCCCACTCAAAGACGATTGCTTTCCATGAGCAGGGACCAGTGAAGACGGCAACTGCGGAAGAAAAACTAGCTGTAAACTGACTGCACAGTCTACCACTCTGATTGAAAAGTTCAGAGGGGTCATCACCAGGTCTCTTTAGAAAGCAGAAAACTAAGGCCTTTCCCAACAAGAAGGTACTGCATGTTAAGTACAAATGGTTCGGCTACAATCCCTCAACATGATATAAAACCAGCTGGAGACCCCCGAGTGCAAGAGGAGGGTGCGTTAGCAAACATACCCTTAGGAGGTGCATTGTTAGGGCACCGTCAATGCACCCCCTGAGGGAAGCCCTCTTGAGCGGTGAGAGCACCCCCAAGGCATCGCTCACAGGTGGACAAAGTCATTCACTGCACTTGCCTCCAGGGAGATCTCTGTGCCCTCCTTAAAGTGCAGGCTTCCTGCTTTGAAGCAGCCGCTCTGTACTTCACTGAATGTGCTGCTGCAGGGAAGGCACAGTACAGTTTCTAAGGCAGGTTGTCTACGTCCTTATACGTTCCTATAAATACGTTGTTTAGACCAGTTACATACATTTGACCTTACATTTGTCAAGCCTATGTTTAGAGTTACATGCAGGAGCAGATGGTCACTTTTCTTGTAGCAACACAAAATGGTGCAGAGCACAGCATTTTATCAAAGGGTGTTATACATTGGCACATGCCACACGGCGAGCAGCAGATTTCCATCTCTACTGCAATGCGAAACAGGTCCTGAGGAGTCTTCGTGCCAGCAATGAGATGTGACCTGCTAAATGCTACTCAGAAGACCCCTGGCTCACAGCATCATCGTCTCCACCTTTCCCTGGCTTGCATCTCTGCCAAAAGATGCTTGGTCAAGTTTACATTGTGTCACTACCAAAGATGTGTCTCTGTAACATAGTCCTTTTTACCACTTTTTAAAGGATGGTGATCTGTCATCTCCTCAGTCACCCATGGCAAAGAAAAAAAATCTAATTTTAACGACATCCCTCCACTCCTGACCTGCACTCCATGCTGGGACATTCCTTGGCTTGACTGGGTATTATAGGAGATTTGTGAAGGATTATGGCACCACAGCTGCCTCACAGAGATAACATCCAAGAAGATACCCAAAAAGGTTAACTGGACAGTGAGTTGACAAAAGGACTCTGACAGTCTGAAGAAACCTAACTGCTCTGCTCAAGTCCTACAGTGACAGAAAATAGGAAGCACTGGCCTACATGCATTTGTTCTCTCCTCTCCCACCCTCTTGCCCCATCCTGTACATTCATTTACTCCCTCCGATATAAATCTCTGAAGATTAGCATCACCACTTTCTGTTGCTTGCCTGCCCTAACCCCTTCCTACTCCAAATCTGTTTCCTTCTTTCCAAACACTGCTAATACCCTTCTGCTAAGCACAAACCATCCCTCTAGAGCCCAACCAAACCCTGGTAAGCCACTGCTCAATCTCTCTGGCCAAGTGGATGGACTAGCAACTAATCCCACCTTGCACTCTCTGTTGTCACTCAGGCCAAAGGTGCCACAGATACTAGAAGAACCTCAACGACAATCATCTGATCAACCTCCAGAACATCCAGAACAACCAACCAAATGGCCAATCAAAACCCTGGGCTGCGCAATGTCCTTGTCAATTCCACCCCATGAACAGCATTTCTATTCCAAGACAATCAGCTTGTTCCATCCTGTAAGAAATGGGGTTTTCAGTTGAGGGGTCTGTGAACCCTTCTCAAGCAACAACCCCACTCCTTGTCAGAGTGAACCACAAAAGTCACTAATTTAACCTTACTTAATCCTCTGGTAGCTTGGCATAAAAGCAGTAAGTATTAACTTAGAGGCATTTGTGAAGTATTTATGCAGAACACAGATAGTAATAAAGTGAAAACACAATACAAGAAAAATACCAAACTAAGGGCCAGAGGTATGTAAAAAGTGGTTTGTGCTTCTTTAATAGCGAATCTTTGTGATATGCTGTTAGGAAATCACAAACTGGGATGTAGGACAGTTTCTTTGGCACTCTTTGCGATTCCCAAATGGGTCGTACACCCAGGAGCCAACAATCGCCGCTGTGGAGCTTCTGGACAACTGGACAACTCTACAAAAACCCAAGAGGACCTCCAGGCTTCACAAATCACCAAAGAACTCCCTCCAGAGTGGAGGTACCACTGTAAACCCACAAGAAACCAATACAACAGTGAGGGTCACCTAACTGACCAGACGCTAACTCCAGAACAATATACCACAGATGGACCAAACTGCACCCCAACAACCATGAGGACAAACCCTGCTAGTGTGTCATGTTTGGTGGCACCGTACCCTCTAGCAGCCAGACCATGCCAATACCCTATGTATTGGTCAGCCCACATAAGACATCAAGAAAAACAGCCCGCCTGGGGCTATAAAAGGACCAGGAGGAAGCTCCTATCAAGGGACTTTAGAAATAACCAGGACCTCCCGCCAGTTTGCCCACATTGTCCTGCAAACAACCCTTGAACTGACCTACCTCCTGCTTCTGAGGGCATCCTTGCGCACAGCTTTTGGATCACACATTCACTCTGCACCCAGCTGCCCTGTACCCTGCAATGAAGAACCTGCTGTGCCTTCAGGGTCCCCCACCCCTTGCACCTCACCATTCCAAGGGGACCCCAGGATTCACCTTTAAACTTACCCGTGCAGTGCTTTTCCAAGTGGTCCCTCGCAGTGACCCTGCACCAGCTCAATTGATTCCTATGGCGCGTAATTCGTATCTCAAACCAATTCTGCTGATCGTGGTCTTCAAATGTATATACAAATCTGAGTATTTTTATAAATTGGTCTCAAGTTATTTCTTTGATTGTGTGCGTTCCAAGATTGATACTGTGAGTACAACAAATGCTTTGCACTTCTCCAAGATTGGCCTAACTGCTCAACCAAGCTACCATAAAAATTAAAGCATTAGGTGTTCTAGTTTATACCCCTGTAAACCAACTTGTGGTTGCCTGGACCCCCTGCACGGTGTGCCTAGCTTTGCACACCGTAATACGGTGGGCAGGCTCCTACAATCTGTGCAGTGGGTGCACCTCTGGTGCTCCAGAGGTGTTCAAAAGGCAAGCAACAGATCTGGGTTTTTGTATTTGTCGCCCCAAGTGGGAAGGGTATGCCCAGAAGTGGGTCCCGTGCTTGCTATGCCACCAGATTCAAGCTAGCCTGGCTGATGAAGGGTGATACCCTGAAACCGGTCCCAGGATGCTTGTTACTGGTCCAGGGAAGACCCGGCCTGGCAGTTTGGGCTGGACTGTTCCCATGGGGAACAGGGTCAAGACTGATTTGCATATGGCTGGGCAAAACTGGAAAGGCATGGCAAGCAAAATAAAATGATGAATTAAACCCAGATCTGTGACTGGGGGTGAATGTTTGATTTGTTCGGCATTCCGTCCATCATCTGTTGTTTTTGTACCTCGTGGCCTGACAAATCCACTTCTAGCTCTTATCCACTCACAGAGATTTTCAATCACTGATGTTCCCCATCCCACAGTCCCACACCGAGTCCCATTCCCTGCCCTGAAACACTCAGAGGGTGCTGACAGCCCCTATTATGCCACCTCCTTTGGCCTGACAGATCTACTTCCAGCTCTGATGCACTCATGAGACCTTATTTATTGCTGATGTTCCCCGTCCCACTGGCTGACACCAAGGAACCTTTTCCCATCAGTGACCCACTCAGAGGGTGCGGTCAGCTCTGATGCACCAGCTCCCATGGACCGCAGCTTGACACAAAAGAATCACTCCTTTTTCTGACCCACCGAAAGGGTGATGTGCCTCCTTCAGCCTGCAGCGACAGTTCAACGCCCCACTCCATACGCCCAATCTCTAAAAATTAAACAGTCATGAAATAATCACATACCACAAACCATCATGTACATTAAAAGGTCACTTTATTAAGACAGGATTGCAGTTGGGTAGATTCATTAAAAAATGAAAACCACTTTGTGTCAACCTCACTAATACATCAAACTCCTGACAAACCTCCCTCTCTTAAACAACTGCCTCAAGGTGTACAAACCGGTCCGCAAACAAGCCCCCCTGCATGGCCTTGCGTTTCTTGGTAAATCTGGAGCAATGCAAGGCAGCGCAAGTTGCTACCTTTCGTTACCCTCCTTTCTTTACTCTGCCCCAAAAAGGCACTCCATGGGTGGAGCGTGTTTTTACGAACACTGGCAAACCTGGGAATGTCTCAAAATGCTACTCTTTCCCATGGGAGGGGCAACAAGAAGAAATATATTTTATTTGCAGCACACTTAGAAAGAGGAAAAACATCTCAGAGGATTGTTTTTCTGCAGGAAGGTGTCTCTTCCTTCACAAAAGCAATCCTGCTTGCAACGCAGACACCTTTGCACCATGGCACATGAGTGCCTGTGTTGGCACTAGACAGAAGATTGTGCACCAGCACAGGCAGAGAGCAGGAGTGAGCCATGTGTTCGTAAATATGGCACATTCATGCCCTCTCCCTTTCACCTGGTACAGCACAGCAAGTTGTCTTGCTGTGCTGAGTTGCGTGAAAGATTGTTAATTCTGTCCCCTAGTCTCTGAAATGAAAGTCAAAATTCTCCCACGGGGCATGGTTGCAGGCTGTATCCGTCACCGTTTTCTCGAAGCTGGTTAGCCCCTGGATGAGATCCAACTGAAACCGTTCTGGAGGGAACTGCTCTGAGCAGAAGAAATTAAAATTTTGAGGCTCTCAATTGCCTTTTCTCATATGGATACTTTTTACTCCTTCAATCTGTCAAACGGTTCCACCTTCAGACTTTGTCCCCCATTACAACTTTGAAGACCGCCAAAGCGCAAGGCGCCAGGAGACAGCTGGAGCTGTCAGTCTCCCGCCCACCATATTACAGGTACTGCTGGATTTCCACCACAATTTTGGTGGAAATCCGGCAGTAGTTGTGCTGGCAAGTGGAGGCGCTCTGGTGGTTCCACCACTGGCCCACCCTGCAAGTAGGACACTGCCCGTCATACTATGGGCCATAATATGGCCTGGCAGTGTCCTGCTGGCGGGGTGCTGCTGGCGGTGGATGCGCCCCTTTCCGTTCCCTGCTGGACGACCTTCTCCCCGGAGCAGGTAAGGTGGTCATCTAACAGGGGAGGGGGGTGGGAGGGTTGGGGTGTTGTGTATGCATGTGTGAGTGTGTGCTGTCTCCGCACATGCATGAATGTGTGTATGCACGTGTCAAGGACACCAGATCCTCAGGGCTTGCGCATGTTCCCAACATGTCCACCTCTTGGCAGCTCCAAACTCCACTAGTTATATAGCACAGTGTAGGAGGCTGGACTGGCTTGTAGTGAGTACCAAGGGGTACTTACACCTTGCACCAGGCCCAGTTATCCCTTATTAGTGTATAGGGTGGCTAGCAGCATAGGCTGATAGATAATGGTAGTTTAGCAGAGCAGCTTAGGCTGAACTAGGAGACGAGTGAAGCTCCTACAGTACCACTAGTGTCATATGCACAATATCATAAGAAAACACAATACACAGATATACTAAAAATAAAGGTACTTTATTTTTATGACAATATGCCAAAAGTATCTCAGTGAGTACCCTCAGTATGAGGATGCCAAATATACACAAGATATATGTACACAATACCAAAAATATGCAGTAATAGCAAAATGAAGTAATGCAAGCAATGTAAAGTTACAGTAGATTGCAAGAGGAGCACATAGGTATAGGGGCCACACAAACCATATACTCCAAAAGTGGAATGCAAACCATGAATGGACCCCAAACCTATGTGAGCTTGTAGAGGGTCGCTGGGACTGTAAGAAAACAGTGAGGGTTAGAAAAATAGCCCACCCCAAGACCCTGAAAAGTGGGTGCAAAGTGCACCTAAGTTCCCCAGACAGCACAGAAGTCGTGATAGGGGGGTTCTGCAGGAAGAACAAACACCAGCAATGCAACAACAGTGGATTTCTGGACCTGAGTACCTGTTAGACAAGGAGATCAAGTCCAATAGTCGCGACAATGTCGAGAGTGGGCAGGAGCCCAGGAAATGCCAGCTGAGGGTGCAAGGAAGCTGCCACTGGATGGAAGAAGCTTGGAGTTCTGCAAGAAAGAAGAGAGCTAGGGACTTCTCCTTTGGAAGACGGATGTCCCACATCGCGATGGAGCTTGCAGAGGTGTTCCCACGCAGTAAGACTGCAAACAAGCCTTGCTCGCTGCAAGGGTCGCAGTAGAGGTCTTTGGGTGCTGATGTGGCCCAGGAGGGACCAGGATGTCGCCACTCGGAGGAGGAGACAGAGGGACGCCCAGCAACTCAGTGAGCCCTCACAGAAGCAGGCAGCACCCGCAGAAGTACCTGAACAGGTGCTTGGAAGAAGAGTGAACTGGAGTCCACACAAAGTCACAAAAGGGAGCCCCACGACGCCGGAGGACAACTCAGAAGGTTTTGCACTGCAGGTTAGAGTGTCGGGGACCCAGGCTTGGCTGTGCACAAAGGAAATCCTGAAAGAGTGCACAGGAGCCGGAGCAGCTGCAAATCACGCGCTACCCAGATATGCAGTCTAGCGTGGGGAGGCAAGAACTTACCTCCACCAAACTTGGACTGAAGAGTCACTGGACTGTGGGAGTCACTTGGACAGAGTTGCTGAGTTCCAGGGACCACGCTCGTCGTGCTGAGAGGGGACCCAGAGGACCAGTGATGCAATCTTTTGGTGCCTGCGGTTGCAGGAGGAAGATTCCGTCGACCCACGGAAGATTTCTTCAGAGCTCCTGGTGCAGGGAGGAGGCAGGCTACCCCCAGAGCATGCACCACCTGGAAACAGTCGAGAAAGCCGGCAGGATGAAGCAATACAAGGTTGCTAGTAGTCATCTTGCTACTTTGTTGCGGTTTTGCAGGTGTCCTGAGCAGTCAGCGGTCGATCCTTTGGCAGAAGGTGAAGAGGGAGATGCAGAGGAACTCTGGTGAGCTCTTGCATTCGTTATCTGGTGAGATCCCCAAAGCAGAGACCCTAAATAGCCAGAAAAGGAGGTTTGGCTACCTAGGAAGGAGGATTGGCTACCAAGAGAGGTAAGAGCCTATCAGAAGGAGCCTCTGACATCACCTGCTGGCACTGGCCACTCAGAGCAGTCCAGTGTGCCACAAACACCTCTGTTTCCAAGATGGCAGAGGTCTGGGACACACTGGAGGAGCCCTGCCCCCCCACCCCGGGAGGTGCAGGTCAGGGCAGTGGTCACTCACCTTTCCTTTGTCCAGTTTCATGCCAGAGCAGGGCTGGGGGATCCCTGAACCGGTGTAGACTGGCTTATGCAGAGATGGGCACCATCTGTGCCCATCAAAGCATTTCCAGAGGCTGGGAGAGGCTACTCCTCCCCAGCCCTCACACCTATTTCCAAAGGGAGAGGGTGTTACACCCTCTCTCAGAGAAAGTCCTTTGTTCTGCCTTCCTGGGCCAGGGCTGCCTGGACCCCAGGAGGGCAGAAACCTGTCTGAGGGGTTGGCAGCAGCTGCAGTGGAGACCCCGGAAAGGCAGTTTGGCAGTACCCGGGTACTATGCTAGAGACCCGGGGGATCATGGAATTCTCCCCCCAATGCCAGAATGGCATTGGGGTGACAATTCCATGATCTTAGACATGTTACATGGCCATGTTCGGATTTACCATTGTGACGCTGTGCATAGGTAGTGACCTATGTACAGTGCACGCGTGTAATGGTGTCCCCACACTCACAAAGTCCGGGGAATTTGCCCTGAACGATGTGGGGGCACCTTGGCTAGTGCCAGGGTGCCCACACACTAAGTAACTTTGCACCCAACCTTCACCAGGTGAAGGCTAGACATATAGGTGACTTCTAAGTTACTTATGTGCAGTGGTAAATGGCTGTGAAATAATGTGGACGTTATTTCACGCAGGCTGCAGTGGCAGGCCTGTGCAAGAATTGTCAGAGCTCCCCATGGGTGGCAAAAGAAATGCTGCAGCCCATAGGGATCTACTGGAACCCCAATACCCTGGGTACCTCAGTACCATATACAAGGGAATTATATGGGTGTACCAGTATGCCAATGTGGATTGGTAAATTTAGTCACTAGCCTGTTAGTGACAAATTTGGAAAGCAGAGACAGCATAACCACTGAGGTTCTGGTTAGCAGAGCCTCACTGAGACAGTTAGGCATCACACAGGGAACACATACAGGGCACACACTTATGAGCACTGGGGCCCTGCCTGGCAGGGTCCCAGTGACACATAGACTAAAACAACATATATACAGTGAAATATGGGGGTAACATGCCAGGCAAGATGGTACTTTCCTACAATGGGGTTACAAAACAGTGCTTTTAACAGACTTACAGTGAGAATCACTAGGGGAATTAATTTTATGAAAGAGTCAGTTTAGTGGCTGATGTTATATCTCTTTACATTGCTTCTCTAGCAAGAGGCCTGTTATTCTCAGACCACTCCTGTATTTATTCTACATCAATGGTATTGTTTGACTAAAAACAAAACACATCTTGCATTTTATGGGTATATATTATACAATTGTTGTTTTATATTGATTATAGACATGTACCAAATGCTAAAAATAGATTATTATTTTGCAAACTTTTGAGCCTTTTTAGATGTTTTTCTCTAGCTGTAAAAAATAAAACCCACGGGCCTGATTTAAGAAGTCCTAGAGCCTCCTTAGCGCCACCATAGCGTCATTTCTTTTTTACACTAAGACGGCGCTAAAGTTTCTTTTTCACGTGTGCCATATTTACAAAGTGGCGCAGTGCATGCATTGCACCACTTTGTAAACCCGTGCGGCACATTATGCCTGTGCCAGGCATAATATGCGAGGGTGGTGTTCCCCCATTAGGGGGGCCAAAAAAATTACGTAAGGAAATCTAAGAGATTACCTTGCGGAATATTTGTTGCCACTTTAAACCCCTTTTCAGAGCAGGAATCAAAAGGGAGCACACCATTGTTTACAATGGGCTCCTATGTAATGTTCAGGGCTAGCGGTAAACCACAGAGTACATCAATAGTGTCAGGAATTCTGACACCATTGCCCCCCTCCTTGTACCATGGTGTGCCGTATTTTAAATGCGGCGCACCCATGGTGGCGGTACGGTTGCTAAGGAGCACAGTGAAAGTGTTGCAGAACTGGGTGCAGCGTCACTTTCCTTAAATCTGCCACTAAAATTGTTGATTTTTTTCTTTTTTGCTCACCTTTCCTGTAGCTTATGTAATGCGTATTGTTTTGTTAAACTTACTTTTAGTGAATGAGCCAGCACTTTTCTTGGCATTAATAACACCAGGAACATTTCCAAATACTTTTTTCGGTCGCCCTACTTTCGTAAGAACACTTTCAAAATTGAGTTGTTCTGTAATCGTTCACACCTCCATCATCCTTGAGCAATGGTGCGGGCGAGGAGAGGCTGAGATCCATCTTCCAACCTTCTTTAACTCACTTATCTTTCCTTCCTCTCTTGAGAAACAGTGACGCTTGAGGATCACCTGCTGCTGATGGGTCAGTGGAAAGATCCAGACCTGACTTTTAAGTTAATGTGGCGTGACCCATAGTGTGGTTGGTTTCTTAATAATGGACTTCGATCCCAGGGATCTTGTACTGCTGAAGACTGGACCCCTGAGGATGCAATGACCCGCTTTGGGAGCAGCATATTTACAGTACTGACTTACAAATGTCCATATCCCTGTGACTGTTACTGGGAGCAGAGTGAAGTATCAGGAACATTCACCATGAGCTGATTGGAGTTCACACACTCCTCTAAGAGAGGAAGACACCAGTCACACAGAGCTCAGCTTCACAAGCATCTCACGCCCCGGTCTCTGATGGAAACCTCAGGACCATTTTGAAATTCACAGTCAGACTGATGAAAGCAGTGAGATGCTGTGTGTATGACACACTACATGACATAGCAGTTGATCCCTGCTGAGCCATGATTCAGAGCAGTAACCTGTAGTTACAGGCACTTCCGGTGACAGTTTGTGGCTCAGGGTACAACAGGTCTAATCTTATCCTGTAACATGGACACTGAGCCTGGCTCTGAGCTGGGGGTGGCCGGGGGAGGAGGAAGTGTAGATGGAGTCAGTCTGCAGGGGAGGGTGCGGGGGGGGGATGAGCTGTGGTTTCTGTCAGAGTTACTGCTGCCAAGTCCGCAGACACTAACTGAGTCCCAATGTCCATTGCCAGCTTTTTGGGATAACTCTCTCTATAAAAAATACATGTCCTCCATGAATTATATCGCATTGTTAGTACTAGCATTCTAAAAATAACATATAATTGTTATTTAATTGTAATATATTTCAGTGACCTCTTTCGAATGTAGAAATCAATGTACCTTTGTTCAAATACAGTTAAATTACATTTAATTAATGATACACACTACTTTTATTAATTTGATTGATTAATAATGCATAATAAAATATTTTTACTGTAGGTGGCATTTTTTAAATGTAAACTTCAGAAAAATAATTTATACTGAGTGTAATACATTTAAATTAATTAGGTATTTACTTCAAAATTATCAATATTTTTCAAAAATATTCGACATATTTTTTCAACTTAAATACATTTTTTTTTCTCCCTATACTTCATCATAGGGTATCTCCGCCCCCCGACTGGCAATCTCCCCATCATAAAGTGTGGGGAAGATGATAAAGTTTATTAAGCTTTAGAAAAGATTACAATTCATTTCCATGAGAGAGTTCTCCACCATCAGTGGTTGGCCATGTGTGCTGCTGGACTTACTACAGCTTCCTTTTGGCTGTAGTATCCCATAATTTTTGATCCCTGTCCAAACACGTGCTTGCACAGGGATCTCAGTTTTGCCTTGCAGTTTAAATGAAGGTGTAAGGGTGAACTTACTCATGTAGATATACTCACTGCCCCCATTGTTGTTTACACTCTTGCAGGGACAACAGTTTTGTGATAGCAGTTTATGAAAGAGCCACTTTAAAAATTCCTTATTTTTCTAAAACCACTAACCCTATATTTTCTTCTCACCCCAACCCCCTGTGACAGGTTGGTGGGGTTTGGTGGCACAATTAACATCTCTTTACATTGCAAATCTTCTAAGGGGGTTGTTATTTACATAGCACTCTGCTTCTTGCTGGGTTAGTTATACTCTACTTCTATAGTTTGGCCCAAAAATATAATACAATTGTTGTTTTACAATGATTACATATTTGTTTTAAATACTGATAATACATGATTTGTTTGTCAGATTTCGACAATCATTTTGGATTTTCAATTCATCAATTCATCTGGAAGAAAAACAATGTTAAAGTTATTGCTTCCTTTTTCTTTTGTTCATGTTCTGCATATCTCACTTAGAGTGAAATGTTTTCTTAAAGTTACTGCTTGCCAGTCAGACAGCACTTTTTTGGATGGATTACATAAGGGACGTTTCCTAATGTTTCTTGGGTCACCCTACTTTTGTAAGAGCACTTTTGAGACTCAGTTATTTTAAGTTTTCACACCACAACATTCCTGAGCAATGCTGCGGGGCAGGAAAGGCTGAGATCCACCCCTTCCAACCGTGTGTAACTCACTCACTCTCCTTTCCTTCCTCCATTGAGAAACACTGGACTTTGTTTGTATTTATATTAATATCAGTGGAAGGGAGGAGGGAATAGACTTGTCACAGAGTCCAGTTTCAGGGTGTGAGGGCACCGGAGTGTGCCAGCTTGTAAGACAGGGGGATCAGCTCTGGATAATCATCGGGTCCCTCGGATCCACCTGGCCAGGTCCTTGGAGGTGTTTCATTCATGCTTAGTGCACCTTGTGCCCCCCATCCTTTACAGAAGGACCAGGGTGAGGAAGAAGGAAGTACTTGGATTGTGAGCCCCCCCCCGCTGCTGGTACCCCTTCTTCCCTCCTGTAGGAGGCTGGACTGGCTTGTAGTGAGTACCAAGGGGTACTTGCACCTTGCACCAGGCCCAGTTATCCCTTATTAGTGTATAGGGTGTCTAGCAGCTTAGGCTGATAGATAATGGTAGCTTAGCAGAGCAGCTTAGGCTGAACTAGGAGGCGTGTAAAGCTCCTACTATACCACTGGTGTCATATGCACAATATCATAAGAAAACACAATATACAGATATACTAAAAAAAAAGGTACTTTATTTTTATGACAATATGCCAAAAGTATCTCAGTGAGTACCCTGAGTATGAGGATAACAAATATACACAATATATATGTACACAATACCAAAATATGCAGTAATAGCAATAGAAAACAGTGCAAACAATGTATAGTCACAATAGAATGCAATGGGGGCACATAGGGATAGGGGCAACACAAACCATATACTCTAGAAGTGGAATGCGAACCATGAATGGACCCCAAACCTATGTGACCTCGTCGAGGGTCGCTGGGACTGTAAGAAAACAGTGAGGGTTAGAAAAATAGCCCACCCCAAGACCCTGAAAAGTGGGTGCAAAGTGCATCTAAGTTCCCCAAAGAGCACAGAAGTCGTGATAGGGGAATTCTGCAAGGAAGACCAACACCAGCAATGCAACAACAATGGATTTCCGGACGAGAGTACCTGTGGAACAAGGGGACCAAGTCCAAAAGTTACGATCAAGTTGGGAGTGGGCAGATGCCCAGGAAATGCCAGCTGTGGATGCAAAGAAGCTGCCATCAGATGGTAGAAGCTGAGGATTCTGCATGAACGACAAGGGCTAGAAACTTCCCCTTTGGAGGATGAATGTCCCACATCATGAAGAGTTGTGCAGAAGTGTTTTCCAGCAGAAAGACCGCAAATAAGCATTGCTAGCTGCAAGGGTCGCGGTTAGGGTTTTTGGATGCTGCTGTGGCCCAGGAGGGACCAGGATGTCACCAATTGCGTCTGGGGACAGAGGGGGCGTCCAGCAAGACAAAGAGCCCACTCAGAAGCAAGCAGCAACCGCAGAAGTGCCGGAACAGGCACTACAAAGTGGAGTGAACTGGAGCTCACCCGAAGTTGCACAAGAGAGTCCCACGGCGCCGGAGGACAACTCAGGAGGTCGTGCAATGCAGGTTAGAGTGCCGGGGACCCAGGCTTGGCTGTGCACGAAGGAAATCCCCGGTGAGTGCACAGGAGCCAGAGTAGCTGCAAAACACGCGGTTACCAGCAATGCAGTCTGGCGTGGGGAGGCAAGGACTTACCTCCACCAAACTTGGACTGAAGAGTCACTGGACTGTGGGAGTCACTTGGACAGAGTTGCTGAGTTCAAGGGACCTCGCTCGTCATGCTGAGAGGAGACCCAGAGGACCGGTGATGCAGTTCTTTGGTGCCTGCGGTTGCAGCGGGAAGATTCCGTCGACCCACGGGAGATTTCTTCTGAGCTTTTAGTGCAGAGAGGAGGCAGACTACCCCCACAGCATGCACCACCAGGAAAACAGTCGAAAAGGCGGCAGGATCAGCGTTACAAGGTCGCAGTAGTCGTCTTTGCTACTTTGTTGCAGTTTTGCAGGCTTCCAGCGCGGTCAGAAGTCGATTCCTTGGCAGAAGGTGAAATGAGAGAGATGCAGAGGAACTCTGATGAGCTCTTGCATTCGTTATCTAAGGAATTCCCCAAAGCAGAGACCCTAAATAGCCAGAAAAGGAGGTTAGGCTACCTAGGAGAGAGGATAGGCTAGCAACACCTGAAGGAGGCTATCAGAAGGAGTCTCTGACGTCACCTGCTGGCCCTGGCCACTCAGAGCAGTCCAGTGTGCCAGCAGCACCTCTGTTTCCAAGATGGCAGAGGTCTGGAGCACACTGGAGGAGCTCTGGGCACCTCCCAGGGGAGGTGCAGGTCAGGGGAGTGGTCACTCCCCTTTCCTTTGTCCAGTTTCGCGCCAGAGCAGGGCTGAGGGATCCCTGAACCAGTGTAGACTGGCTTATGCAGAGATGGGCACCATCTGTGCCCATCAAAGCATTTCCAGAGGCTGGGGGAGGCTACTCCTCCACAGCCCTGACACCTTATTCCAAAGGGAGAGGGTGTAACACCCTCTCTCTGAGGAAGTCCTTTGTTCTGCCTTCCGGGCTGGACCCCAGGAGGGCAGAAACCTGTCTGAGGGGTTGGCAGCAGCTGCAGTGAAAGCCCGGGAAAGGCAGTTTGGCAGTACCCGGGTCTGTGCTAGAGACCTGGGGAATCATGGGATTGTCTCCCCAATACCAGGATGGCATTGGGGGGGCAATTCCACGATCTTAGACATGTTACATGGCCATATTCGGAGTTACCATTGTGAAGCTATACATAGGTAGTGACCTATGTATAGTGCACGCGTGTAATGGTGTCCCCGCACTCACAAAGTCCGGGGAATTGGCCCTGAACAATGTGGGGGCACCTTGGCTAGTGCCAGGGTGCCCACACACTAAGTAACTTAGCACCCAACCTTTACCAGGTAAAGGTTACACATATAGGTGACTTATAAGTTACTTAAGTGCAGTGTAAAATGGCTGTGAAATAACGTGGACGTTATTTCACTCAGGCTGCAGTGGCAGGCCTGTGTAAGAATTGTCAGAGCTCCCTATGGGTGGCAAAAGAAATGCTGCAGCCCATAGGGATCTCCTGGAACCCCAATACCCTGGGTACCTCAGTACCATATACTAGGGAATTATAAGGGTGTTCCAGTATGCCAATGTAAATTGGTTAAATTGGTCACTAGCCTGTTAGTGACAATTTGGAAAGAAATGAGAGAGCATAACCACTGAGGTTCTGATTAGCAGAGCCTCAGTGAGACAGTTAGTCATAACACAGGTAACACATACAGGGCACAATTATGAGCACTGGGGCCCTGGCAGGCATGGTCCCAGTGACACATACAACTAAAACAACATATATACAGTGAAATATGGGGGAAACATACCAGGCAAGATGGTACTTTCCTACACCTCCCCCTCCCGGCTGGGTCTGATTCAGTGCCTCCTTTTGTGGGAAGAGTTGATCAGTTAAGGGAAGGCCCTTCACGTGCGGCACATGTGGCCTTACAGTCTGCTGACAGAAAATAGAAGCAGCTAAAAGCGGTCATAAGGGCCTCCAGGAGCTACAGATATGCCTCGTTCATTTAAAGAATTGTGATGAGGAAAAGGGAACTCACGTCCTGAGCCCCACAGCTCACTAGTGTCAGCATTTTATGGCTGTCCTACACTCCCAACACTGTGGATGAAATGTTACCAAAGCTTGGAAACAAATCCCTCTAAGAAAGTTAAACTGGCCTCGGACCTCAACCTGAACATCCCCTGTATTCAAGCTAGCCTGGTTGATAAAGGGTGATACCCTGCAACCGGTCCCATGATGCTTGTTTCTAGTCCAGGGAGGGCCAGGCTTCGCAGTTAGGGCTCGACTCTTCCCACGGGAAGCAGGGTCAAGACTAATTTGCATATGGTTGGGTCCAAACTGGAATGGCATGGATAGCAATAAAATGATGGAGTTAGGCCCAGATCTCTGTACAAGGGGTGAATTTTCGATATTGTTCAGCATTCTGCCCATCTCTTGTTCTTTTTGCACTTTTAGAAAGTAGGCATTTTCTTGCTTAAACCATTCTGTGACTCTGCCTGTTTGTGGTTTCCCTGTCTGGGTCAGACTGACAGTTGGGTTGTGTTGGAAATGGCATTTCTACAGGGCCACCCCCAAAGTTTTTGCCTTCCTTCTTCTCTTTTTCTGACCTCATTTTTGCTGGCTTTAGGACTCTGTGCACTTTACCACTGTTAATCAGTGCTAAAGTGCATATGCTCTCTCCTTAAAACATGGTGACATTGGCTCATACACAATTGGCTTATTTAATTTACTTGTAAGTCCCTAGTCAAGTGCACTACATGTTCCCAGGACCTGTAAATTAAATGGTACTAGTGGGCTGCAGCACTGGTTGTGCCACCCACATAAGTAGCCCCTTAACCATGTCTCAGGCCTGCCACTGCAGGGCCAGGGTGTGCAGTTTCACTGCCACTTCGACTTGGCATTTAAAAGTAATTCCCAAGCCTTAAACTCCCCTTTTTCTACATATGTCACCCCTAATATAGGCCTTAGGTAGCCTATAGGGCAGGGTGCTATGTAGGTAAAAGCAAGGACATGAACATGTGTGTTCTATATGTCTTCGTAGTGTAAAACTCCTAAATTCGTTTTCCACTGCTGTGATGTCTGCTCCTTTCATAGGATATCATTAGGGCCACCCTCGTATACTGTTTGAGTGGTAGATTCTGATCTGAAAGGAGTAGCCATGTCGTATGTAGTATGGCCAGAATGGTAATAGAAAGTCCTGCTTATTGGTGAAGTTGGATTTAATATTACTATTCTACAAATGCCACTTTTAGAAAGTGAGCATTTCTATACACTTAAATCCTTCTGTGCCTTACAATCCACGTCTGGCTGGGTTTAGTTGACAGCTCCCTTGTGCATTTCACTCAGACAACCCCAAACACAGGATGCTCAATCACACCTGCACACATCTGCATACTGAATGGGTCTTCCTGGGGTGGGAGGGTGGAGGGCCTGACACATTTGAAAGAACAGTGGCCTGTCCTCACACAATAGACTGTCAAACCCCCTACTGGGACCCTGGCAGACAGGATGGAACTGAAAAGGGACGTGTGCACTTCTAAGCCACTCTTTGAAGTCTCCCCCACTTCAAAGAAACATTTGGGTATTTAAACAAGGCCTCTGACACTACCATCTCAGACACTTCTGGACAAGATACTACTGGTGAAGAAACTCTGAACCAGAACCTGCAACCTGTCAAGAGGAACTGCCTGGCTGCCCAAAGGACTCACCTGACTGCTTTTCTGCAAAGGACTGCTGCCCTGCTGTTGCCCGCTGCCTTGCTGCCTTCAGGCTCTGCTGAGAAGTGCTCTCCAAAGGCTTTGATCAAGCTTGCCTCCTGTTTCCTGAAGTCTCAGGACCAAAAAGACTTCCTCCTACAAAGAACTCCTCGTGCGGTGAAAAGTCAACGCACAGCCTGCCAGAAATGACGAACAGCCTGCATTGCGATGAGAAAATCACCACATGCGGAACTGGAACGATGCAGCCCGGCTCCCAGAGATAGATCGATGCAGTGCCAGCCTTTCGACCAGAACTTCGACGCACGGCCCACTGGATCGATGCAAAGCCATGCCAGAACGATGCAGCCCGACTTCCTGTCGGAAGAATCGGCGAAGAACCTGCCCTGCAACAGAAATTTCCCCGCATCACCCACTGGATCGACGCAGCTCCTGTGGCTTCATCCTGCATGTCCAGGATTCCTCTCCATCGTCCCCGGGGTGTCCGAAAACCCAGCAACCCGAAGAGGTTCTAAGTTCGCGGGCCGGAAGTCAATGCAAAGCCTTCCCTGCGTGTAAAATTATTGACGCATCGTCGGTGTGCGCCCGGAGAAACCGATGCACACCTCCCCGTTTTCCACTCATCTCCTCCTCTGCGGTCCCTTGCGGAGAATTTGAACACAATACAGGTACTTTGTGCTTGCAAGAGACACTTGTTGCTTTTTAAAGACTAAAGACACTTTTTATCATTTTCGAAGTGATATTTCAACGTGTACGTATTGAATCTTGATCGTTTTGACCTGCATTTATCCAGATAAATATTCTATATTTTTCTAAACACTGTGTGGTGTATGTTTGTGGTGCTATACTGTGTAGTTGCATAACTTATTGCTCAAATACTTTACACATTACCTTCTAAGTTAAGCTCGATTGCTTAGTGCCAAGCTACCAGAGGGTGGGCACAGGATAATTTGAATTGTGTGTGACTAACCCTGACTAGAGTGAGTGTCCTTGCTTGGACAGGGGATAACCTGACTGCCAACCAAAGACCCCATTTCTAACAGGTTGTTTGTGAATCTCCTCTAGACAGAAACTCAAAGGGGGCTGGGGTGTAGCCTGCATATCCTGATGAGCCATCTGTGCTAGAGTGGAGGGAGGAGTGGTCACTTATACCTGAAAGGGCTGTCCCTGCTCTCACACAAAGTAGTCTTCCACCCACTGGTGCATGTCTGGAACCAAGCATGGGTAAGGCAGGATCTTGTGAACAACAGAGACTTTCCTTTGAAGTTTGCCTACTTCAAAGGCAGAAAGGAGTACAAGTAGTGGACCCAAACCCCCAGATTTTTAGATTACTTCTGGATGCAAGAGGAACCTCTGCCAAGGAGACGAGCTGAAGAGCTGAAGGAGGAGTACTGCCCCTTTGCCTGTGACTGTGCTTTTCTGGGTTGTCCTGCAGTTGCTGCTTCTGCCTGAAAGAGGACAGCGACAGGACTTTGTGGTATATTCCTGCTTGTGAAGTGTCTCCAAGGGCTTGGACTGAGCTTGCCTCCTGTTTTGAAGTCTCAGGGCCATCAAAGACTTCCCCTGCCAGCATCTGGACTCTCTGCTGAAACTCCTGTCCTGCCAACTGCCTGGGCCCTTGAAAGGTGAAGCTGGTAGAACATGGACTGAAATCCAGGCACAGAAAGCCGTGTGGGGAAAATTTTGATGCACTTCCTGCAACGCGGTTGTAAAAACGACCCACCTCAAAGCTAAAATCAATGCATCCCCTCCATCGCAGCTGGAGAAACAACACACCACCTGCTTGAAGTTGCTGAAAATGTCGAAAACCCCATGCAGGGTGATTTTTCCATCACCGTGAAGCCAGATTTACCATGCACCATCGCTATGCGTCAAAATCAATGCGAAACTGTGCAGACCCAAGGTGTCCCGCCCGGAAACCGATGCATCGCTCCCTTGCGGGAGAGAAAAACAACACATCACTGACTTGTTCGACGCACGCTCACTGGTGCGACTTTATTTTTGACGCAAACCATGTACTATGTGTGACAACAACCTTTCCATTGTTTTCTATGGAGTAAGGTTCTATTATTTCAAAAATTCATAACTTTACTTTTGTTTGTTGGATGTTTGTCATTTTGGTCTTATTTGATTTAGATGCCTATTTGTCTAAACTGGTGGGGTGTCCATTTTGTAGTGTTCTGACTGTACCACTGTGTGTATTGATACAAATACTTTACACATTGCCTTTGAGGTAAGCCTGACTGCTTGTGCCAAGCTACCAAGGGGGTGAGCAGGGATTATCCGAAGTGTGTATCTCCATTACTCTGACTAGAGTGTCCTACTTGGACAGAGTGCAAATTGACTGCCAACCAGAGAACCGATTTCTAACATATGTCAGTGCCGATTTGTGAGTTTTTTAAACATCGCATTTAATTTGTTTTATGAACCCAAATCATTTATTTTATTTCATTCAGATTTTTAAAGGGTGTTTTCCATTGCATTGATATCTTTTTCATGGCATTTGATTCTACACATACATTCTTTTTTGTACCTTTGCATCATTGCAATGAATGTTATGTATTTAACCCATACTGCGTTATTTTAAACACTCTCTTTTATGTACATGTAAGTATTGTAATTTTATGACTGTACATTTATGGTCGCTTGTATTTTTCTTTAAGGTGCACATTTCATCAATCTGTCTTACTTTATGTATTTAATGCACTGTTATGTATTTTTCATTTGAAGGCGGTAATGCCTATTCCCTGTCACAATGGCCCTTTACACATCATAGAGTATAGCTCAAGCATGTGGATTCCGGAAGAGCCAGTTGTGACATCTACATGTTTCTAGGGGTGATTTCCGGTGTTGTCCACATGCTGTGTCTCTTATCTTTTATTCTCAGTCCTTCATCAGGATACAGTTAGGAGGACAAGTCCCAGGAATGACCATTAAGGAGCTGATGTGGCTGAAGGCGATCCTGGTCCTGATGCAGAGAAGGTTCAGAAAGTGATGGACAGGGCATCCAGGGATGCTGTGCTAACCCTGTATCAATAGTTACCAGGCACATTGTTACTTTCAGTTTTTCATTACTGGGTCCATAGTAATGTCATGCTTTTCACAGTGTAGATACAAGCATGTGGCTTTCACTCATCTCGTGGCCCTGTGGTCATCACAGCCTTCACTACTGCAAACCTGGTAATTAGCAAGAGTGCACATAGGCACCAGGTAGATGAAATACCCAGGGAAAGACCATCCGCACTCAGCAACAGACTTATCGACACCTTGTACTGGTGCAAAGTGCTGCAAACCTGTTTAGGTTTTCTTCCCAGTGCAGCACTTGCTGTGCATTGGAAAGTTGTCTTGAAGTA
Source organism: Pleurodeles waltl (assembly GCF_031143425.1). Classification (NCBI taxonomy): domain Eukaryota; kingdom Metazoa; phylum Chordata; class Amphibia; order Caudata; family Salamandridae; genus Pleurodeles; species Pleurodeles waltl. The sequence continues at coordinate 2,038,114 of NW_027150363.1, forward strand.
ACTGAAAGAAGTGCTATAACCTAATTTGCAGTCATGCAACCAGCCACAGATTTTTTACAACAAGCTTTATTTCCTAACATCTGTAGACAGGGCCTGACTCCAAAAAATTACACGTCCTTGATGTAGAAACAACTTTGAGTGTGAGCTGTATTGGACAACACAAACACAGAGTGGGAAACATTGGAAAGTATGTCTAAGCACAGTATTTTGAACACCCTTCCAGTACAAAACCTACGCTGGACTCAAGTAGAAACATTAACACTATGGTGCAAAGGTGTGTGTGTGTGGTCCAAGGCAGCCAAGCTGTGCACCAGCTCTTGTGCACTGAGCAGCAGATATTGGACTGTCTTGCTCCATCCCTCTCGTGCAGCACAGCAGCTTAGGGTACTTCACTGTGGTTAGTGTGAGATCAGTAAATCTGCCTCAGTTTCTTTGGACTGTCCTCTTGCGGTTGGGACCCTCCTGTCGTCGTTGTAGCAGTGGTCCCCGAGACCTCTGCATGTGACTTAAGGCCTGATTTAGAGCTCGGAGGATGAGATATCTGTCATGGTTGTGATGGAGTAACACATCTACTGTTTCTAAATGTCACTGCAAGGGAATCAGGATGTCCTGACTTACATAACCTGTTTCAAACAACTAGCGGCTGAAACCACATGGGTTGACGCACATTTTTGACACTGTTCCATCGAGGATTACAAGACAAAATAAAGGATGAACTGGTGCATTCCACCCAGGTAGAATCATTGAAAGAACTGATGGACCTGGCACTTAATACTGAGTACCGTTTACGAGAACGTAGATTGGAGACATGAAGGACCAGGGTTCAGTCCCAGTCAGTAGCAATGCACCCTTCTGCACGTCGCCCTGAAGAAAACCGACCAGAGAAACCAGCTTCTAGAGAAGAAGAACCCATGCAAATAGATGTTGCTCGTGGATCGTTATCTGAAGAAGAACGAGAAAACAAACGTCGCAAAGGCTTGTGTCTTTATTGAAGCAGTGCGGGTCATTTAATTCAAATGTGTCCAATCCGTCCCATCAGACCTTCGGGAAACGCAAACTCCCATCCCCTGTGAGAAGGAAGGGGACGGGAGGCATTGAGATACCTTCCATGTGCTCCTCCAGAGAAGATACCACAGCTCTTTTTATATTTTCAGTAATTCTACAGTGCCCTAACCAAGTATTTGCGTTATTGGATTGTGGAGCCAGTGGGATGTTCCTAGATGAGAAGTGGGCTAAGGAAAAAAGAATACCTCGTGTTCCTAAAGAGATCCCCGAACATGTTCAAACAGTGGATGGCTCTCCTTTAACTTACGGAACAGTGGTGGATACCACTCCTACCCTTTGCCTGCAATTCCGAAGACATAAGGAATATGTTGCCTTTGACTTGATATCTTTCCCTAACCATACTATGATTCTGGGTATTCGTTGGCTAACACGACATAATCCATATATAAATTGTGAGACACAGACTATATCACTTTCGTCCCACTTTTGTCAACTACATTGCTATTCGACAGATGCCTATTGGTCTCCAAAAGGGTCCATTTCCTCTTCCAATGAAGAAAACATGACCATTAATGTAATTCAAGGAGTACCCAGATGCTCTGACGTGTTCAAAAACCCATTTTGCCTCCTCATCGGGATTATGACTGCGCTATTCCTTTGATACCTGGGGAAGTGGTCCCATTTGGAAGACTGTATTCCTCATCAGAGCAGGAAAGGAAAGTACTTAAGGAATACATAGATGAAAACATGCAAAGCAGATTGATTGTTCCCTCTTCTTCACCTGCCTGGGCTCCTCTTTTCTTTGTACCAAAGAAGACTAAAGATCTCTGTCCCTGTATTGACTTTTGAGAGTTGAATAAAATTACCGTCAAGGATCTGTATCCCCTACCTCTTATTAAGTATATTTCGGAAGCAGTCCAAGGGGCCACAATATTCACCAGGTTAGATCTGCGGGGTGCCCATCTTCTTTTACGAATTAAGGAACTCCGTTAGGCCATTTTGAATACCGCATCATGCCTTTTGGTCTGACTAATGCACCTTCCATATATACACCGGTTCAGGGAACCCCAGTCCCTACAGTGGCGTGAAACTGGACAAAGGAAAGGGGAGTTACCATTCCCCTGTCCATCACCACCCCAGGGGTGGTGCCGAGAGCTCCTCCAGTGTGTCCCGGCATTAGCCATCTTGTTTTCCAAGGTGTGGGGACACTCTGGAGATCTCTGAGTGGCTGGTGCCAGCAGGTGACGTCAGAGACCCCTCCTGATAGGTGCATACATGGTTAAGTAGCAAATCCCCCTCTCAGGGCTATTTAGGGTCTCTCCTGTGGGTTCCTCTTAAGATTCAGCTTGCAAGTTTCCACCAGGAATCCATTGCAACTCCTGCTTCATCCTCTGACCATTGGATCAACAGCAGACTGCTCCAGGAACCACTGTAACTGCAACAAAGTATCCAGAAAGGCTACTGTGACCCTGCAATTTCAGCTCCAGCCAGCAACTGCAACAGTTTCCAAGGTGTGCACACTCTGAGGATTACCTGTCTTCACCCTTCACGAGAAGAACTGAAAGAATCGCTTGTGGAGTGATGGAGTCACTTCCCTGCTTCGGCAGGCACTCTTCTGCGACGACAACCGGTACTCTGGGAATCCTCTCCAGATGACAAGCATGCTCCCTCAAACACAGGTGGTGGACCAAAGTGACCCAGACTGTCCAAAGGTCCAGCTGTCCAACTTTGGTGGAGGTAAGAGCTTGCCTAACCGTGCTGCGAGAGTACCCCTGTGTGTCAGCGAGACCGGATCCTCTGGGTTTGTGCCTGTTCCCAATATGTCCACATCTTGGCAGCTCCAAACTCTACTAGCTACCATAGCACAGAGTTAAAGGATGGCCAAGTGGGGGATGGGGTTTAGGTTGGGAACAGCGGGGAAGGAGACCTGTGGAAGCAAGAGTTAAGAACACAATAGCAAGGTCATTCACATTAGTCTTCATGAACTTTGTTTTAATTCTTTATGCTCTAATAACATGAGAGATCAAGAACGTGACCTTTTTATAATCATATAATCTGAACATTGAACTGTCTCAAGTTAATCCTTAGAATAGCAATTACATCACAACAAGAGTAAGAGAAATGAACACATTATTTACCTTAATATAGAATATATGTTGGTGGATCAGTAGTGTGAACTAAGGACTGTGTTTTTATTGTTTTTGTATATGAAGTGTGTATTTGTCATTATATGATCTATATCATGTGTAATGAATTATGTGTTGGATTATGGTTGTGTGACAATTTGTCCATATCTGAGTCTTTGTGGTTGTGTGGTCTTGTTTCTTGGTGTTTTTTTTTTTTGTCATATGTTGTCTTATATAAGTGTTATTCATATGTGTTTGGTATTTGACTACAGGGGTATATTGTTGTGCATGAATGTTTTTCTTGATTTTGTGTGATCAAGTTAATATTTTGTTGAATAAAATACGGATGTTTTCATCAATTCTGTATAGTTATAAGTTCTGACAACGTGCAGAAGAACAGGTGGCTGCAGGAGGTACAGTATCAGGGGATAAGGGAGGACTTGCAGGCCATTAACAACACCCTGATCTCCATAGCAGGGGTGATAGCAGACATGGCCAACATCATGAGGGAGGCAACAGCATACCAGTGGGCCCCTACCACTAGCCAGTTCATCGACCAGCCCTCCACTTCCGCTGCCGCTAGTGGGCAGGAGGCACCACCAAAGGACCCACAAGCCACCAGCATCCCTTCCCCTGCAGAAGGTGAACCAAACCGCAAACGTTCCCGGAGACCCAGATAGAAGCCAGAGACAATTGCCAAGACCACTGCCAGGAAATGAGACTCTCCTGATTGTCCCCCTTGTGTCCCACTCTGTCACCTTGTCCACCTTGAACTGCCATTGCTCCACTTCCTATGTCCCCCTTAGACACTGCACCTGTGCTACAAACAGACTGGACCAATACCCTGGACTTTCCTCCATCATCACCCCATTCCATTGCACCTTCCCCTCAATATCATAGTACTACAATAAACACCCTTGGACAAACTTCGCCTACTAGTAATTCATGTATTGAAAATTTCTATTGATTGAAACAGCTACATCCATTGCAAATGAACTGTACACAGTGAGAGCATAGAATGAATGACCTGTTGCTGGCTGTTGTGATCACATCAGGACATTGTTGTCATATCAGCAACATCTGTAAAATGACAATCCATAGGTGACAGTAAGTAGGGGAAATAAGTGGGTAATGCCAGCCGGCCAATACCACACCAAATACAATAATAGGCATAGATATGTGAAATTCCACTGTCTCACCTGTGTCTCAATTGAAGTACTGACGGATCACTAATGTTCTGTTGTCCACATCCTTATCCTCTGCCTCCTCATCCTCACTGTCCTCAGGGTCCACTGCAGCCACAGGGGCATCACCAGTCTCCTTCTCTTTCAGAAAAGGTACATGGCTTCTGAGGGCCAGGTTGTGCAACATGCAGCATGCCACTACTATCTGGCAGACCTTCTCGGATGAGTAGCACAGGTATCCACCTGTCAGATGGAGGCACCTGAACCTGGCCTTCAGGAGGCTGAAGGTTATCTCAATTATCCTTCTGGTTCGCCCATGTGCCTCATTATAACGTTCTTCTGCCCTTGTCCTGGCATTCCTCACCTGCAAATATTGAGGGACAGCATTTAGCCACACACTGTCCTATTTGGCCAACAGAATAGGCATACACCAACATACACCGGGTGGAGACCAAGACTTACCTACAAGCCACACTCTGTGACTATGTAGTTGGGCCATCACATTTGGGATGCTGCCATTCCTCAGGACAAAGGCATCATGCACCAACCCAGGGTACTTAGTGTTAGACCTGACAGCCTTAGGGTGGTCACCTCTAACTCTTTGCCTGCCTCCCTCCACTTTTTGGACACTTTTTTTGCTCGTTTTAGGACTCTGCGCACTTTACCACTGGTAACCAGTGCTAAAGTGCATATGCTCTCTCCCTTAAAACATGGTGACATTGGTTTATCCCCAAATTGGCTTATTTAATCTACTTGTCAGACCCCAGTAAAGTGCACTACATGTTCCCAGGGCCTGTAGATTAAATGCTGTTAGTGGACCTGCAGCACTGATTGTGCCACCCACACAACTAGCCTCTTAACCATGCCTCAGGCCTGCCATTGCAAGGCCTGTTTGTGCAGTTTCACGGCCACTTCAACTTAGCATTTAAAACTACTTACCAAGCCAGAAACTCCCCTTTTATTACCTATACGGTACCCCTAAGGTAGGCCCTATGTGGCCCACAGTGCAGGGTGTAGTGTATTTAAAAGGCAGGACATGTGCTTTTAGGTTTTACATGTCCTGGTAGTGAAAAACTCTCAAAGTCATTTTTCACTATTGTGAAGCCCCCTCCTCTCACAGGCTAGCATTGGGAATTCCCTGAAATACTTTTAAGTGGTAATTTCTGATCTGAGAAGAGTAGCGTTGCTATGATTGTTATGTTTGGAATGGTAGTGAAAAATCCTGCTTACTGGTAAAGTTGGATTTTACAAAACTATTTTACAAATGCAACTTTTAGAAAGTAGGCATCTCTCTGTGCCTTACAGCCTGTCTTCAATCCACAACTGGCCTTTACTGGGTGATAGCTCCCCTTGCGCATTCCATCCAAACAGCCATAGACACAGGACACTCAGCTGCATCTGCATACTGATGGGTATTCCTGGCCAGAAAGGGTAGAGGGGCTCTCACTTACGCTCCAAAGGCTACTGGCCTGAGACCAGGCAAAGGACTGATAACCCACACAGATCTCCTGGCAGAAAGGACTGGGCTGAAAGGGGAACTGGTGCACTTCAAATACACTCTTTGAAGATTCCTCCACTTCAAAGGCACATTTGGGTATATATATACCGGATCTGTGACCCACTAAAATCAGACACTTCTGAACCTACAACTGGACTCTGTCAGAAGGGCTGTGGTGCTGCTCAAAGGACTCAACAGGACTGCTTTTCTAGAAGGACTGCTTTTCTGCTTGTTGCCTGGCTGCTTGCTACTCCCTATGTCTGCTGGAAGAACTCTGCCTTCCTACCACAAGTGATCTCCAAAGGCTTGTTAGCTTGCCTCCTGTTCCTAAGTCTCAAAGACTTGAACCTCTGCACATGGACTCTGCAAGTTGTGAGTCTGCCCTGCCTTGAAAATGGACCTGAGGTGCTCTGTCTTCTGTGTTGTTCATGGGTACTGCCACGAAGCAATGCAAAGCCTTGCCTCCCAGCTGCCAGCCTCACAAGGCTCCACTCTGGGAGGCCCAAAGCCTCGTAAGGCCTCACCACACAGCTGCCAACCCATCAGAACCAATGCACAATGATGCCAAGCCCTGCAAAGCCTCGCCGCACAGCTCCCAGGATCGACGCAAATCGCCTCCAAGCCCTGCAAAGCCTTCATGCACCGCACCCTGGGATCAATGCAAAGCAACTCCAATCCCCGCAAAGCCTCACTGCACAGCTCCTTAAAACCAACACGGATGATGCGAAGCCTCACAAAGCAACACTGCGCAGACTGCGCACCAGGAGTGTAGTGTGTTCAGAGGGCCCAAATTAGTCCCTATAGCTGACCTGCACTTCATTGCGGTGGACCTGAACTTGTGACTTTATCCTGGTCCAGTGTGACCAGATAACCACAGTTGGTGCACTGCGCTTCTATGCAAAAAAAATTCTAAATCTTTAAAACTGCATAACTCTACGTATTGGATTTTCATCATTTTGATCTTGAATTATTTATAAAATCATAATCTATATTATCCAACCTGGTATGGTGTCTCTTGTGGTGTTTGAACTGGGTTACTGTATGAGTTATTGCACAAATACTTTACACACTGCCTTCTAAGTCAAGCCTGCCGGCTCAGAGGGTGAACACAGAATAATTTAGGTTGTGTTGTGAATTCCCCTTATTAGGATTGTCGTCCCTACTTGTACAGGGTGCACTCCTCTGACAACTAGAGGCCTAATTTCTAACAGACCTTGTATGAGGTGACTACACCCACATTTAATGGGGAATTCGGACAGAAACACATACAGCTATCTAATATGTACAGCAAGCAGGCACGTTAGAGACAAAATATTTACAGACATGGGACCATAAGTCAAGTCTAATCATGAGCATTGTTCCTAGCACCTTGGGCTACATATGGACAGTTTACAATGATGAATATATGACTCCCATTAAATATAGATCACCTCTGTATTGCTCTTCAAGTCCATTAGGAGAATTGTCACTGCAATGCATACAGAAATATTGAGGGGGTGTATCCTTGCCCAGGGAATTCAAATCATTATAGTTTCTCCCAAACCTATTCCGAAGGAGCAATAAAAGCAATAAAAACCAGTTTTCCTAATGCATGCACTTTATGTCTTTGTTGGGTACAGTGAACTACTTCATTAAATATCACTGATATAAAATGTGAATATGATAAAACACTTCACATACACAAATGTTTACAATATGTACTGGGTGACAGCACCACAACGCTAGCAGAAATACATGCCCTGCTAGTTGTCCTTCAGAAAGCTGATCCAATCAATACTTACATTTATTGTGTCATATTCATTATTCTGGATACAAAGCTACAATTTAGATTTACAGCACTGGTATTTAAACAGATTTACAGATTCAGAGGAGAAGTCAATAAAAAGTAAACAACTTTTTGATAGGGTAGCTGTTCTAAGTAACAAACTTCCTTTGGTCCATGTACAGCACAGTAGTTCCTACAAGAGTGAACAAATTTACTCGAAGGGAACCATGCAGCAGATGTGGCTTCAAAAACAGCGGTACACATCTTTGAGATAGCAGCTGTAACTCAAACCCAAGTTAAGATTAATGCAGATATTTTAGTGAAAATAGAGGCAACCTCAAAAGTAGAAAAGCCTCCTAATGCTTTCTCATCTAATTATCCCTAAATTGTTACTGAAGGCCCGAGGTGCAAGGAGGTGAGGTAGATCAAAACCAAAACGATCTGACTCCTCCTGAATCAGCCACAGGTACATCAAGTGAAAATCCTACAGAACAAAAGGAAGTTACAAGTCCAGCACTGAAAAGAGCATTGACAAAAGGTCCACTGAAAAGAGATAAGTGGTCGGCATCACAAGCTAAGAGGAAAGAAGCAATTATAGTGTTGTAGGAGGCTGGACTGGCTTGTAGTGAGTACCAAGGGGTACTTGCACCTTGCACCAGGCCCAGTTATCCCTTATTAGTGTATAGGGTGTCTAGCAGCTTAGGCTGATAGATAATGGTAGCTTAGCAGAGCAGCTTAGGCTGAACTAGGAGACCTGTGAAGCTACTACAGTACCACTTAGTGTCATATGCACAATATCATAAGAAAACACAATACACAGTTATACTAAAAATAAAGGTACTTTATTTTTATGACAATATGCCAAAGTATCTTAGAGTGTACCCTCAGTGAGAGGATAGGAAATATACACAAGATATATATACACAATAGCAAAAATATGCAGTATAGTCTTAGAAAACAGTGCAAACAATGTATAGTTACAATAGGATGCAATGGGGAAACATAGGGATAGGGGCAACACAAACCATATACTCCAAAAGTGGAATGCGAACCACGAATGGACCCCAAACCTATGTGACCTTGTAGAGGGTCGCTGGGACTATTAGAAAATAGTGAGAGTTAGAAAAATAACCCTCCCCAAGACCCTGAAAAGTGAGTGCAAAGTGCACTAAAGTTCCCCTAAGGACAAAAGAGTCATGTTAGAGGAATAATGCAGGAAAGACACAAACCAGCAATGCAACAACTGTGGATTTCCAATCTAGGGTACCTGTGGAACAAGGGGACCAAGTCCAAAAGTCACAAGCAAGTCGGAGATGGGCAGATGCCCAGGAAATGCCAGCTGCGGGTGCAAAGAAGCTTCGACTGGACAGAAGAAGCTGAGGTTTCTGCAGGAACGAAAAGGGCTAGAGACTTCCCCTTTGGTGGACGAATCCCACTCGCCTTGGAGAGTTGTGCAGAAGTGTTTTCCCGCCGGAAAGACGCCAACAAGCCTTGATAGACGCAAATCGTGCGTTTGGCGTTTTTGGACGCTGCTGGGGCCCAGGAGGGACCAGGAGGTCGCAAATTGGACCTGAAGAGAGAGGGGATGTCGAGCAAGACAAAGAACCCTAACTAAAGCAGGTAGCACCCGGAAAAATGCCAGAAACAGGCACTACGAGGATGCGTGAAACGGTGCTCGCCGAAGTTGCACAAAGGAGTCCCACGTAGCCGGAGACCAACTTAGAAAGTCGTGCAATGCAGGTTAGAGTGCCGTGGACCCAGGCTTGGCTGTGCACGAAGGATTTCCACCGGAAGTGCACAGGGGCCGGAGTAGCTGCAAAGTCGCGGTTCTCAGCAATGCAGCCCAGCGAGGTGAGGCAAGGACTTACCTCCACCAAACTTGGACTGAAGAGTCACTGGACTGTGGGGGTCACTTGGACAGAGTCGCTGGATTCGAGGGACCTCGCTCGTCGTGCTGAGAGGAGACCCAAGGGACCGGTAATGCAGCTTTTTGGTGCCTGCGGTTGCAGGGGGAAGATTCCGTCGACCCACGGGAGATTTCTTCGGAGCTTCTGGTGCAGAGAGGAGGCAGACTACCCCCACAGCATGCACAAGCAGGAAATCAGTCGAGAAGGCGGCAGGATCAGCGTTACAGGGTTGCAGTAGTCGTCTTTGCTACTATGTTGCAGGTTTGCAGGCTTCCAGCGCAGTCAGCGGTCGATTCCTTATCAGAAGGTGAAGAGGGAGATGCAGAGGAACTCAGATGAGCTCTTGCATTCGTTATCTAAAGTTTCCCCAGAGACAGAGACCCTAAATAGCCAGAAAAGAGGGTTTGGCTACCTAGGAGAGAGGATAGGCTAGCAACACCTGAAGGAGCCTATCACAAGGAGTCTCTGACGTCACCTGGTGGCACTGGCCACTCAGAGCAGTCCAGTGTGCCAGCAGCACCTCTGTTTCCAAGATGGCAGAGGTCTGGAGCACACTGGAGGAGCTCTGGACACCTCCCAGGGGAGGTGCAGGTCAGGGGAGTGGTCACTCCCCTTTCCTTTGTCCAGTTTCGCACCAGAGCAGGGGCTAAGGGGTCCCTGAACCGGTGTAGACTGGCTTATGCAGAATTGGGCACATCTGTGCCCAAGAAAGCATTTCCAGAGGCTGGGGGAGGCTACTCCTCCCCTGCCTTCACACCATTTTCCAAAGGGAGAGGGTGTCACACCCTCTCTCAGAGGAAGTTCTTTGTTCTGCCATCCTGGGCCAGGCCTGGCTGGACCCCAGGAGGGCAGCTGCCTGTCTGAGGGGTTGGCAGCAGCAGCAGCTGCAGTGAAACCCCAGGAAGGGCAGTTTGGCAGTACCAGGGTCTGTGCTACAGACCAGTGGGATCATGGGATTGTGCCAACTATGCCAGGATGGCATAGAGGGGGCAATTCCATGATCATAGACATGTTACATGGCCATATTCGGAGTTACCATTGTGAAGCTACATATAGGTAGTGACCTATATGTAGTGCACGCGTGTAATGGTGTCCCCGCGCTCACAAAGTTCAGGGAATTGGCTCTGAACAATGTGGGGGCACCTTGGCTAGTGCCAGGGTGCCCTCACACTAAGTAACTTTGCACCTAACCTTTACCAGGTAAAGGTTAGACATATAGGTGACTTATAAGTTACTTAAGTGCAGTGTAAAATGGCTGTGAAATAACGTGGACGTTATTTCACTCAGGCTGCAGTGGCAGGCCTGTGTAAGAATTGTCAGAGCTCCCTATGGGTGGCAAAAGAAATGCTGCAGCCCATAGGGATCTCCTGGAACCCCAATACCCTGGGTACCTCAGTACCATATACTAGGGAATTATAAGGGTGTTCCAGTAACCCAATGTAAATTGGTAAAATTGGTCACTAGCCTGTTAGTGACAATTTGGAAGTAATGAGAGAGCATAACCACTGAGGTTCTGGTTAGCAGAGCCTCAGTGAGACAGTTAGGCACCACACAGGGAACATATACATGCACACCTATGAGCACTGGGGCCCTGTGTGACAGGGTCCCAGTGACACATACATATAGGCCACCCTTATGAGCACTGGGTTCCTGGCTAGCAGGGTCCCAGTGACACATAACAACCATACTGAAAACATAGGCCCTCATTCTGACCTTGGCGGGCGGCGGAGGCCGCCCGCCAAAGTCCCGCCGTCAGGTTACCGTTCCGCGGTCGAAAGACCGCGGCGGTAATTCTGACTTTCCCGCTGGGCTGGCGGGCGGTCGCCTTCAGACCGCCAGCCAGCCCAGCGGGAAAGAGGCTTCCACGATGAAGCCGGCTCGGAATCGAGCCGGCGGAGTGGAAGCTGTGCGACGGGTGCAGTTGCACCCGTCGCGTATTTCACTGTCTGCGCAGCAGACAGTGAAATACATGTAGGGGCCCTCTTACGGGGGCCCCTGCAATGCCCATGCCAGTGGCATGGGCACTGCAGGGGCCCCCAGGGGCCCCGCGACCCCCCCTACCGCCATCCGGATCTCGGCGGTCCGACCGCCGGGATCTGGATGGCGGTAGGGGGGGTCGGAATCCCCGCGGCGGTGCAGCAAGCTGCGCCGCCGCGGAGGATTCAATGGGGCCGCGGTACACTGGCGGGACCCCGCCAGTGGTGCCGGTCCGACCGCGGCTTTACCGCCGCGGTCGGAATCCCCATTGGAGCACCGCCGGCCTGTCGGCGGTGCTCCCGCGGTCCTCCGCCCTGGCGGTCAAAGACCGCCAGGGTCAGAATGACCACCATAGTGTTTTCACTATGAGCACTGAGGCCTGGCTATCAGGATCCCAGTGAGACAGTGAAAACAGTGACAAACACCCTGACATACACTCACAAACAGGCCAAAAGTGGGGGTAACAAGGCTAGAAAGAGGCTTCTTCTCACAAGTGTCAACAACTGAAGAAGAAATAGACACAACAAGAAGAGAAGACTTGAGTGATGGAGAGTTAAATGGAGATCGAAGATTGAAAAAAAGCGAATTGCAAATCGGAGATACGTAGGTCCTAAATGGGCATATGCAAAGACAAGTGAATTTAAGAGTGAATTTTGTCTTTTTGTGTTGATCGAGAAAGTTCAGGTCACTATTTTGGCACGTGAAGAAGATCAATGAACTGAACTTTGTAAATTTGTGAAACTAAGAAAAGTGCAGCTGAGACTATTGAGAGTAACCAGAAGAGACCTTTAAAAAACCTGATTTGACAAGCTGCTAAACTGATCTTGACCATTTTACCGATTCTGGCAAGTAACCTTCTTTTGAAAAGGTCCTGGAAGAAAAACTGAAAGCTGTAAATAACTGCTAAAGAAGATTGAAGATTTTGTTTTGTTTTTGCTGCATAGTTATACATGTTTCTCTTCTAATTTCTGATTCTTTACAGATCATGAGTAACCACAGCCAACAGGTTAGGAAGAATAGGTGCTGTAAATACATAGGTATTGGTTTGGCGATTGTGTGCATGATATTGTGTTTGGTGTTGATCGTGAGCATGACTCTTCTTGACAAAATTGTAGCCAACCATATCTCTGCTTTAGAGACAGCTACTACCCTCACAGAATTAGACAAATTTAGAATAGAGGAGAGGTATTTGTACGTAGACAGCTCCCAAGGAGAACTTTCTTCCAATGTTTTCTATCGCTTATTGCGTGAGTTTGTTGAGACAATGAATGTGAGAGAATGTTATGTTTGTACTCAGATTCATTCATCAGTGGAGGAAGGAATTACTTATCATAGTTTGCCCCTTACTTATGGAATAAGTTGTAGTCTTTTACTAACACGATTCTATAACCAGGAGTACATTCAGTACTTCTAGTCAAATCATGATTTAGGTCCTCATTATGACATTGGCAGTAAGTACCGTCTACCGCCATGCTGACTGCCGCCAACATACCGTCGGCGTGGCGGTTTACCGCTACCCATATTATGACCCACACATAGCAATTCATCACTATACAGCCACACACACAAGTCTTCCAGTCCAAAGGTCAGTGATAAACTGGAGGTAGCAAAACCAACACTGTTACGCCATCAGAACTACGCCCACAGCACTATGACCCACAAATCACTGCGGCGGACAACAACATTTTACTCTCAACTGATCATTGGATCCTCCTGTTGCACATAGGACTCACCAAATCTCCATCAAAAGCTATCACTCCTTTAACACGCACTCTTGAGTTTGTCAACCACACCCGATTGACCTATAAAACAGACAAATTACAACATAAATCAAGCATCTCATATACTTTTCAATACTCCGGAGTCTTAGACCATGCAGGGTCTGTATACCAACTACCACGTAGACAATTTTTGAGCACAAAGCACCACACACATGTGAAGTTCAACGACTTCCCTACACTCACACTTTGAAGTATGCAAATTCCCTAGACAACTTCATCTGGAGTATTGTAGGAAAGTACCATCTTGCCTGGCATGTTACCCCCATTTTTCACTGTATATATGTTGTTTTAGTTGTATGTGTCACTGGGACCCTGGTAACCCAGGGCCCCAGTGCTCATAAGTGTGCCTGAATGTGTTACCTGTGTAGTGACTAACTGTCTCACTGAGGCTCTGCTAACCAGAACCTCAGTGGTTATGCTCTCTCATTTCTTTCCAAATTGTCACTAACAGGCTAGTGACCATTTTTACCAATTTACATTGGCTTACTGGAACACCCTTATAATTCCCTAGTATATGGTACTGAGGTACCCAGGGTATTGGGGTTCCAGGAGATCCCTATAGGCTGCAGCATTTCTTTTGCCACCCATAGGGAGCTCTGACAATTCTTACACAGGCCTGCCACTGCAGCCTGAGTGAAATAACGTCCACGTTATTTCACAGCCATTTTACACTGCACTTAAGTAACTTATAAGTCACCTATATGTCTAACCTTTACCTGGTAAAGGTTAGGTGCAAAGTTACTTAGTGTGAGGGCACCCTGGCACTAGCCAAGGTGCCCCCACATTGTTCAGAGCCAATTCCCTGAACTTTGTGAGTGCGGGGACACCCTTACACGCGTGCACTACATATAGGTCACTACCTATATGTAGCTTCACAATGGTAACTCCGAATATGGCCATGTAACATGTCTATGATCATGGAATTGCCCCCTCTATACCATCCTGCCATAGTTGGCACAATCCCATGATCCCAGTGGTCTGTAGCACAGACCCTGGTACTGCCAAACTGCCCTTCCTGGGGTTTCACTGCAGCTGCTGCTGCTGCCAACCCCTCAGACAGCCATCTGCCCTCCTGGGGTCCAGCCAGGCCTGGCCCAGGATGGCAGAACAAAGAACTTCCTCTGAGAGAGGGTGTGACACCCTCTCCCTTTGGAAAATGGTGTGAAGGCAGGGGAGGAGTAGCCTCCCCCAGCCTCTGGAAATGCTTTGTTGGGCACAGATGTGCCCAATTCTGCATAAGCCAGTCTACACCGGTTCAGGGGACCCCTTAGCCCTGCTCTGGCGCGAAACTGGACAAAGGAAAGGGGAGTGACCACTCCCCTGACCTGCACCTCCCCTGGGAGGTGTCCAGAGCTCCTCCAGTGTGCTCCAGACCTCTGCCATCTTGGAAACAGAGGTGCTGCTGGCACACTGGACTGCTCTGAGTGGCCAGTGCCACCAGGTGACGTCAGAGACTCCTGCTGATAGGCTCCTTCAGGTGTTAGAAGCCTATCCTCTCTCCTAGGTAGCCAAACCCTCTTTTCTGGCTATTTAGGGTCTCTGTCTCTGGGGAAACTTTAGATAACGAATGCAAGAGCTCATCCGAGTTCCTCTGCATCTCTCTCTTCACCTTCTGCCAAGGAATCGACTGCTGACCGCGCTGGAAGCCTGCAAACCTGCAACATAGTAGCAAAGACGTCTACTGCAACTCTGTAACGCTGATCCTGCCGCCTTCTCAACTGTTTTCCTGCTTGTGCATGCTGTGGGGGTAGCCTGCCTCCTCTCTGCACCAGAATCTCTGAAGAAATCTCCCGTGGGTCGACGAAATCTTCCCCCTGCAACCGCAGGCACCAAAAAGCTGCATTACCGGTCCCTTGGGTCTCCTCTCAGCACGACGAGCGAGGTCCCTCGAATCCAGCGACTCTATCCAAGTGACCCCCACAGTCCAGTGACTCTTCAGTCCAAGTTTGGTGGAGGTAAGTCCTTGCCTCACCTCGCTGGGCTGCATTGCTGGGAACCGCGACTTTTGCAGCTACTCCGGCCCCTGTGCACTTCCGGTGGAAATCCTTTGTGCACAGCCAAGCCTTGGTCCACGGCACTCTAACCTGCATTGCACGACTTTCTAAGTTGGTCTCCGGCGACGTGGGACTTCTTTGTGCGACTTCGGGTGAGCACCTTTCACGCATCCTCGTAGTGCCTGTTTCTGGCACTTCTTTGGGTGCTACCTGCTTCAGAGAGGGCTCCTTGTCTTGATCGATGTCCCCTCTCTCTGCTGGTCCAATTTGCGACCTCCTGGTCCCTCCTGGGCCTCAGCAGCGTCCAAAAACGCTAACCGCACGATTTGCAGCTAGCATGGCTTGTTGGCGTTCTTTTGGCGGAAAAACACTTCTGCACGACTCTCCACGGCGAGTGGGATCCGTCCACCAAAGGGGAAGTCTCTAGCCCTTTTCGTTCCTGCAGAAACCTCAGCTTCTTCTGTCCAGTAGAAGCTTCTTTGCACCCGCAGCTGGCATTTCCTGGGCATTTGCCCATCTCCGACTTGCTTGTGACTTTTGGACTTGGTCCCCTTGTTCCACAGGTACCCTAGATTGGAAATCCACAGTTGTTGCATTGCTGGTTTGTGTCTTTCCTGCATTATTCCTCTAACCCGACTTCTTTGTCCTTAGGGGAACTTTAGTGCACTTTGCACTCACTTTTCAGGGTCTTGGGGAGGGTTATTTTTCTAACTCTCACTATTTTCTAATAGTCCCAGCGACCCTCTACAAGGTCACATAGGTTTGGGGTCCATTCGTGGTTCGCATTCCACTTTTGGAGTATATGGTTTGTGTTGCCCCTATCCCTATGTTTCCCCATTGCATCCTATTGTAACTATACATTGTTTGCACTGTTTTCTAAGACTATACTGCATATTTTTGCTATTGTGTATATATATCTTGTGTATATTTCCTATCCTCTCACTGAGGGTACACTCTAAGATACTTTGGCATATTGTCATAAAAATAAAGTACCTTTATTTTTAGTATAACTGTGTATTGTGTTTTCTTATGATATTGTGCAAGTGACACTTGTGGTACTGTAGTAGCTTCACACGTCTCCTAGTTCAGCCTAAGCTGCTCTGCTAAGCTACCATTATCTATCAGCCTAAGCTGCTAGACACCCTATACACTAATAAGGGATAACTGGGCCTGGTGCAAGGTGCAAGTACCCCTTGGTACTCACTACAAACCAGTCCAGCCTCCTACAAGGACAAGCTGCCCACATGAGACAGGTCTATCAGAAGCCGACGTTGATCCAGATAGAATCTACCCCGAACTTGATGTCCCCAATGCAAACACAGACGATCCTGAGATACACGCCCATCACAGGATCACAGACAGAAATGTCTGCATCGACAAGTCGGAATGCAGCAATAATGTATCCTCAAGATCCAAATGCCAGATCAAGTCCAGATGCAGTGTCAATACCGGTTACCATAGGTCCAGTCGTACCGTTGTTTACCAAGGGAAACAATAAGAGCACTGAGAAGAAAATCCTAAATCCAAGTGTAGAAAGGGAGAGATTAACTGAAAACTCAAGAGTGATGACTCCAATGAGACCAACATTTGATGGAACAGGTCCGTTAATTAATTTGAGTTCTTTAGGACTCCTCCAAATAATCAGGGGAGATTCAATATAAGTTCCAGTCCAAAGAGGGTAACACCAGAGACTCTGAGCCAACATTACATTAAGTGACCGGGTGAGTAATAACATTTAATTACAAGGTTTAACAGCTCAGCAGTACACTGAATTTTTTGAGAAGTTGAATAGTACCTGTAGGAAAGTACCATCTTGCCTGGCATGTTACCCCCATATTTCACTGTATATATGTTGTTTTAGTTGTATGTGTCACTGGGACCCTGCCAGCCAGGGCCCCAGTGCTCATAAGTGTGCCCTGTATGTGTTACCTGTGTTATGACTAACAGTCTCACTGAGGCTCTGCTAATCAGAACCTCAGTGGTTATGCTCTCTCATTTCTTTCCAAATTGTCACTAACAGGCTAGTGACCAATTTTACCAATTTACATTGGCATACTGGAACACCCTTATAATTCCCTAGTATATGGTACTGAGGTACCCAGGGTATTGGGGTTCCAGGAGATCCCAATGGGCTGCAGCATTTCTTTTGCCACCCATAGGGAGCTCTGACAATTCTTACACAGGCCTGCCACTGCAGCCTGAGTGAAATAACGTCCACGTTATTTCACAGCCATTTTACACTGCACTTAAGTAACTTATAAGTCACCTATATGTCTAACCTTTACCTGGTAAAGGTTGGGTGCTAAGTTACTTAGTGTGTGGGCACCCTGGCACTAGCCAAGGTGCCCCCACATTGTTCAGGGCCAATTCCCCGGACTTTGTGAGTGCGGGGACACCATTACACGCGTGCACTACATATAGGTCACTACCTATATGTAGCTTCACCATGGTAACTCCGAATATGGCCATGTAACATGTCTAAGATCATGGAATTGCCCCACCAATGCCATCCTGGTATTGGGGAGACAATCCCATGATTCCCCGGGTCTCTAGCACAGACCCAGGTACTGCCAAACTGCCTTTCCCGGGGTTTCACTGCAGCTCCTGCTGCTGCTGCTGCCAACCCCTCAGACAGGTTTCTGCCCTCCTGGGGTCCAGCCAGGCTTGGGCCAGGAAGGCAGAACAAAGGGCTTCCTCAGAGAGAGGGTGTTACACCCTCTCCCTTTGGAATAAGGTGTCAGGGCTGGGGAGGAGTAGCCTCCCCCAGCCTCTGGAAATGCTTTGATGGGCACAGATGGTGCCCATCTCTACATAAGCCAGTCTACACCGGTTCAGGGATCCCCCAGCCCTGCTCTGGCGCGAACCTGGACAAAGGAAAGGGGAGTGACCACTCCCCTGACCTGCACCTCCCCTGGGAGGTGCCCAGAGCTCCTCCAGTGTGCTCCAGACCTCTGCCATCTTGGACACAGAGGTGCTGCTGGCACACTGGACTGCTCTGAGTGGCCAGGGCCAGCAGGTGACGTCAGAGACTCCTTATGATAGGGTCCTTCAGGTGTTGCTAGCCTATCCTCTCTCCTAAGTAGCCAAACCTCCTTTTCTGGCTATTTAGGGTCTCTGCTTTGGGGAATTCTTCAGATAACGAATGCAAGAGCTCATCCGAGTTCCTCTGCATCTCTCTCTTCACCTTCTGCCAAGGAATCGACTGCTGACCGCGCTGGAAGCCTGCAAAACTGCAACAAAGTAGCAACGACGACTACTGCAACACTGTGACGCTGATCCTGCCGCCTTCTCGACTGTTTTCCTGGTGGTGCATGCTGTGGGGGTAGTCTTCCTCCTCTCTGCACTAGAAGCTCTGAAGAAATCTCCCGTGGGTCGACGGAATCTTCCCCTTGCAACCGCAGGCACCAAAGAACTGCATCACCAGTCCTCTGGGTCTCCTCTCAGCACGACGAGCGAGGTCCCTTGAACTCAGCAACTCTGTCCAAGTGACTCCCACAGTCCATTGACTCTTCAGTCCAAGTTTGGTGGAGGTAAGTCCTTGCCTCCCCACGCCAGACTGCATTGCTGGGAACGGCGTGTTTTGCAGCTACATCCGGCTCCTGTGCACTCACCGAGGATTTCCTTCATGCACAGCCAAGCCTGGGTCCCCTGCACTCTAACGTGCATTGCACGACCTCCTGAGTTGTCCTCCGGCGGCGTGGGACTCTCTTGTGCAACTTCGGGTGAGCACTGATTCACTCCACTTCGTAGTGCCTGTTCCGGCACTTCTGCGGGTGCTGCTTGCTTCTGAGTGGGCTCCTTCTCTTGCTGGACGCCCCCTCTGTCCCCTGACGCAATTGGTGACATCCTGGTCCCTCCTGGGCTACAGCAGCATCCAAAAACCCTACCCGCAAGCTTTGCAGCTAGCAAGGCTTGTTTGTGGTCTTTCTGGGGGAAAACACTTCTGCACGACTCTTCACGACGTGGGACATCCATCCTCCAAAGGGGAAGTTTCTAGCCCTTGTTGTTTGTGCAGAATCCTCAGCTTCTACCATCCGGTTGCAGCTTCTTTGCATCCACAGCTGGCATTTCCTGGGCATCTGCCCACTCGCGACTTGATCGTGACTTTTGGACTTGGTCCCCTTGTTCCACAGGTACTCTCGTCTGAAAATCCATTGTTGTTGCATTGCTGGTGTTGGTCTTTCCTGCAGAATCCCCCTATCACGACTTCTGTGCTCTTTGGGGAACTTAGGTGCACTTTGCACCCACTTTTCAGGGTCTTGGGGTGGGCTATTTTCCTAACCCTCACTGTTTTCTTACAGTTCCAGCGACCCTCTACGAGGTCACATAGGTTTGGGGTCCATTCGTGGTTCGCATTCCACTTCTAGAGTATATGGTTTGTGTTTCCCCTATCCCATTGTGCCCCCATTGCATTCTATTGTGACTATACATTGTTTGCACTGTTTTCTATTGCTATTACTGCATATTTTGGTATTGTGTACATATATCTTGTGTATATTTGCTATCCTCATACTGAGGGTACTCACTGAGATACTTTGGCATATTGTCATAAAAATAAAGTACCTTTATTTTTAGTATATCTGTGTATTGTGTTTTCTTATGATATTGTGCATATGACACTAGTGGTACTGTAGGAGCTTCACTGGTCTCCTAGTTCAGCCTAAGCTGCTCTGCTAAGCTACCTTTTCTATCAGCCTAAGCTGCTAGACACCCCTATACACTTATAAGGGATACCTGGGCCTGGTGCAAGGTGCAAGTACCCCTTGGTACTCACTACAAGCCAGTTCAGCCTCCTACATTGGTTGTGCAGCGGTGGGATAAGTACTTTGCAACTGCTTACCACTTTTTGTCATTGTACTTTTCATAAGAGAAAAATATACAAAACAAGTTCAGTGTATGTACACCTAACCAAAAAGTTTTGCTTTTCTTCTCTCACTTCTTTTCTAAGTGCTGAAAAGTACCTCTAAAACTTTCAAAAAGTTCTTAAAAAGTTTCAAAAGGTTAAAAAGTTTTTTTCCTGTTCTTTAAAAAGTTCTAAAAAAATGTTCATTATTTTTCTATCCTTTAAACACTTTCTATAATGTCTGGCACAGGCCAAACTGTTGATCTGTCCAAGACTGCTTATGGTCACCTTAGCTGGAAGGCAGCAAGGAGTCTCTGTGTAGAAAGAGGTTTAGGGGTAAGGAAGAATCCCTCTAGAGAACTATTAGTTAACATGCTAGTTGAACAAGACAAGACTTTTGTTGGTACTTCTGGTGAGAAATTAGCTGATGGTTCCCACTCTGATTCTGGGGCACCCCTGGCAAAGGAGATGGGAGGGAACCTTTCCAAGCTGCCCCTTAGCAAGCCACCTAGCATAGCTGGTACTGATGTTAATTCACATCACAGTAAGAGTGTTGTCTCACATCACAGTAATAGTGTTGTTTCTCATCACAGTAGAAGTATCACTTCTGTAGGCCAGAATGTTAGTGTGACATCTGTTAGGGTCAGGTCTCCTTCTGTTCATTCTCACCATTCTTCTGTTTCAAGACATGCCCTACCCACCCTCCCTGATGACAGAGTGTTAGAAAGGGAGCTCAATAGATTGAGAGTGGAACAATCCAGGCTGAAGGTCAAGAAGCAACAGCTGGATTTAGATAGGCAGTCCTTGGAAATAGAAAGAGAAAGACAGAAATTGGGTTTAGAAACCCATGGTGGCAGCAGCAGTATTCCAAATAGTCATCCTGCAAAAGAGCATGATTCTAGGAATCTGCACAAGATAGTTCCCCCTTACAAGGAGGGGGATGACATTAACAAGTGGTTTGCTGCACTTGAGAGGGCCTGTGTTGTACAGGATGTCCATCAAAGGCAGTGGGCTGCTATCCTATGGCTATCTTTCAGTGGAAACGGTAGGGATAGGCTCCTTACTGTAAAAGAAAGTGAGGCCAATGATTTCAAAGTTCTTAAGAATGCACTCCTAGATAGTTATGGCTTAACCACTGAACAGTACAGGACGAAGTTCAGAGAAACCAAAAAGGAGTCTTCACAAGACTGGGTAGACTTTGTTGACCATTCAGTGAAGGCCTTGGAGGGGTGGTTACATGGCAGTAAAGTTGCTGACTATGAAAGCCTGTATAACTTAATCCTGAGAGAGCATATTCTTAATAATTCTGTGTCTGATTTGTTGCACCAGTACCTGGTGGACTCTGATCTGCCTCTCCCCAAGAATTGAGAAAGAAGGCAGACAAATGGGTCAGAACAAGGGTGAACAGAAAAGTTCATACAGGGGGTGACAAAGATGGCAAGAAGAAGGATGGTAAGTCTTCTGACGAGGGTGGGGACAAATCTAAAAATGAGTCTTCATCAGGCCCACAAAAACACTCTGGTGGGGGTGGTGGGCCCAAATCCTCTTCAAATCAAAACAAAGAAAAGAAACCATGGTGCTATTTATGTAAAATAAAAGGCCATTGGACAACAGATCCCAGTTGTCCAAAGAAAAGCACCAAGCCTCCTACCACTACAACCCCTTCTGCTACACCTAGTGTCCCTACTAATAGCAGTGGTGGTGGGAGCAAACCTACTAATAGCCAATCCAAGGGAGTAGCTGGGCTCACTTTTGGTAACTTAGTTGGGGTTTGTCTTGTTAGGGAGACCACAGAGGCTGTGTTAGTCTCTGAGGGGGCTATTGATTTAGCCACCTTGGTTGCTTGTCCCCTTAACATGGATAAGTACAAGCAACTACCCCTAATAAATGGTGTTGAGGTTCAGGCATACAGGGACACAGGTGCCAGTGTTACCATGGTAATAGAGAAACTGGTCCACCCTGAACAACACCTACTTCGTCACCAGTACCAAGTAACCGATGCTCATAACAAAACACTTAGCCACCACATGGCTGTTGTAAATCTCAACTGGGGGGGGGGGGGGGGGGTTACTGGTCGAAAGAAAGTTGTGGTTGCCTCAGATTTACCTGTAGACTGTCTACTAGGAAATGATTTAGAGACATCAGCTTGGTCAGATGTGGAGTTGGAGGCTCATGCAGCAATGCTGGGCATTCCAGGGCATATTTTTGCTTTAACCAGGGCTCGGCCAAAAAGCAAAAAGGACAGGGTGACTTGGATCCTGGAAGAATGGACCAAGTGCTCCCTAAAGCTAGGGTTAGGAAAGGTAAATCACTACCTACTATCCCGCCCTCTACAGTGGATTCTACTTCTGAGGAAGAAGAATTTCCACCCTGTGCAGAACCTACACCAGAGGAGCTGGAAGCAGATACTGCTGAGCTTTTGGGTGAAGGGGGGCCTGCCAGGGAGGAGCTGAGTGTGGCACAGCATACCTGTCCCACACTAGAGGGTATAAGGCAGCAAGCTGTCAAACAAGCAAATGGGGATGTCAGTGACTCTCACAGAGTTTACTGGGAGGACAACCTCTTGTACACTGAAGCAAGGGATCCAAAACCTGGAGCTGCCAGGAGATTGGTGATTCCTCAGGAGTACAGAAAGTTCCTCCTAACTCTAGCCCACGACATTCCCTTAGCTGGACATTTGGGGCAAATGAAAACTTGGGACAGGCTTGTTCCCTTGTTTCATTGGCCTAGAATGTCAGAGGACACAAAGGAATTTTGTAAGTCCTATGAAACCTGTCAAGCCAGTGGCAAGAAAGGTGGCACTCCAAAGGCACCCTTTATTCCACTGCCTGTGCTTGGGGTTCCCTTTGAAAGGGTAGGGGTTGACATAGTTGGCCCCCTTCACCCTCCTACTGCTTCAGGCAATAGGTTTATCTTTGTGGTAGTGGACCATGCCACCAGATATCCTGAAGCAATTCCTCTAAGGACCACTACAGCTCCTGCAGTGGCAAAGGCCCTCCTGGGAATCTTTTCCAGGGTGGGCTTCCCAAAAGAGGTGGTATCAGACAGGGGAAGCAATTTCATGTCTGCTCACTTAAAGGCCATGTGGAAGGAATGTGGTGTGACATACAAGTTCACCACACCCTATCATCCACAAACAAATGGACTGGTGGAGAGATTTAACAAAACTCTCAAAGGCATGATTATGGGACTCCCTGAAAAACTCCGCAGGAGATGGGATATCCTGTTACCTTGCCTCCTTTTTGCTTACAGGGAGGTACCCCAAAAAGGAGTGGGCTTCAGCCCCTTTGAACTCCTATTTGGACACCCTGTGAGAGGTCCTCTAACACTTGTTAAGGAGGGTTGGGAACAACCTTTAAAAGCTCCAAAGCAAGACATAGTGGACTATGTACTTGGCCTAAGATCTAGGATGGCTGAGTACATGAAAAAGACCAGTAAAAACATTCAGGCCAGCCAAGAGCTCCAAAAGCAATGGCATGACCAGAAGGCTGTTTTGGTTCAGTACCAACCAGGGCAGAAACTGTGGGTCTTGGACCCTGTGGCCCCAAGAGCACTCCAAGACAAATGGAGTGGACCCCACATAATTGTTGAAAAGAAGGGAGAAGTCACCTACTTAGTTGACTTAGGCACTGCCAGGAGTCCCCTTAGGGTGCTCCATGTCAATCGCCTGAAACCCTACTATGACAGGGCTGATCTCACCCTGCTCATGGCAACAGATGAGGGACAGGAAGAAGAGAGTGACCCTCTCCCTGATATCTTCTCTTCCACAGAACAAGATGCTCTAGTGGAAGGTGTAGTTTTGGCAGATTGTCTTACTGCTGAGCAGAAAGACCACTGCATAAATCTCCTGGGTCAGTTTTCTGAACTCTTCTCTACTGTGCCAGGCACCACTTCTTGGTGTGAGCACACTATAGATACTGGAGACAGCTTGCCTGTCAAAAGTAAGATCTATAGGCAGCCTGACCATGTCAGAGACTGCATAAAGCAAGAAGTACAGAAAATGCTTGAACTAGGAGTGGTTGAGCACTCTGACAGTCCATGGGCCTCTCCTGTGGTACTTGTACCAAACCCTCATTCCAAGGATGGAAAGAAGGAAATGCGGTTTTGTGTAGACTATAGAGGTCTCAACCAGGTAACCAAAACCGATGCTCACCCTATATCCAGGGCAGATGAGCTAATAGATACACTGGCATCTGCCAAGTATCTAAGCACTTTTGATTTGACTGCAGGGTATTGGCAGATCAAGTTATCAGAAGATGCAAAAACAAAAACTGCATTTTTAACCATTGGAGGCCATTACCAATTCACAGTAATGCCTTTTGGATTGAAAAATGCACCTGCCACTTTTCAGAGGTTGGTGAATACAGTCCTGCAAGGGACTAAGCTTTTAGTGCAGCATATCTAGATGATATAGCTGTCTTTAGCTCCAGCTGGGATGATCACCTGGTCCACCTATGGAAAGTTTTGGAGGCCCTGCAAAAGGCAGGCCTCACTATCAAGGCTTCAAAGTGCCAGATAGGGCAGGGGAAAGTGGTTTATCTGGGACACCTGGTAGGTGGAGAACAGATTGCACCACTTCAGGGGAAAATCCAAACTATTATAGATTGGGTTCCCCCTAGAACTCAAACCCAGGTGAGAGCCTTCTTAGGCCTCACTGGGTATTACAGGAGGTTCATAAAGAACTATGGCTCCATTGCAGCCCCTCTTAATGACCTCACATCAAAGAAAATGCCTAAAAAGGTATTGTGGACAGCTAGCTTTCAGAAAGCTTTTGAGGAGCTGAAGCAGGCCATGTGCTCTGCACCTGTCCTGAAAAGCCCCTGTTACTCCAAAAAATTCATTGTCCAAACTGATGCATCTGAATTAGGGGTAGGGGCAGTCTTATCACAACTTAATTCTGAGGGCCAGGATCAACCTGTTGCTTTTATCAGCAGGAGGTTGACCCCTAGAGAAAAGCGTTGGTCTGCCATAGAGAGGGAGGCCTTTGCTGTGGTCTGGGCACTGAAGAAGTTGAGGCCATGCCTGTTTGGCACTCACTTCATTGTTCAGACAGACCACAAACCTCTACTTTGGCTAAAACAAATGAAAGGTGAAAACCCTAAATTATTGAGGTGGTCCATATCCCTACAGGGAATGGATTATACAGTGGAACACAGACCTGGGAGTACCCACTCCAATGCAGATGGACTCTCCAGATATTTCCACTTAGACAATGAAGACTCATCAGGTCATGGCTAGTCTTATTGTCCTTCGTTTGGGGGAAGGGGGTTGTGTAGGAAAGTACCATCTTGCCTGGCATGTTACCCCCATATTTCACTGTATATATGTTGCTTTAGTTGTATGTGTCACTGGGCCCCTGCCAGCCAGGGCCCCAGTGCTCATAAGTGTGCCCTGTATGTGTTACCTGTGTTATGACTAAGTGTCTCACTGAGGGTCTGCTAATCAGAACCTAAGTGGTTATGCTCTCTCATTTCTTTCCAAATTGTCACTAACAGGCTAGTGACCAATTTTACCAATTTACATTGGCATACTGGAACACCCTTATTATTCCATAGTATATGGTACTGAGGTACCCAGGGTATTGGGGTTCCAGGAGATCCCTATGGGCTGCAGCATTTCGTTTGCCACCCATAGAGAGCTCTGACAATTCTTACACAGGCCTGCCGCTGCAGCCTGAGTGAAATAACGTCCACGTTATTTCACAGCCATTTTACACTGCACTTAAGTAACTTATAAGTCACCTATATGTCTAACCTTTACCTGGTAAAGGTTGGGTGCTAAGTTACTTAGTGTGTGGGCACCCTGGCACTAGCCAAGGTGACCCCACATTGTTCAGGGCCAATTCCCCGGACTTTGTGAGTGCGGGGACACCATTACACGCGTGCACTACATATAGGTCACTACCTATGTGTAGCTTCACAATGGTAACTCCGAATATGGCCATGTAACATGTCTAAGATCATGGAATTGCCCCACCAATGCCATCCTGGTATTGGGGAGACAATCCCATGATTCCCCGGGTCTCTAGCACAGACCTGGGTAGTGCCAAACTGCCTTTCCCGGGGTTTCACTGCAGCTGCTGCCAACCCCTCAGACAGGTTTCTTCCCTCCTGGGGTCCAGCCAGGCTTGGCCCAGGAAGGCAGAACAAAGGACTTCCTCAGAGAGAGGGTGTTACACCCTCTCCCTTTGGAATAAGGTGTCAGGGCTGGGGAGGAGTAGCCTTACCCAGCCTCTGGAAATGCTTTGATGGGCACAGATGGAGCCCATCTCTGCATAAGCCAGTCTACACCGGTTCAGGGATCCCCCAGCCCTGCTCTGGCGCGAAACTGGACAAATGAAAGGGGAGTGACCACTCCCCTGACCTGCACCTCCCCTGGGAGGTGCCCAGAGCTCCTAAGATGTGCTCCAGACCTCTGCCATCTTGGAAACAGAGGTGCTGCTGGCACACTGGACTTCTCTGAGTGGCCAGGGCCAGCAGGTGACGTCAGAGACTCCTTATGATAGGCTCCTTCAGGTGTTGCTAGCCTATCCTCTCTCCTAAGTAGCCAAACCTCCTTTTCTGGCTATTTAGGGTCTCTGCCTTGGGGGATTCTTCAGATAACGAATGCAAGAGCTCATCCGAGTTCCTCTGCATCTCTCTCTTCACCTTCTGCCAAGGAATCGACTGCTGACCGCGCTGGAAGCCTGCAAAACTGCAACAAAGTAGCAAAGATGACTACTGCGACACTGTAACGCTGATCCTGCCGCCTTCTCAACTGTTTTCCAGGTGGTGCATGCTGTGGGGGTAGTCTGCCTCCTCTCTGCACTAGAAGCTCCGAAGAAATCTCCCGTGGGTCGACGGAATCTTGCCCCTGCAACCGCAGGCACCAAAGAACTGCATCACTGGTCCTCTGGGTCTCCTCTCAGCACGACGAGCGAGGTCCCTTGAACTCAGCATCTCTTGCCAAGTGACTCCCATAGTCCAGTGACTCTTCAGTCCAAGTTTGGTGGAGGTAAGTCCTTGCCTCCCCACTCTATACTGCATTGCTGGGAACCGCGTGTTTTACAGCTACTCCGGCTCCTGTGCACTCACTGAGGATTTCCTTCGTGCACAGCCAAGCCTGGATCCCCGGCACCTAACCTGCATTGCACGACCTCCTGAATTGTCCTTCGGCTTCGTGGGACTCTCTGGTGCAACTTCGGGTGAGCACCGATTCACTCCACTTTGTAGTGCCTGTTCCGGCACTTCTGCGGGTGCTGCTTGCTTCTGAGTGGGCTCGTTGTCTTGCTGGACGCCTCCTCTGTCCCCTCACGCAATTGGTGACATCCTGGTCCCTCCTGGGCCACAGCAGCATCCAAAAACCCTAATCGCAACCCTTGCAGCTAGCAAGGCTTGTTTGCGGTCTTACTGCAGGAAAACACTTCTGCACGACTCTTCACGACGTGGGACATCCATCCTCCAAAGGGAAAGTTTCTAGCCCTTGTCGTTCATGCAGAATCCTCAGCTTCTACCATCCGGTGGCAGCTTCTTTGCACCCACAGCTGGCCTTTCCTGCGCATCTGCCCACTCCCGACTTGTCGTGACTTTTGGACTTGGTCCCCTTGTTCCACAGGTACTCTCGTCTGGAAATCCATTGTTGTTGCATTGCTGGTGTTGGTCTTTCCTGCAGAATCCCCCTACCACGACTTCTGTGCTCTTTGGGGAACTTAGGTGCACTTTGCACCCACTTTTCAGGGTCTTGGGGTGGGCTATTTTCCTAACCCTCACTGTTTTCTTACAGTCCCAGCGACCCTCTACGAGGTCACATAGGTTTGGGGTCCATTTGTGGTTCGCATTCCACTTCTAGAGAATATGGTTTGTGTTGCCCCTTTCCCTATGTGCCCCCATTGCATTCTATTGTGGCTATACATTGTTTGCACTGTTTTCTATTGCTATTACTGCATATTTTGGTATTGTGTACATATATCTTGTGTATATTTGCTATCCTCATACTGAGGGTACTCACTGAGATACTTTGGCATATTGTCATAAAAATAAAGTACCTTTATTTTTAGTATATCTGTGTATTGTGTTTTGTTATGATATTGTGCATATGACACTAGTGGTACTGTAGGAGCTTCACTCGTCTCCTAGTTCAGCCTAAGCTGCTCTGCTAAGCTACCTTTTCTATCAGCCTAAGCTGCTAGACACCCCTATACACTAATAAGGGATACCTGGGCCTGGTGCAAGGTGTAAGTACCCCTTGGTACTCACTACAAGCCAGTCCAGCCTCCTACAGTACCCAAGGAGATTCCAATGGAGGAAGTGCACTGAATGTGACCAGGCTTAGACTAGAGGCAGAAATCCTAATTGAGGGAACGATGGGGTTGGACAGTACTGACTCATTTCGAGAAGACAAATTACGTTAATTGTGCAGGCTGGCTAGTAACAAAGCGGGAACGATACACCAGAAATTAGCAGACCGGGTACAAAAATATGACATAGAAATTGAGAAAACAAAACATTTAAAGAGGAGTTACAGATTAGAATTTGACTCAAAGGATTTTGAGAACATGAGAATCCCGGGAATTAAAATTCACATTAGGGAATTAATACAGAACATTCAAACATGGGGAGCATTAGATAAGTGGGAAGGCAGATGGGTGAAGAAAAGAGACAAGAAGAAAAGGGATTCTGTGACTCTTACTGTGAATGTGCAGCAGTTTGAGGATCCGGTGAAAATCTTCCCAATGAGAGAGATTCCCAGAGGGAATTTTGTCCAGGTCCCTTGGAGCAGAAGTGACATTTTGGCCCTCATTACAACCTTGGCGGTGAATGCCGCCTACCACCGTGCTGACGGCCGCCAACATACCGTGACCGCAGCGGTATTCCGCTATGGGTATTATGACCCACACTGAGAAATCCACCACTGTACAGACACACACCACTCTGCCAGACCAAAGATCAGTGATAAACTGGTGATATCCAAACCCACACTGTTACGCCAACAGGAATACGCCCACAATATCACGACCCACGAATCACTGCGGCGGACATTCGACCGCAGTAAACCATTGGCGGTACACACCGCCGGGCTCAAAATACACAAACATTGACAAAACTACACCACATTGGACAATTCAAAATACACACACCTGATACACATACACACACCACACCCACACACTCACAACACTATAAAACACACACCCACATTAACCACAACCCTTTCAACAAAAAAAAGATAGCCCAGAGAGAGAGACAAGGCAGGAGCACCCACTATATCAGAGGCACAGAATACCATCACCCATACACCATCCACGCACATCACAGCATACACCACAACATATCACCCCACACATCACCCCACACATATCACTCACACCACAGCAATGGCACCCCAGAGACACCCCAGGTTTTCTGAGGAGGAGCTAAGATTAATGGTGGAGGTTCACAGCTATGGCGGAGGATCGTGGACAGGGTCAACGCATTGGGACAGCACCCAAGAACAAGAGATAACATCATAAAGAGGTAGAACAACCTACTGGGAAAGGTGCGTTCCGTGGTTGCAAGACACCAGGTAGCAGTACAGAGGACTGGCGGTGGAACCCCACCTCCTCCCCACAACTAACAACATGGGAGGAGCAAGTCTTGGCGATCATGCATCCTGAGGGCTTCGCAGGAGTAGCAGGAGGACTGGACTTGGGTAAGTCAAATCTTTACTACAATATCCCCCACCCTACCTGCATGCCAGAACATACCTCCCCTTAACCATACTCCTCTCACTCATCACCTCACCATCACCTCACATACACCCCACCATCACACCCCACCCATCCCAATACCAAGCTCTGCATGCAACACCAATGCATGGACACCCATCACAGACCTGCATGGACACCCATCCCAACAGCATGCCCTGTAAATCACCACTCACACAAGGCCAAGCTGACAGGGAAATCACAATCATAGAGCGAAACACACCCATGCACAATATACAATAACACTGCATTTTGTATCCCCACAGGACCCCTCCTCAACATCACCGGAGAGGAGGTGCCAGCTACATCCAGTCCCACCAAAGAAGAGGCCCACAGTGATGACAGCAGCTCTGCACACCTGGATCACGATGACCAACCTGGCCCATCAGGGACCTCTGGACAGTCGGTTACCCTGCCACAGGCCCAACCCACCACAGAGCCTCCCCCTCAGTTAACACCACCACAGCACCCAACCAGCGGGCCCATGCCACTGTTCCCAGGACACGTCAATCAGCAGTGTGCCCACCACTACAGGGACCCCAGGCAACGCCACAAACACAGGACGATCAAGGACCTTGGGTCAGTGGGCACACGGTTCAGGGGACAGAGGCACAGGACAACAGGGAAGCTGGGGGGACTGCTGTGCGACAGGGGGAGGACAGGGAACCCACTCTCCACAAGGCACTCTCCAACATCCTGGAAGCATACCACCATTCCCAGGAGACCATGGGCCAGATACTGGCCAAGTTGCAGGAGACCCAGCGGCTCTAGGAGGGACAGTACCTGGGGATCAGGGATGACCTAACAAAAATATACACCATTCTGGTCGCCATTGCAGGGGTGATGGCTGACATGGGGAAGCCACGAGGGAGGCAGTGGCACAACAATGGGCCCCTGACACTAGCCACACTGAGGAACAGCTTTCGACCTTTAGTGGACAGGAGGCACCGCCACAGGACCAACAAGCCACCAGCAACCCACCCCCTGCAGAAGGAGAACCACCCTGCAAACAGACCGTGCAATCCAGGCAGAAGCCAGAGAACATTGCCAAGACCCCCACCAGGAAATAGGACTCTCCTGATTGTCACCCTTCTGTCCCACTCTGTCACCCTGTCCACCTTGAATTGCCATTACTCCCCTTCCTATGCCGCATTGGACAATGCACCTGTGATACCAAAAGACTGGACTCTACCCTGGACTTTCATCCACCATCATCCCAGCCCCTTGCACCCCCCCCTCTACTTATGAGCACTTAAATAAACACCCTTGGAACAAATACCAATCTTGAGTCTGTCAAATGATTCAAATATGTATTAGTACAATATAATCAAAGCATTGCAACTCAAAAGTACAGTGAATAATACGTTAGGATGATCTCTGGTGGGCAGCAGTACACATAGCAGGAGCCAGAGTGGGGCACAGAGACCTGAAAATGGAGATGCCAAAGGGTACAGTCAGTGGCCATAGACATAGGGCAACAGGCTGCCTTGTATAATGTCCAACAGATAGCTGAAAGGTTAAGTGAAGTTACTGTCTTACCTGTGTGTCACTGGAAGTACTGCCAAATAACATTGGTTCTGTTGTCAACATCTTCTTCCTCTGCCTCCTCTTCCTCACTGTTCACAGGCTCCACCGCTGCCACAAGACATCCTCCTGCAGAAAAGGCACCTGGCGTCTCAAGGCCAGGTTGTGCAACATGCAACATGCTACAATGATCTGGCACACCTTCTTGGGTGAGTAGTACAGGGATCCACCTGTCAGATGGAGGCACCGGAACCTGGCCTTCAGGAGGCCGAAGGTTCTTTCTATAATCCTCCTTGTACGCCCATGTGCCTCATTGTAACGTTCCTCTGCCCTTGACCTGGCATTCCTCACTGGGATCAGTAGCCATGAGAGGTTGGGGTAACCAGAGTCACCTGAAAACATCGAGGGACAACTGTTAGACAAACATTAGGGACAACCCAATACACAGACACCTACTCATACTTTGTGGGGATCTTTGGCTCACCTATTAGCCACACTGGGTGCCTCTGGAGTGGGCCCATCACATATGGGATGCTGCTATTCCTCAAGATAGAGGCGTCATGCACACAGCCAGGATATTTGGCACATGGGAGATGTACTAGTCCGCAAAACACACCATCTGCACATTCATTGAGTGATAGCTTTTTCTATTCCTGTGAACTTGTTCAGTCCTCCGGGGGGTGGGGGAACAAATGCCACATGTCCCGTCAATGGCACCAATGATGTTGGGGATATGTCCCAGGGCATTAAAGTCAGCCTTCACTGTGGCCAAATCCTCCACCTGGGGGAACACGATGTAGCTGCGCATGTGTTTCAGCAGGGCAGACAACACTTTGGACAACACTTTAGAGAACATAGGCTGTGACATCCCTGATGCCATGGCCACTGTGTTTTGGAAGGAACCACTTGCCAGGAAATGGAGCTCTGACAGGACCTGCACTAGAGGGGGGATACCTGTGGGTGGCGGATAGCAGACATCAGGTCTGGCTCCAATTGGGCACAAGGTTCTTGGATTGTGGCAATATCAAGTTTGTAGGCAATGATAATGTGTCTGTCCTCCATTGTCGCTCGGTCCACCAGGGGTCTGTACACCGGAGTTTGCGGCCATCTCATATTCTGCCTCAGTGGTTGAAGCCTATGGAAGAGAATGGTGAGCAGAGGGTCATATTCACACTTATTTAGCACTAATGATGATTTGTTTACTTTACAGAAACATTATGTGAAATCGAGAGTCCAAGGATGTGCCAATGTCGGCTGTGACGCAGTCAGGTGCCATGCCCTGTGCCCCCCTGAAATGGCCACTGCCTGACCTGTGAGGAGGGACAAGTGGAAATTAGGTAATTGCGCTGGTGTTGTGCGCTGTTGCTGTAGGCGGTCGATGACCGCCGCCCATATTCGCATTGGTTATCATTGGGCCCTATGGGTTCCTGGAGCCAATGGCGATGTATGCGGCCGGTGACGGTACGCCATCTATTCACTCACTTGCTACCTGGCCTTCAAGAGGAGAGGACCTACACTGCAAGTGCTGCTGTGACATGTGTCTGGAAGCAACAATGGCTCATGTGTCTGGGGAAAGGGCCCCTGCCTTTACTTCGGAGGAGTTGGAGAAACTGGTGGATGGGGTCCTACCCAAGTACACATTACTCTACGGTCCTCCAGACAAACAGGTGAGTACACTGTGAGCATGATGCGTGGGCCATGAATGTATGGAGTGCTGTGTGTGTACGCCACATGTAGGGGGGGCAGAGGCCAGAGTGCAGCATGCAAGGTAGTCAATGTATGTGTGTCAGGGGATGGGAGGGATCTAGTGGGCAATGTGTATGACGGTCCAGACGGGTGACTAATTCCCTTTTCTGCTATCTTGTCCATGCAGGTCAGCCCCCACCAGAAAAAAGGGGATTTGGCGTGCCATCGCCAAGGAGGTGTGGACCCTGAGGGTCTTTGACAGGCGGAGTACCCATTGCCGCAAGAGGTGGGAGAACCTGCGCTGCTGGGCAAAGAAGACGGCGGAGGCCCAGCTGGGGCTGGACTCCCAACGAGGAAGGGGTGCCTGTTGCACCATGACCCCCCTGATGTTCTGCGTTCTGGCGGTGGCC
This sequence comes from Pleurodeles waltl, assembly GCF_031143425.1. Lineage (NCBI taxonomy): Eukaryota > Metazoa > Chordata > Amphibia > Caudata > Salamandridae > Pleurodeles > Pleurodeles waltl. The sequence continues at coordinate 2,071,535 of NW_027150363.1, forward strand.
TAGCCGGAGTTGGATGGGTGCTTGAAGGCCTCACAGAAGCCACGAGGGGGTGAGTACAGAATAAGAACCCTGACTTTGTTCACGTTAGGTGGTACCTGGGTGGGGGATGTGGGCTGTGGGTGCCCCTAGGCCAGGGCGAACATGACAGGGTAGGTCCCTTGTGGGCAGGCTCAGAATCACTCCTACCCCAGTAGTGTTGGCGGCCATCTACTCCTGGGCAGGGTCCTGTGGGTTTCAGGTGTACAGCTAATGGCATTAGGCATTGAACCCCATGGGATGGTGACTGTCTTAGTAACTGGTAGTGCATGGCCTAGTGCATAGGGCTGCTCCCTGTGTGATGTGTAGGCCAAGGGTAGTGTTGTTGCTGGCATTGACCAAGTCTCTCCACTGTCTCTCCCCCTCCTTTTTGTTTTGTCACCCTGTCCTTGTGCATTAGCATCATCTGGCGGAGGAGCAGAGGCACCGGCGACAGAGGGAGCTGCATCACACATGGGCCTGGTGGTCGAATCCACTGAGGGTGAAGGCACCAGTGGGACGGAGGGCGAGGGGAGCACCATGACCGGGACAGGGGAGGAGACCACAGACAGCGACTCCTCCTCCGATGGAAGCTCCCTGGCGGTGGAGGACACCTCTGTGCCCACCCCAACAACAGGTACAGCCACCACCCCCCCTACCAGCACCGCCCTCCCAGCAGCCCCTCAGCGTGTTTCCCGTGCCCGCTCACCCAGGAGGGTGGGCATCTCCTTCGCCCCAGGCACCTCAGGCCCTGCCCCAGTCAGGCCTGCCGCCCTCAGATAGGAGGCTATTGACCTCCTGAGATCCCTCACTGCTGGGCAGTCAACCATTCTGAATGCCATCCAGGGTGTCAAGAGGCATTTGCAACAAACAAATGCATACCTGGAGGGTATTCACTCTGGCGTGGCGGCCCAACAGAGAGCATTTCAGGCTCTGGGCTCAGCACTGATGGCAGCCATTGTCCCTGTGTCTAGCCTCCCCCCTCCAACTTCCTCTACCCAGACCCAATCCCCTCCACCCCAGCCTATCCCAGGCACACCTTCAGACCAGCATTCACCCAAATCACCACACAAAGGTGGCTCAGGCAAACATAAGCACCACCATTCATCTCACAGGTACTCACACAAACACCATACCCATGCAGACACACCAACATCCACTGCCTCCACTATGTTCCCCTCCTCCTCTTTGTCCCTCCCAGTTTTGTCTCCACTCACACCTGCATGCACTACATCCTCTTCCACTACCTCCATCGCAAGCACGCCCATCACAACACACCCCTCACTGGCAGTCACCACCCCCACAACCATGCACTCGTCCCCTGTGTCCTCTCCCAGTGTGTCAGTAACCCATCCTCCCAAAGTACACAAAAGTAAGCACCCACCCACCCAACAGCCATCCACCTCACAACAGCATCCAGCCCATGCACCCTAACCGAAACTCAGAAGAAAGACACCTCCTACAACCACTCCCTCTTCCTCCACTCCCAAACCTTCTCCATCTTCTAGCCCCAGTGTGTCAAAAAAACTTTTCCTGGCAAACATTGACCTGTTGCAGGAGGCTGGACTGGCTTGTAGTGGGTACCAAGGGGTACTTACACCTTGCACCAGGTCCAGGTATCCCTTATTAGTGTAGAGGGGTGTCTAGCAGCTTAGGCTGATAGAAAAGGTAGCTTAGCAGAGCAGCTTAGGCTGAACTAGGAGACGAGTGAAGCTCCTACAGTACCACTAGTGTCACTTGCACAATATCATAAGAAAACACAATACCCAGTTATACTAAAATGACAATATGCCAAAGTATCTCAGTGAGTACCCTCAGTATGAGGATAGCAAATATACACAAGATATATGTACACAATACCAAAATATGCAGTAATAGCAATAAAAAACAGTGCAAACAATGTATAGTCACAATAGAATACAATGGGAGCACATAGGGATAGGGGCAACACAAACCATATACTCTAGAAGTGGAATGCGAACCACAAATGGACCCCAAACCTATGTGAGCTCGTAGAGGGTCGCTGGGACTGTAAGAAAACAGTGAGGGTTAGAAAAATAGCCCACCCCAAGACCCTGAAAAGTGGGTGCAAAGTGCACCTAAGTTCCCCAGAGAGAACAGAAGTCGTGATAGGGGAATTCTGCAAGGATGACCAACACCAGAAATGCAACAACGATGGATTTCCTGACGAGAGTATCTGTGGAACAAGGGGACCAAGTCCAAGAGTCACGATCAAGTCGGGAGTGGGCAGATGCCCAGGAAATGCCAGCTGTAGGTGCAAAGAAGCTGCCACTGGATGGTAGAAGCTGTGGATTCTGCAAGAACGACAAGGGTTAGAAACTTCCACTTTGGAGGATGGATGTCCCACGTCGTGAAGAGTCGTGCAGAGGTGTTTCCGTGCAGAAAGACCGCAAACAAGCCTTGCTAGCTGCAAGGGTCGAAGTTAGGGTTTTTGGATGCTGCTGTGGCCCAGGAGGGACCAGGATGTCGCCAATTGCGTGAGGGGACATAGGGGGCGTCCAGCAAGATAAAGAGCCCACTCAGAAGCAAGCAGCACTCGCAGAAGTGCCGGAACAGGCACTACAAAGTGGAGTGAACCGGAGCTCACCCGAAGTCACGAAAGAGGGTCCCACGATGCCGGACGACAACGCAGGAGGTCGTGCACTGCAGGTTAGAGTGCCGGGGATGCAGGCTTGGCTGGGCACAAAGGAAATCCTGGAAGAGTGCACAGGAGCCAGAGTAGCTGCAAAACACACGGTTCCCAGAAATGCAGTCTAGCGTGGGGAGGCAAGGACTTACCTCCACCAAACTTGGACTGAAGAGTCACTGGACTGTGGGAGTCACTTGGACAGAGTTGCTGAGTTCAAGGGACCTCGCTCGTCATGCTGAGAGGAGACCCAGAGGACTGGTGATGCAAATCTTTGGTGCCTGCGGTTGCAGGGGGAAGATTCCGTCGACCCACAGGAGATTTCTTCGGAGCTTCTAGTGCAGAGAGGAGGCACACTACCCCCACAGCATGCACCACCAGGAAAACAGTAGAGAAGGCGGCAGGATCAGCGTTACAAGGTCGCAGTAGTCGTCTTTGCTACTTTGTTGCAGTTTTGCAGGCTTCCAGCGCGGTCAGCAGTCGATTCCTTGGCAGAAGGTGAAGAGAGAGATGCAGAGGAACTCTGATGAGCTCTTGCATTCGTTATCTAAAGAATTCCCCAAAGCAGAGACCCTAAATAGCCAGAAAAGGAGGTTTGGCTACCTAGAAGAGAGGATAGGCTAGCAACGCCTGGAGGAGCCTATCAGAAGGAGTCTCTGACGTCACCTGCTGGCCCTGGCCACTCAGAGCAGTCCAGTGTGCCAGCCGCACCTCTGTTTCTAAGATGGCAGAGGTCTGGAGCACACTGGAGGAGCTCTGGGCACCTCCCAGGGGAGGTGCAGGTCAGGGGAGTGGTCACTCCCCTTTCCTTTGTCCAGTTTCACGCCAGAGCAGGGCTGGGGGATCCCTGAATCGGTGTAGACTGGCTTATGCAGAAATGGGCACCATCTGTGCCCATGAAAGCATTTCCAGAAGCTGGGGGAGGCTACTCCTCCCCTGCCTTAACACCTTTTTCCAAAGGGAGAGGGTGTAACACCCTCTCTCTGAGGAAGTCCTTTGTTCTGCCTTCCTGGGCCAAGCCTGGCTGGACCCCAGGAGGGCAGAAACCTGTCTGAGGGGTTGGCAGCAGCAGCAGCTGCAGTGAAACCCCAGGAAAGGCAGTTTGGCAGTACCCGGGTCTGTGCTAGAGACCCGGGGAATCATGGGATTGTCTCCCCAATACCAGGATGGCATTGGGGGGGCAATTCCATGATCTTATACATGTTACATGGCCATGTTCGGAGTAACCATTGTGAAGCTACACATAGGTAGTGACCTATGTGTAGTTCACACGTGTAATGGTGTCCCCGCACTCACAAAGTCTGGGGAATTTGCCCTGAACAATGTGGGGGCACCTTGGCTAGTGCCAGGGTGCCCACACACTAAGTAACTTAGCACCCAACCTTTACTAAGTAAAGGTTAGATATATAGGTGACTCATAAGTTACTTAAGTGCAGTGGTAAATGGCTGTGAAATAACGTGGACGTTATTTCACTCAGGCTGCAGTGGCAGGCCTGTGTAAGAATTGTCAGAGCTCCTTATGGGTGGCAAAAGAAATGCTGCAGCCCATAGGGATCTCCTGGAACCCCAATACCCTGGATACCTTAGTACCATATACTAGGGAATTATAAGGGTGTTCCAGTATGCCAATGTAAATTGGTAAAATTGGTCACTAGCCTGTTAGTGACAATTTGTACAGGGAGAGCATAACCACTGAGTTTCTGGTTAGCAGAGCCTCAGTGAGACAGTTAGGCATCACACAGGGAACACATACATATAGGTCACAAACTTATGAGCACTGGGGTCCTGACTAGCAGGGTCCCAGTGACACATAACAAACATACTGAAAACATAGGGTCTTCACTATGAGCACTGGGCCCTGGCTAACAGGATGCCAGTGAGACAGTGAAAACACCCTGACATACACTCACAAACAGGCCAAAAGTGGGGGTAACAAGGCTAGAAAGAGGCTACTTTCTCACACCTGTTCCCTACCGCTCCCCCCTCATCCTTCCCCTCAGGCCAGGGTGTCCAGAACCCAGCCCAGCACCTCGGCCACCAAGTCGCCATCCAATGTGGAACCTGCAACTCACAGAGCCTGAAAGGGGGTACCCATCAGGAAAGCCAGTGTACCACCAACCCCTGCAAAGGATCAGACCATTCCGCCACCTGCCAAGGTGAAGAAGGGGCCAGCATGCAGCAAGGGCAAGGAGCACGACCCACCCAGCAAGGCATCCTCCAAACCTCCAGCTGACAGAGCCAAGGGCACAACAGCATCTGCCAAAATGAGGAAGGGGAGGAAAATCGATGGCAAGGCACTTCAGCCGATGGAGGATGCAGGTGAAGCCCTGGTGCCCACCAGCTGAAGTGCCAGCCCCGCCACCTGCACTGTGTGCAGCACCGCCAGCAGCCCTGCCGCAAGCACTGTCACCTGCACCGCTGCTGTCACCTCTTCTGTCAGCAGCAGCATCCCCAGTGGGCAGCCATCTGAGGGTGCAGGAGGAGGGCTGGAGCCTCCCTCCACCACTGGCAGCACCGGCACCTGCACCACAGCCAGCACCGCCAGCATACATGCTGTAAGCACCGCCGCAAGCACCAACACAAGCACCGCCACCTGCACCGCTGACAGTAGCACCACTATCAGCACCAGCAGCCCCAGTGGGCAGCCGACTGAGGCTGCAGGAGACGAACTGGAGCCTACCACCACCACAGGCAGCACCCCCACCAGCTCTGGCATTGCCACCACTTAGCAGCCTTAGGCGCCGCAGGATGGAGTCTAGCCCTGCCTCCATGTACTGTCATGCTACATGTTCCCTGTTAATCTCCTGCTTCAGATACCCAGGTGAGGGAATGAGTACTGGCACACCCCAAGTACTGCATCACTGAGCACCAAGCCCGCTCCAGAACCAGTGGAGAAAGGCATCCACTCACCCTGTCCTTGGCAGGATGAAGCACTCTGGGCACCAAGCCCCCTCCAGAACCAGTGTAGAAAGGCATCCACTCACCCTATCCTTGGCAGGATGAAGCACTCTGGGCACCAAGCCCCCTCCAGAACCAGTGGAGAAAGGCATCCACTCACCCTATCCTTGGCAGGATGAAGGCCTCTGGGCACAAAGCCCCCTCCAGAACCAGTGGAGAAAGGCATCCACTCACCCTATCCTTGGCAGGATGAAGCACAGTGGCCACAAAGCCTCCTCCAAAACCAGTGGAGAAAGGCATCCACTCACCCTATCCTTGGCAGGATGAAGCCCTCTGGGCACAGAGCCCCCTCCAGAACCAGTGGAGAAGCCATCCACTTGAGAGACTGTGGCTTTGCACTCCCCAGGGCCAAGCAGTGGGCCAACCACCCACTAGTTAGACAGTGGCCTTGCACTCCCCAGGAACAAGCAGTGGGCAAACCACCCACTAGAGAGTCAGTGGCTTTGCACTTCCCAGGACCAAGCAGTGGGCAAACCACCCACTTGAGAGACTATAGAGACTGTGGTTTTGCACTCCCCAGGACCAAGCAGTGGGCAACCCACCCACTTGAGAGACATGAGAGACTGTGGCTTTGCACTCCCCAGGACCTAGCAGAGGGAATGGAGCCCCCTCGAGGAGCAGTGATATTATTCCATCTTCTGGCTGAGGTGTCCCCCCCTTCCCTGTCCCCCTGAGGTGCCTGTGTGTTTTCGACCTGATGCCCCTGCAGTGTTCTCTCCATATTGAGGCAGGAGTCAAGTGTAGGCTTGGCCCATGATTTTTGGCTCAGTAGGCCACGGACATTTGCAAAGGACAATGTACGGCCTACTGTACATATTGTAAATATTTGTATATACTGTTTTTCTATTTGTTACGCATGTCTGCCTATTTCTAAAATATCACTGATTACAATCAATTCCTTTTGTCCTTGCGTTATTCCTGAGGGTTACTGGGTGTATCTGTAATGTTGTTGGATCTGTTTGTGTGTATGGTGTTGTGGGTGAGGGTGGTGGTGGGGGTGATGTGTGTTGCGTGTGTGTCACTCTCTTTTTCCTCCCATCTCCCCTGTGTACTAGGTGCAGTACTCACCGTGGTCATCGCTGCCGCCGTCTTTGATGTTCCTGGTGTATGAGCAGATACACCAGCATCTGCAGCTCGGGCTCCATGGTGTCCTGGTTCTTCGTTGAGTGTCGAGCGGGGAGTGGTTTACCTTCGAAATACTGTTTCCGCCCTGCTTTTGATGGCGTTGGTACCACCCCGGAAAAGCTGGTGGATTGGTGTGTCATAATAGTGTGGGTGGTACATTGTCTTCGGCCTGTCTGTTGGCGGTGACCGCCGCGGTATTTGTTGCTACCGCTGTGACGGTCAGAGTGTTAAAGTCTGTCTGTGATGGTGGTTTCCGCTGTGGTCGTGATTCCATTTTTTTTACTACTGGCCTGTTGGCGGTAATAACGCTGCTTTAACACAGTCCGCCAGGGTTGTAATGAGGGCTTTTGTCCTTTACAAATTATTATTCCCAGGTTGAGAGAAAATCCAGTTGACTGAACACAAAACTGAGACCTGATATTCGAGAAAGTTGATTGGAAGAAAATGACCAAATTATGATTGTTGATGGTTCTTGTTCAAGAGATAACATGGGAGCATTGAGAGCAGGATATGCTGTGTGCACAATTTCTGGTATACTCGAAGCGTACTGCTCTGAGAAGTGTATTCTGCACAAGTGACTGAGTTGGTAGCCTTTACAAGAGCATGCCATGTCTCTGCACGGCTTAAAGTTACCATATCTACAGTCAGCCAGTACAGATTTGGAATAGTCCGTGATTTTGGCTAGGTTGGTCACAGAAAGGTTTCCTGACCTCTTCTGGTTCACCAATTAGTAATGGTGAAAGGATTCATGATTTGTTACAAGCTATAAAAATTCCTGAAAAGATTGCTGTGGTGAAATGTAGTACACAGCTGAAGTCACAAGATTTTGTGTCAATGGGAAATGGATATGCGAATCAAGTCACAAGGTTTTTCACATTGAACTGTATATCGTTCATAGACAAATGAGAATTGTTACCTGAGGAAGAAGAAACGTGCCCAATTATGCACTACATGTCATAGATACTTTGGAAGAATTGAAAGCGCTCCAGGATAATGTTGACAAAGGTGAAAAGAAATCTTAGTTAAAATTGAAATGTGTTCAGCGTGAGGATGACGTATGGGTGTTCTGAGAGGGACAAGTGGTTTTACCAAACAATTTGTTGACTCAAATCGCTAGATATTATCATGACCAAGCACATGTTGGAAGGGATGCCATGATTCAAACATTTAAGCAGTTTTGGTTCAATCCAAAATTTAGACAGGTTGCCGAAGCAGTTTGCCATTGTTGGATCATCTGTCAGCAGAGGAACTTGGGAAAAGGGACTGTGGTTAGTTTGAGCCACAATGGAAGAGCGGGAGGTCCATTTAGCAGAATGCAGATGGATTTTATTGAGATGCCTTTGCGTGGAGGATTGAGGTATGTGTTGGTGATTGTTTGTATCTTTAGTCATTGGATTGAAGCTTACCCCACACCAAGAAATGACAGCCTTACCGTAGGGCTGCTAGTCCTCATAGATGTCAGCTGAGACCCCACTTTCCTAGTTTTCTGTCATTCTTTTTTACACTGATAGTGAATCACTATATTCATTATTAGTGTAATAACAAGCGGAGTGTAATTATCTGGAATATGACCCTTCCTGGGTCCTGAGATAAGCAAAACACTTTTAAATGTATGTTGTATGCATGCTTGTGGGTGAGAGTGTGTTTATGTGAGAGGGTGTGTGTATGTGTAAATGTGTGTGTATGTGTAAGTAAGTGTGTGAGTGAAAGTGGAGGTCAAAGGGCATGGCATGTCACTTCCGCTACCCATGGCATTTTGTTGAATTCACGTCCATGGAAATAACATTGGGGTTAACAACGCTAGGAACATTTAGCATGTTTTGGCAGACTGTTATATGCCTAACTGTTTGTAAAATTAACATGTTAAACTACTTTACCCAATTTCTCAGTGCTTTCCTTAAGTGTGTTATTCAATTGGATTGCTAGTGTGTCCCTGAACTCCCCTAGAGGGACTGATAGTAATCTAAAAACATTTCCTCCACAAGATTGCTCAGCGACCTAGTGTCCGGGCTGTGGTCCAACTGCTTTTCTCATTCATTATTGCTGCATAGAACTAAGTCCTTGCATCAGAAATCCAACCCCTACATTTCTGGGGGCCTTAGATTTAGTACCAACTGGACCTTCTGATGTTCTCTGCTGGAGTGACACCTGGCCCCTAAGTGCTGTCTCTGAGCTCCCTGGAAACTTAGAAGTGGCCCAGATGAGCTGCTCTAGAAGACCTGAAAATGGGGATTTTTTTGACTTCCAAGACCTCTGGAGCAGTCAAGAGGACCTCACGGAAAAGGTGTTCAATTGTGATGCACCTTCTGTATATAAAACTTCTGGCTTAGTTTGATGGAGGATTTTGAGCCACATAAAAAGGCTAAGTCAAAAGGCAAAATTATTTACCGGGATGGCTTGGTGTGTCCGACCTACACTCCATCATGGTGAGCCAGAAACAGCACTTTTGTCCTGGACTTCTGCTTTCAGAGAGTCTCTTTTGCACTAAGTGGGAGTTTTTTTGGTAATATTTTTACTTAAAACTTTAAAAGTTCATATCTCTAGTTCCCCTTATTGGATTTTTATGCTTTTTCCCAAATTCAGATTGCATTGTTTTTCTTGTTCGGTGTTTTGACATTATGAATTTTTTGGTTTTGCATAAATACTTTACACATTTCCCAGAGTTAAGCTTTTCTGCCCTGTGTCTGTGGTAGACACCCAGATATACTCTATCCATCAAAGGCAGATGATGGTTCTTGGTGGAGGGCCATAAACTTTGCAGTTCATTACCTTTGGACATTAAATGCTTTTTTGTAGAAGCTAAAATCATTTGTTTGGTAATGCAGACTTTTGGTAGGCGCTTCATACAGTCAATCAATGATCCAAATTTTGTAAGTTTGTATGTGCTGTGTTAGGCCTGACAGCCTTAGGGTGGTCATCTCCCAACTTTTTGCCTGCCCCCTTCCACTTTTCTGACACAGTTTCTGCTGGTTTTAGGACTCTGCACACTTCACCACTGCTAACCAGTCCTAACGTGCATATGGTGTCTCCCTTATACATGGTAACATTGGTTCATCCTCAATTGGCATATTTGATTTACTTAAAAGTCCCTAGTAAAGTGCACTCCATGTGCCCAGGGCTTGTAAATTAAATGCTACTATTGGGCCTGCAGCACTGATTGTGCCACCCACATATGTAGGCCCTCAACCATGTCTCAGGCCTGCCATTGTAAGGACTGTGTGTGTAGTTTCACGGCACCATCGACTTGCCATTTAAAAGTACTTGCCTAGCCTTACAATCCTCTTTTTCTACGTGTAAGTCTCCCCTAAAGGAGGCCCTAGGTACTCCCATAGACCAGAGTGCAATGTAGGTAAAAGACAAGACATGTACATATGTGTTTTATATATCCTGGTAGTGAAAAGCTCTAAAGTTCGTTTTCCACAACTGTGAGGCCTGCTCCTTTCATAGACTAATATTAAGACTGCCCTCGTATACTTTTTGAGTGGTAGATTCTGATCTGAAAGGTATAACCAAGTCATATTTAGTATGGCCAGAATGGTAATATAAAATCCTGCTTATTGGTGAGGTTGAATTTTATATTGTTATTTAAGAGATGCCACTTTTAGAAAATGAGCATTTCTCTGCACTTAAAACCATCTGTGCCTTACAGCCTGTCTCCAATCAATGTCTGGTCTCTGCTGGTTGACAGCTCCCTTGTGCATTTCACCTAGGTAACCAGAAACACAGGCCACTCGGTTTCATCTTCATTCATCTGCATATTGAATGGGTCTTCCTGGGCTGGAATGGTGGAGGGTCTGACACTTACATTACAAAGGCCAGTGGCCTGCCCTCACGCAATTGCCTAATCAACCCCCCCACTAGGACCCTGGCAGACAGGACTGGGCTAAAAAGGGAACTTGTGCACTTCAAAACCACTCTTTGAAGTCTCCCTTACTTTGCAGGCATTTGTGGGCATATAAATTGGGTCTTTGACCCCTCCAACTCAGACACTCCTGGACCTACAGCTGCATCCTGTCAAGAGGAACTGACTGGCTGCCCAAAGGACTCATCTGGACGGATTTGCTGAGAAGGACTGCTGCCCTGCTGTTTCCCCGCTGCCCTGCTGGCCTCTGACTTTGCTGAGGACTCTGCCTTCCCCATAGGTGTTCACTAAGGGCTTGGTTTGAGCTTGCCTCCTGTTTTCTGAAGTCTCAGGGCCAAAAAGACTTCATCTCTTCAGGAAATTCCTTGTGAGTCAAAAACTCAATGCACTGCCTACCGAAACCGATGTGAAACCTGCATTGCGACTGATAAATCACTGCACAGCCAACCAGAACAACAGAGCCCGACTTCCTGACTGGAAATTCGACGCAGCGCCTGCCTTGCATTAAAAAATTAGACTCATCGCCTACCGTATCGACACAGCACCTGTGCCTCCTGCCAGCCCATCAAGGATTTTCCACGCATTGTCCCTGGGCGCCAAAATATCCCCCCATCGCAGTGAGGAACCAGGACTTCACACCGAAAAGCGACAGAAACCCCTTGCAACGTGGAAAGAAACAACGCATCATCTGTACTGCGTCAGAAACTTTTTCCACGCATCTCTTCCTCTGCAGTCTCCATGCATCGTTATTTTTGACCCATACCAGGTACTGAGTGTGAGGATTAAGACTCTTTTAAACCTTTGCTTATTGGATGTTTGTCGTTTTGACCTTAGTGTATTGAGATAAATATTATCTATTTTCCTAAACCTGAGTGGTGTATTTTTCTGGTGTTTTTACTGTGTTACTGTATAATTGATTGCACAAATACTTTACACATTGCCTTTTAAGTTAAGCCTGACTGCTCAGTGCCAAACTACCAGAAGGTGGCCACAGGATAATTTGGATTGTGTGTGACTTACTGTGTATAGGATTGCGGTCCCTACTTGGACAAGGGTGGATACCCCTGCCAACTAGAGACCCTATTTCTAACATGCTGCAAGAGCAATAACCAATTATCATACTTCCTACTGCTCTTCAACAGAACTTCACACTGTGGTTAGGAAGAAGATGGAATCCCATAAAAAAAGAGGAAAAAATAAATCTCATTTTAAGCATCTGGGGGGATAATCTTCTCCACCCTACTTCTATACAACAAATTTGCCTTGTGCAAGGTTCTTCTCAGTATGCGTATGATTCTCTGCCAAGTAGGCACTGTACTACACGGTACCCACATGGGCACGTCAAAGAATAATGATTCCAAGTTTCATTGCTCGTGTGTGAGGCAGGGTGGAGCAGTGATGATTCATCAGTATGTAGGTTTCTGTGTTAATGAAGTGCACTTGTGTGGGACAGCCCCGTTTTATACACTATTATGCTGTCACCACCACGATAAGAGCTCATTATTTGGAGGTGGTCAGTCTCATCCTCTTAAACCATGATTTTGAAGAAAAACACCATGTTGAGGATACATCCTCCCCCCTGATATGATGAAACATTCCTTGGGTGTGGATCATCTGGTTTTAACAACATGTCGCAACAGGTTATTACTCATATTTTTATAGGAAGTCGACATGTTTTGGTGGCGCATGTCACATGCAGAGGTATATAAGAAAGTGGCACAGTGCATATGAATGTTCTTCTTTGACAGCACCATGGCTCTCCACTGCCTTGCCGGGATCATTGCACTGGTACTCCTAGTGGCTATCGCTGATTCTGCCCATGGACTGGTAAGATACATTGAAATTATATTAAATTTGTAATCCTTCCTAGGAGTCTGTAGGGTGACAAGCCGCAGGCCCTCATTTTAAGATTGGCGGAAATGGCGCCTACCGCTGTGGCGACGGCTGCCAAAAGACCGTTGCCGTGGCCAACATCCGTCTGCCAAATTATGACCACCGCCGGATTTCCGCCATAAGAAGGGTGGAAATCCAGCAGTGGCCATACTGGCGGATAGTGTTAATGTGGCACTGCTACCACCAACTGCGCCATGCCAGTAGACCGCCACCAGCCATATTATGACAAATAATAAAGCCTGGCGGTGTTCTGCACGCTGGCTCTACTGGTGGTAGCAGCCCCCCGTCCTGTTCCCTGACAGAAGACCCCCTGGATGCAGGAAAGTTGTGTTTCCGACAGGGTGTTGTGTGTGTGTGTATGGGTTTGTGTGCATGAATATGTGAGTGTGGGCGTGAATGCGACTGTGTGTGTAGTGTTGTTTGCATGGGTGTTTCATGTGTGGGAATGCGTGTATGAATAGAAATGTGAATGCATGTCTGCGTGTCAGTGTGAATGTGTGTACGGATGTGTGCAAGAATGAATGCATGTATGCCTGTGTGAGTGAGTGTGAGTATGCGTACAGCGTGTCTGCGTGTGTGCGTGAATGGGGTGGTGGGGGATTGGAGGTGGGGATCGTGGATGGAGGTGGGTTGGGGGGCAGCTGAGGAGTGTTTGGAGGGGTGGGTGCGCCTCCTATCAGTGACAGGGAAGCTAGGTAGGGCCTGCTCCCATGGTTTGTTGTGGCGTTGCGAATGCAAAGAAAAACATAGTGGTAGGGAGGGTCAATAGTGGCCGCCGGGCGGGGGATTGTTATCTCCAGCCCGGCAGCTGCTATTGCATTGGCGGTCGGAATGGTATATTGGCGGGCTGGCTGTCATAATGTGCCGGTACTACCGCCACATTATCACCGACCACCGGGGTCATAATGACCTCCTTAGTGTAAATGCTCATCTCTGATTAATGCAGGAAATCCATCTGCTAGCTACGCAAAGTCTATGTGGGCAAGGGATTGTGGGCATGGGAAGATAAAGGGACCTGTCTAAGGTCAAACAGTGCAGGCAGGGATATCAGCTTAGCACGGGACCACGCAGACACTTTAGGCAATTTTTACCAAAAACTCCATGTTATTTGCTGCCCACGAACCTTGGACCACACTCTGCGCCGGTGCCTTCCAGGTTCTCTGCTTGGTCCTGACTATGTAACTTTATATCGACAATATTCTTCCAGTGTTCTTTCTCCTCCAGCTGTAAAGTCCTCTCTGTAAAGTATTCTCTTAGTTGCTTAGTTCTCCCTGTTCTCTCCAACTACAGACACACTAGTGGCAAGCCCTGTCACTTCCTGCAGCATCCTGGCTGCCAGTGCCTGTGTAGAGGAAATGCTGCCACAAGGGTGTGAGTAGCAGAGATAGACCATAACAAAGATGTGTCTAGCTGCGATAGACCATAACAAAGGTTAGTGCAGCTGAGACAGACCATAACAAAGATGTGTCTAGCTGCGATAGACCATAACAAAGGTTAGTACAGCTGAGACAGACCATAACAAAGATGTGTCTAGCTGCGATAGACCATAAAAAAGGTTAGTGCAGCTGAGACAGACCATAACAAAGGTTAGTACAGCTGAGACAGACCATAACAAAGATGTGACTAACTGAGACAGACCATAACAAAGGTTAGTACAGCTGAGACAGACCATAACAAAGATGTGTCTAGCGGAGATAATCCATAACAAAGGTTAGAACAGCTGAGACAGACCATAACAAAGATGTGTATAGCGGAGATAACCCATAACAAAGGTTAGTACAGTTGAGACAGACCATAACAAAGATGTGTATAGCGGAGATAAACCATAACAAAGGTTAGTACAGTTGAGACAGACCATAACAAAGATGTGTCTAGCTGCGATAGACCATAACAAAGGCTAGTACAGCTGAGACAGACCATAACAAAGATGTGTATAGCGGAGATAAACCATAACAAAGGTTAGTAAAGCTGAGACAGACCATAACAAAGATGTGTATAGTGGTGATAACCCATAACAAAGGTTAGTACAGCTGAGACAGACTATAACAAAGATATGTCTAGCTGAGACAGACCATAACAAAGGTTAGTACAGCTGAGACAGACCATAACAAAGATGTGTCTGGCTGAAATAGACGTTTAGGCGCGTTGTGATGTCTGTGAACTCTGCCTGCTGGTATGACAATAACGTCATGCATTTCCTTGTGTCTGTGAGCAATGCAGGGCACGAGTCGGGAGTACACGCAAGTAGACGGCGTCTACCCACTATTTTCACAGGGTATCCCCCAGTCTACCCTGCCATGAGGTTGAGGCGCACAGAATCATGTTAAACTTGCCTAGGTGTAATTTTCAGGCCCTGGGACACACTCGGCAGTGCCTGCTTTCCTTCAAGCAGCAGTGTGCAGGGTGAAGTTGGGAGGGCCTTATGAGATTCCAGCTGGACCCATAACAAAGGCCGAAGTTAAGGGCAAACTTTTAGAGTATCCTGATTGGGGGCTATGAGGCGAGAGGGGCTGACACCTAAATGCAAGTGCAATGGAGGGATGTAGAGAAATAAAGGCTCACAGCTTGCAGTCACTTTGCAGGTGCTTAAGAGAGGCTGCTGTGACTCTGTATATGAGACATAAGCAAGCACTGTAAGGAGGTCTGACGTGTTGGTCTCTCTCAATATTTACACAAATAATAATTTAAATATCACGATTTGATTTTGTTTCTTTTAAAGCGCTATAGAGCTGATGATCCCAATGCAGGATGTCAGAGTGCTTCACATCACACGTACATATTACGCGTTGACAATAAATCATGTGTGTAAATCATAGCACAGGATGTGTTACGTAAGACACTGAGGGTTACAAGGTGTAGTAGCCACATGTCCTTCACAGCTCCCTGTGCTCAATAGAAGGATCACAATTTATGAACTGCGAGTAACAAAAGGATCTCTGTGTTAAAAGCAGTAACCCACTTACCTGCTACATACAATGCACATGTGTCCCCTGCATGTTACATGATGTGCTTTGCAGAAGACACTCTAACCCTCTCTGCTACTTTAATTCAACACTAGGACTGTGCGCTGCAGAGATCCCTGCAGCAAATGTGTAACCTCCAGAGCTATCCTACCGTTATCAGTACTGGCTGAGATCTAGTTGGAACACAAAGGTCTCTGCAGCGGGTGCCTTAACCCCATCAGATATTTTAAAATGCAGACTTTGCAACCAATTAAGCAGAACAGATTTACTGCCACATTTCTCCTTCTTGACAATTTCTTTGTGGCAGAGTTTTAAAAAATACATTTTCTAAGTTGAGGCCCAGATTTTGAGCCAGGGTTGTGACAACCCCGACACAAAATATCATTAGTTAAATATTGTAATGTGGTCACGTGTACTCACGATAGACCTGCTAAACATGTGCGTGCGGTGTTAAGATCTGATGCCACGTCTTGGGATGACACTTCCTGTGAGGTCATGGATTGTGATGCCACTTCCTGTGATTCTGTGTGTGATGTCATATGCTGTCACGTGCCATGATGTCACTTGCATAATGTCCAGCTTGGTTAGTGCCCCCACTTCTATTTTAGGACTTGTGCCCTGAGCTGTGCCTGTTGGTATGACAATAACGTCATGCATTTCCTGATGTCTGTGACCTATGCCTGTTGGTATGCCCATGACGTCACTCGCACCCTGCTGTGTGGTGGACTAGCCTGTTGATAGAGTCATGCTCCTGTTGGAGGGTCGAGGTGTGAAGATGTGACTGTGATTGGCTGGTGCTCTCTGACCCTCTTGTGGTCTGTAGTGACCTCACACTCGCCTCTCCCCTCCAGTGCAGCCTCGGGGGGCCCTGGAGGAGTGAACATGGCACCCTGCTGTGTGGTGGACCAGCCTGTTGATAGAGTCATGTTCCTGTTGGAGGGTCGAGGTGTGAAGATGTGACTGTGACTGATGATCTCTGGTGCCCTCTGCACCTCTTGTGGTCTGTAGTGACCTCACACTCGTCTCTCTCCTCCAGGGCAGCCTTGGGGGGTCCTGGAGGAGTGAACATGGCACCCTGCTGTGTGGTGGACTAACCTGTTGATAGAGTCATGCCCCTGTTGGAGGGTCGAGGTGTGAAGATGTGACTGATGATCTCTGGTGCCCTCTGCACTGCTTGTGGCTTATAGTGACCTCACACTCGCCTCTTCCCTCCAGGGCAGCCTCGGGGGGTCCTGGAGGAGTGAACATGGCACCCTGCTGTGTGGTGGACTAGCCTGTTGATAGAGTCATGCCCCTGTTGGAGGGTCGAGGTGTGAAGATATGACTGTGATTGATGCTCTCTGGTGCCCTCTGCACCTCTTGTGGTCTGTAGTGACCTCACACTCGCCTCTCTCCTCCAGTGCAGCCTCGGGGGGCCCTGGAGGAGTGAACATGGCACCCTGCTGTGTGGTGGTCTAGCCTGGTGATAGAGTCATGCTCCTGTTGGAGGGTCGAGGTGTGAAGATGTGACTGTGATTGGCTGGTGCTCTCTGCACCTCTTGTGGTCTGTAGTGACCTCACACTCGTCTCTTCCCTCCAGTGCAGCCTTGGGGGGTCCTGGAGGAGTGAACATGGCACCCTGATGACCATGCGCCTTGGGGTCAACGGGACCATCACCGGCACCTACCAGTCATCCAGCAAAGCCCCGACGTCTGTGCTGATTGGATACCAGCAGCAGGGCGACAACCCAACCTTCAGAGTGACGGTCAAGAACAGCGCTGCACGTGAGTACTTCGCGGCGCTATGTCTTCTCGGCGCTGTGGGAGGCGCACGCCCCTCCTGCGCCCCCTTCTCCCTGTTTCTACTCCCTCCCCGCCTACCTCTTCTTCCTCTTCTTGGGATGTTTGTTACCGTTGCTCTAGCTCCCAGAAGCGGCAGAGCGCTTTACAAAGGACAGTCCCGGACCAGAAATCCCCCAAACATGAGGTGCCGGACCGTGGACACGGGGATGTGTGTGTGTAAGAGGGGGCGCAATCTGCCTGCTACTGACATTGGCATCTCACGGGGTTTGGAGGGGGCACAGGTGGCTTATGCTGGGATCAGCATCTCATGGGGGCGGGTGGGGGGGGAAGGAATGCACCAGTTACTTCTACATCAGCATCTCCTGGAAGGTACATGAGGCGGCAGGTACAGGTCACTTCTGCTGACGTCAGCATCTCATGGGGGTGGATGGGGAGGGGGGGCAGGTACAGGTCACTTCTACTGACATCAGCATCTCATGGGGGTGGATGGGGAGGGGGGGCAGGTACAGGTCACTTCTGCTGACATAAAGCATCCCATGGGGAGTGGATGGGGAGGGGGCAGGTACAGGTCACTTCTGCTGACGTCAGCATCTCAAGGGGGTGGATGTGGAGGGGGCAGGTACAGGTCACTTCTGCTGACGTCAGCATCTCAAGGGGGTGGATGGGGAGGGGGGGCAGGTACAGGTCACTTCTGCTGACGTCAGCATCTCATGGAGGTGGGTGGGGGGGCAGGTACAGGTCACTTCTGCTGACGTCAGCATCTCATGAGGGTGGATGGGGAGGGGGCAGGTACAGGTCACGTCTACTGACGTCAGCATCTCATGGAGGTGGGTGGGGGGGGCAGGCACAGGTCACTTCTGCTGACGTCAGCATCTCATGGGGGTAGATGGGGGGGGGCAGGTACAGGTCACTTCTGCTGACGTCAGCATCTCATGGGGGTGGATGGGGGAGGGGGGACAGGCACAGGTCACGTCTGCTGACGTCAGCATCTCATGGGGGTGGGTGGGGGGGGGCAGGTACAGGTCACGTCTACTGACGTCAGCATCTCATGGGGGTGGATGTGGAGGGGCAGGTACAGGTCATGTCTACTGACGTCAGCATCTCATGGGGGGTGGATGGGGAGGGGGGGAAGGCACCGGTCACTTCTGCTGACGTCAGCATCTCATGGAGGTGGATGTGGAGGGGGCAGGTACAGGTCATGTCTACTGACATCAGCATCTCATGGAGGTGGATGGGGAGGGGGGGCAGGTACAGGTCACGTCTACTGACGTCAGCATCTCATGGGGGTGGATGGGGGGGGGCAGGTACAGGTCATGTCTACTGACGTCAGCATCTCATGGGGGTGGATGGGGAGGGGGGGCAGGTACAGGTCACGTCTACTGACATCAGCATCTCATGGGGGTGGATGGGGAGGGGGGGGGCAGGTACAGGTCACGTCTACTGACATCAGCATCTCATGAGGGTGGATGGGGAGGGGGCAGGTACAGGTCACCTCTACTGACGTCAGCATCTCATGAGGGTGGATGGGGAGGGGCAGGTACAGGTCATGTCTACTGACGTCAGCATCTCATGGAGGTGGATGTGGAGGGGCAGGTACAGGTCACGTCTGCTGACGTCAGCATCTCATGGAGGTGGATGTGGAGGGGCAGGTACAGGTCACGTCTACTGACGTCACAATGTGACTGCACGCACCTTTAGAGCTGTAGTCAATATAATAATGTCTGTAAGTGATGGACCCGAGCTACAGGCCGAGCCTAGAGGCAGGTAAGGCAGAGAGACATTCCTCCCCCCAGCGCCTGTACACAAGGACCCCGTGGAGCCTTAACACAAGGGAAGACAAATCGATATTCATTTACTGGGTGATTTACATAAAGTCAAACCAGGAAACCTGGATAAATCCCGGCTTCTCCGCTTAAAATATCTGATCTTAGGCAAATATTCTATTTCACAAAAGCTTTCTTTTCTCCATTATGGCATATGAAATCAGGTTCAGATGTGTGAGATCGGACTAGCAGTTGTACACAACTATCACTTTATTAAACCCTTTTCTCACCGTGCCTTGCTCCCCTCTCTTGCAGCCACCATCACCATGCTGGCAGGGCAGTGCTACACAAAGCCTGATGGAGAACCAACCCTGAGAACCACCTGGATCCTGAGAGAGCCCGTGGGAAACCTGACAGAGGACTGGAAGAGCTCACGGTGAGGGGGGGCACTGATGTGTGGGTGGGAGAGCTGCCCATTTGGTGGAGCCGATCTCCCTACTCCGTATTATAATCAGGCTCGAGTCCCGGCACCGGCTCAGCATCCTGTGATTCTGGGAAAATCACTTAATCTGCCCACGAAGAATGAATGTGTCTTTGTGTTACGTAACTGGTGCTCATGTAAAGCGCTTCAATGCCTTCGGACGAGTTAGCGCTATAGAAAACTGCAAAAAAAAATATGGATGACGTGTCCCTGAGTCATGCATGCACATGCTAAATATGTTTATATCGAATACTCAGGGATAGTGAAATGCTTTCAATATTTAACACAGAAGCAGCTCGCTAATATTACTGCAAATAGTGTCTGCGACCCCCTCCCATTCACTTATGTGCCGACCTGCTTTGGTCTAAAAGAGGGGTTGCATGAAACATAAACACAACGGGCCAGATCTACAAGAAAGTGTGCAGTCCCCACCCGCCTAACGACACCGCGGTTGGCTCGTTTCCACAACAGCGTTATTGTGGCGCTTTGCTGGATTACTATTACTGCTACTACTGCTACCTCTACTACTACTACTACTGCTTCTACTACTACTGCTAGTACTATTGCTATTTCTACCTCTTCTACTATTTCTACTACCACTACTCTTGGTTTTACTGTTACTACTACTACTACTACCTCAACTACCACTACTACTATTACTACTGCTACTATTATTACCTCTACTATTAATACTATGACCTTTACTACTACTGCTATTTCTACCTCTACTACTTGTAATACCACTACCGTAACTATTAATGCTACTGCTGCTACTACTACTATTACCACCATTGCTACTACTACTACCTCTGCTACCACAACTACTATTACTACTACTGCTACTATTACTACTACCTCTACTGCTACTACTTCCACTATTACTACTCTGCTACTACTGCTACTACTACCTCTACTACTACTATTTGTATTACTGCTGCTACTACTAATGCTACTACTACTACTACTACTACTGCTATTTCTACTGTTACAACTATTTATACTACCACTACTCTTGGTATTACTATTACTACTATTAGCACTACTACTACTACTATGACCTTTACTACTACTATTCCTACCTCAACTACTACTTGTAATACCACTACTGTAATGATTACTGCTACTGCTGCTACTACTATTACTGCCACTGCTACTACTACTGCTACTACTACCATTACTACTACTGCTAATACTAATGCTACTATTACTACTACCTCTACTACTACTGCTACTACTATTACTGCTACTATTTCTACAGCTCCTACTCCTGCTCCTACTAGCTCTACTACTACTACTATTTGTATTAATGCTGCTACTACTTTTTCTAATACTACAACTCCTGCCTCTACTACTACTACTAATACTATTGATTCTACTACTCTTACCTCTACTACTAATTCCCCTGCTGCTATTACTACTAATGCTGCTGCTGCTACCAGTGCTACTGCTACTACTACTGCTACTACTACTATTACTACTGCTGCCACTACTACTGCTAGTACTACTGCTATTTCCACCTCTACCACTCCTTCTACTACCACCACTGTTGCTGCTACTATTACTCCTACTACCTCTACTACAGCTACTACTATTACTACTGCTGCTAATACTGCCACTACTAATCCTACCTCTACTACTACTGCTACTACTGCTATTACAACTACTGCTACAGGAGAGAACTTAAGAGTGGATCCGAGGGTCCTATTTCTATACCTGTTGCCAATGCCTGCACACCTGCCCTGGTCCCAGTCTGTCTGCAATTAACAAGCTAGAGTGAGGCTCTTTGTGTGTGAGCTAGGGCAGTGTCTTTAAAGTGCAAATGTGACAGGTGACAGCTCTGCCCCTCCGATCAAGTCAAGATGGCCCATCCTGCGAACACCCAAGCTCTCTATTGTATGGCCGTTTGGGAGGAATACACAAAGGCCATCTGCCAACTACAACTAGTCACGTGACTCAGAAAACAGGCTGCAGGCACCATAGGGTTAGGACATGAAAAAACACATTTCTAAAAGTAGCAAATTCATAATTGTCACTTAAAATCTGAGTTCATTATTAAAGAGAGGTTTAAATTACAAATGTTCAGACACCAAACATGAAATTGTTACCTGCTCCCAAACAAACTTTAACACGTAGGAAATGTAATATGGTGACCCAATGGAAGAGGAAGTCCTTGCAATAGTGAAAAACAAAGTTTAGAGTTTTTCACTACCAGGAGAAGTAAAACTTTAGAATATATGTCCAACTTTTTAAAATACAATACAACCTGCCCTATGGGTTGTTGAGGGCCTACCCTAGAGATGACTTGCATGTATTAAAAAGGAAGGCTTAGGCCTGGGTAAAGGTTTATTTTGCCAGGTCGAAATAGCCCTTTAAAACTGCACAGACGAGCTGCAATGCTAGGCCTTGGACATGTCTTAAAGGGCTACTCAAGTGGGTGGCACAATACGTGTTGCAGACCTACTAGTAGCATTTGTTTTGCAGACCCTGAGTACCTGTAGTACCACTTTACTAGGGACTTATAAGTAAATTTATTGTGCCAATTGGGTATTAGCCAATTTAAAAAAATTTAAAGGAGAGAGTGCAAGCACTTTAGCACTTGCTAGACGTGTTAAAGCTATCAAAAATTGAATTTAGCACAACAGGAGGGTTAAAAGCAAAAGGGTATGGGATGACCCTGCAGAGAGGGTCAAATCCAACAGGAAGTACAGAGGAATTCTAGGGCTTCACTTAGTTTCTGTTCTGTTTCCACAACCCTGTAAGGCCCCAGGTCTCAGGGAGTCATGGTGTTACCATGACAACTACATTAATACTTTTCTAAGAGAATGTTTGGGGATTTCAATGAATAAATTACAGTTCATCATTTGTTTTGACATCTTGCAAAGCCTTATTTGGCTCTGTAGTGTCACGGCATTCTGGCACACCCATTCACTTGGTGTGCTCTTGTCATGTCTGGAACTAAAACTTGGATCAGGGCTTCAATGCGACTAAGGATCTCACTGAGGACCTAGAAAATTAATGTTATGTAGAGTCATTCCGACCCGATGCATTATCACAGATTAAGGATGCTTTCACTGATATGAAGCCTCATGGTACTTCATATATCATCAGCCAGATGAAAAATCAAAGCCATACCAGGGTGGCCCCTTTCACGGTCATTGCCTTATCTGGAAGGATTTCAATCAATTAAAAATATTGGAAATCGAATGATTTCATTTTTTAATACATCACCTTCTCAAATGAAACACCCTAAACATATGTCAAAGAATGATAGCTAAATAATGGTACAACACAGCCTGTGGCTCTGTGGTACTTTTGGGAAAAGATGTGATGACTCTGTATTGTATATAGTGAAACAGATAGTTTACATATATCTACCTACTGAGGGCGGATTTTATACAAATCCTTAACCTATCCACTCTCTGGTATCATTTCATCATTACCCCCTCCCCTCAGCGCCTTGAGACCCTCACAGGTGAGTAGTGCACTTTACAAATACTCTGATTTATTGATTGATTGATTATATTAGAGAACCTTCATCAGGACAGACAACAGAGCATTCATGTGAAATGTGTCACCTGTGATCTTAAAGAGGGGAGGAGAGTAGTTTATGAAAACTTTCAATTAGATCTCTTTCTCAAGGGTTTCCCAGCTAGTACAGGGAACCCTTGTTTCATGTTGTTGGCGCAGCAGAGTCATGGGGTTTATATTACGTTAAGGGGGAAACTGATGACAAAGTTACATCAGGTGACTACACTCTACAGGGAACAAGCGTGTACAAGATGCAAGGGCACTGTGAAGTGTGCCAGATAGCAATACACTATTTTGTAGTTAACATGCTCTCTGCATGTGTGCTTGTCTGCATGTGTGCTCTCTGCAAGTGTGCTTTCTGCATGTGTGCTCTCTGCATGTGTGCTTGTTTACATGTGTGCTCTCTCCATGTGTGCTCTCTGCATATGTGCTTGTCTGCATGTGTGCTCTCTGCATATGTGCTCTCTGAATGTGTGCTTGTCTGCATGTGTGCTCTCTGCATGTGTGCTCTCTAAATGTGTCCTTGTCTGCATGTGTTCTCTCTGCATGTCTTCCCTCTGAATGTGTGCTTGTCTGCATGTGTGCTCTCTGCATGTGTGCTCTCTGCATGTGTGCTTTCTGCATATGTTCTCTCTGCATGTGTGCTTGTCTGCATGTGTGCTCGCTGCATGTGTGCGTGTCTGCATGTGTCCTTGTCTGCATGTGTGCTCTCTGCATGTCTTCCCTCTGAATGTGTGCTTGTCTGCATGTGTGCTCTCTGCATGTGTGCTCTCTGCATGTGTGCTTTCTGCATATGTTCTCTCTGCATGTGTGCTTGTCTGCATGTGTGCTTGCTGCATGTGTGCGTGTCTGCATGTGTGCTTGTCTGCATGTGTGATTGTCTACATGTGTCCTCTTTGCATGCGTGCTCGCCACATGTGGGCTCACTGCATGTGTGCTTGTTGCATGTGTGCTTCTCTGCATGTGTGATTGTTTACATGTGTGCTCTTTGCATGTGTGCTCTTTGTATGTGTGCTTGTTGCATGTGTGCTCGCTGCATGTGTGCTCTCGGCATGTGTGCTCTCGGCATGTGTGCTCGCTGCATGTGTGCTTGCTGCATGTGTGATTGTTTACATGTGTGCTCTCTGCATGTGTACTCTGCATGTGTGCTCTGCATGTGTGCTCGCTGCTTGTGTGCTCGCTGCATGTGTGCTTGGTTTGATTCCTTTTCTATCTTCTGTTTTCAATATTAAGAACAATATGCCAGCATTACCCCTCTTTTTTTCTATCTCTCATGACATTTTCCTAACATATTTTTTATCCCTGTAACACAGGTTTGGGACCGCCAGCTTCTCAACGAATGATAATGTAAATGGTGAAGCGGCAGGACAGTGGACTGGGGGCCAGAGTCAGATACACCGCACCCCGAAACCAGCTGAAGGCAAAGTGAGGAGCTAGTGGTGGGAGCAAAGCCTGCTTCTGACACCCTGAGAAGGCCACATCTAGGGATGCTGTGCTCAGCAGCCTCTCTTCCACCCTTAATGGCTTCTTCAAATGTATTGTTCATTTTAAATATTGTTAATAAAACAGTTGTGAAGGTGCTCGTGTGTATTTGACTTTGTAGCCATGTGTGTAGAGGTGAACACCTCCAGGATAAGGACATTAATATTCTCTTTCAAATGTGCATTATTTCAGCCTACACAACACATGCAATGCCCTGGTTAAGAGCAAACTATACAACATTGCTTTCACTATGTGGGACTATTAATACCTCCTTCTTCTTTCTGTCACCTGACTTCTCTTCATATGTAGCTTCCATTGTCCTCTCCACATCTCATGCCTTCTTCTCATGATGTATCCTTAATGATATACCTCACCCTACCTGTGGCCAGCGCACACTCCTGGGATTGAGGTTGTCATTAGGTGCTCTCTCTGCACATGACAGATGAGCAGAGTCAGGTGTGAACATACATTCAACCCTGACATGGACACTTACTCCACCCAAGGTTGATTCCTGAAGGGTGGTGACCAAAGGGCTTGTCTCTGGAGGAGATGAAGCAACTAGAGCCACACCAGCATGGCTTGGTACGTTTGTAACTCAAGATGAGCTTCAACGTTAGAGACAATGTCCTGGATTGTCCTGGAAGCTGCACATGAGAAGCTTCTTTGAGTCAGAGCATCATCTGCCTCCTCCTCTCCTTGGGTCTCCTCAGTCTCTTCATCGTTCGTTGATGCTGTTGGACCTCTTTGCAGGCCCTGATGGTTTCATCATCTGCCTCCTCCTCTCCTTGGGTCTCCTGAATCCCTTCATCCTGCGTTGATGCTGTTGGACCTCTTTGCAGGCCCTGATGGTTTCATCATCTGCCTCCTCCTCTCCTTGGGTCTCCTGAATCCCTTCATCCTGCGTTGATGCTGTTGGACCTCTTTGCAGGCCCTGATGGTTTCATCATCTGCCTCCTCCTCTCCTTGGGTCTCCTGAATCTCTTCATCCTGCGTTGATGCTGTTGGACCTCTTTGCAGGCCCTGACGGTTTCATCATCTGCCTCCTCCTCTCCTTGGGTCTCCTGAATCTCTTCTTCCTGCGTTGATGCTGTTGGACCTCTTTGCAGGCCCTGACGGTTTCATCATCTGCCTCCTCCTCTCCTTGGGTCTCCTGAATCTCTTCATCCTGCGTTGATGCTGTTGGACCTCTTTGCAGGCCCTGACGGTTTCATCATCTGCCTCCTCCTCTCCTTGGGTCTCCTGAATCCCTTCATCCTGCGTTGATGCTGTTGGACCTCTTTGCAGGCCCTGACGGTTTCATCATCTGCCTCCTCCTCTCCTTGGCTCTCCTGAATCTCTTCATCCTGCGTTGATGCTGTTGGATCTCTTTGCAGGCCCTGATGGTTTCATCATCTGCCTCCTCCTCTCCTTGGGTCTCCTGAATCTCTTCTTCCTGCATTGATGCTGTTGGACCTCTTTGCAGGCCCTGATGGTTTTATGGACATTCTTCTCCTGGGATTCTCTGCTTAACCAGAGTGCTCCCTGCACATTCACCTCTGCTCTACCACACTTAGGCTCTCAATGGAAGACAAATCCTGCTCCATTGTTCCAAAAAAGCACTTAAGGTGCAAACATTTAAGTAAAATGGAATTTAGGAAAATCAAAAATTCCACAATAAAAGACATTATGCCAATAAAGATTAAAAAGCAGGTTTTGCTGTTAATTAAATTAAGGGATTTTTAAGTTCAACTTTTAAAACTGTGTGGAATTGCAAAATGCAAGTTCGGGGTCCCACTACTGGACACCATTCTGCGAGCATGAATTATTAATTAGGGGTTGGTTGGAAGCCAACTACTAGTAATAAAGTCACCAACCTGATTGTCCCAGTCACAGGTTTGAGTAATTTAAACCTGATCTCAATCCCTGCTCGCTAAGGCACAGAGCAGACAGGCTTACCTTAAAGAAAATGTATAAAACATTTGGAAGTACCAAATCAGTTAAAAAGTCAAATGCACATCCGAATAAAAATCCCACTCCAGTTTACAAAATATGGAGAAAGGTGTGATGAGCAAAATGTCACGAAAATGACGAAAATCGATTAGGGTGGCAGGAGATGAGAATTTTGAAAGATTTAGCAGAAAAACAACCATAAAAAAATAAAACAGCAATGTAAGTCAATGATCGCTGCAGACTTACACCAAGGTGCAAAATCAAGCTGACTATGATTCAACCTGTGGCAGACACATCACGTGGATTGGTCCCAGTGAAAGTCTGGACATCAAAAAGTTTAAAAAAGTCTCTTAGTCTCACTTCAGAAAGGGACTTTGTCACTTTTTTGTAGAAAAATATTATAATTTCTTCTAGGACCCGATGAAGATTGAGATTTTGTCACTTTGGAGGAGAAAATTCTCTTCACGCAGCGCATTGCTGAAATTGTAGCCAATACTATGGAACCAAAGAGCATATTTCTATAACAGGCGGGTCCCTCTGGTGTGCTGGAGCTTGCATCATTTCTCACTGAAAATGATCTAAGTAGAACTGCAGAATGGCACATAATAATTTTTCCAGAGGTATGGATGTCGCTGGGTGGGATAAAATTGAAATCCAATCCGACACTGTGGAACTGTCGGCCAGATCCCACTCTGAAGGAAAAGTTTTCAAAAGTTTCCATACTTTCTTCTGGTTCCAGCCTGACTAGGAGGGTAAAAGCTGAGGCTTTTCCAGGGGTCACCAGATATTTAGATTTTTTCACTTTATTTATAAATTTAAAAAAATACCTTGTTCAACATTTAGGGGGTCATTTTGACCTCGCCGGTCGGTGGTAATATGGCGGTGGTACCTCCAACAGGTGGTGGTACATACGGCCACATTATGACATAGGTCACAGGACTCATATATAAAGGGTAAGGCAAGGCAGCGCAAATTGTTGCATTTACTTTGTGCTAGCAAGGTGTTCCATGGGCATTATGGTGGGTTTTCCCACACAACACCCATGGATCATAGATCATGGATCTTGATGCATCTCCAGGTTTACATGGACCTGTAAACCTGGGGATGTGTCAAACCTTTACGCTTCCCCAGGGGAGATGCAACAAGGAGAAATATCCTTATTTCTCCTTGTTTTTTTTAAATCTATGTTTGCTTCATTCTGCAGCACACATAGAAGAAGGAAAAAGCCTCCAAGGATCGGTTTTGTGCAGGAAGGTGCCCTTCATGCACAAAAACAATCCTGCATGCAACTCAGACACCCTTGCATCGTGGTGTAAGGATGCCTGCGTTGGCACTAGGGAGCCCATTGTGTGCCAATGCAGGAGGAAAGGATAGGAATGTCCCATATTCCTTAAATACAGCACATTCATGCCCTTTCAAAGTGACACAGTGACTTGCTGCCTGCACTGCACCACTTTCTCATAAATCTGGGCCTGACCAGTCAGCTGTACTAATCCTGAATGAGACTAATAAAGGTAGTACTTCAAAGTGTCCAAAGAATCATTACATTAAATCTGACTTGATGCCCAAGTCAAATAATAAAATT
This sequence comes from Pleurodeles waltl, assembly GCF_031143425.1. Classification (NCBI taxonomy): domain Eukaryota; kingdom Metazoa; phylum Chordata; class Amphibia; order Caudata; family Salamandridae; genus Pleurodeles; species Pleurodeles waltl. Next base: position 2,099,547 of record NW_027150363.1, read on the forward strand.
GTTGAGCAAAAGCAACTTTAGAAAGCTGTCCCTCTGTTGTCCAGGTTTTCCAGTGGCCATTCACAGATACTGGACACAGGACAGCCTTCTGCCCACCCTGGAGAGGTATGAATGGCTCCCAGAAATGGAAACAACAGAGGCCTGCCGTTGGAAGAGGAATTACTGCTCCTGGGCGGGAAGCCATACAGAGAGTGTGCCCCAAAGGTGAGCCTCGAAGTGGAAGCTGCCTTTGAAGAGCAAATGATGGACACACACACGAGAAAGGCCGCTCTTTTGTTCTGATAGATTGGTTGTCAACAGAGACAGAGAGAGGAAAATATTTGCCAGCCTGTTTTCCCATGGGTGGGTAGCCCACAGGTAGCCATACCTTTAGGGTGGGCTACCATATTTTAGACACTAAGAGAAGGGATAGCTAGATGCTACACGTTGCGGGAAGTCATCATCAGGTGGGAGGGTACCTGGTAGCCCATTGACTAGTAGTCTACATATCCCCCAAAGGCAGGTTCTGAGCCTAAAAGTGCCCCCCTGTCCACCCATACCTTAGGTCACATCTGGATTGGAGAGAGGACAAAAGAGGGATTCCCCTGCTGTGTTCTGGACCTGGCAAGCAGAGGCCGCACAAAATACGGGTCTGCACTCGGTGCCTCTTGTCTAGCTATGAGAGGACTGTGCTTGTGGTGCCCTGCTCGTGGAAGACAGAAGAGCTGAACTCAAAAATCACTTGACTGATTTCCTGAGAGAGCTTCAGAGACACAAAAGCTGATGAAGCCACTTTGGCAAAGTTGATAGCCACAAGTGCTTGTTCCCTGCTGGCCCCAAAAGCACAGCCCGGAGACGGAATCCTGACACTGAAAAGTTGTACCTGAGTCTGCTGGATCTGGGAGAGTTGTGAAAGTGCAGTTCGGTTGCTCATGATAGATGCTAGCGGCTTTTGAAGGGTACTGCTGGTTTTGCTGTGACCAGAGACCAGTAGACCGGTAGCAACCGTTTTTTGGCTGGACTTCACCTGGAGTTCGAGAGACATCGACCTCTGTGTCCAAAGTAATTCAACTGTGTTCATGGACCACCACGGCCAGATCTCCAATTCCCATGCACTCAAACTCACCAATTAATGAAGAGGTTATCAACCAACCAACTGATTTTGCTGCGTGTTTTGAAGGGCTGCGGGCATGTTTCCCATAAAATGGGACTAGACATGAGCGTGCTGTAATTAGTGTGTGGCTCCTGCTCTGTGATGAGTGTGAAAGTACCTCTGGTAGTGTGTGACTACTAGTCTGTGAGTATTATGAGACTTTTGGTAGGAGGCTGGCCTGGTGTGTGGTGGGTACCTGGTGCAGTGAAAAGTGGCAGTGAAAGGGTGTATGCACCTTTTCACGCAGGCTGCAATGCCAGTCCAGCAGAAGCCTTTGCTTGGGCTCCCTATGGGTGGGAAAATATATGCAGCAGCCAATAGGGATCCCCTGGAACCCCAATGCCCTGGGTACCTTTGTACCATATACTTGGGACTTATGTTGGGGCACCAAAGTGCCAATTGTGGGTGAAATATTAAGTTTTGGGAGAGAGAGCATACTCACTGGGGTCCTGGATAGCAGGATCCCAGTGAGCACAGTCAAGCAGACTGACATCAGGCAGAAAAAGGGAGTAACCATGCCAAGAAAGAGGGTACTTTTCTACACTTTTGTTGATGGTGTAACATGACTACACTGTAAAAGGTGTGAAAGTGCTCTCCACAGTATGAGACTGCTAGTTGTGAGGGATGTAAGAGTGCTATCAGTAGTGTGAGACTGCTAGTATGTGAAAGAGTGTAGAAATACTTTCAGAAGTGACTGACTGCTAGTCAGTAAGTGGTGTGAGAGTCCTATCAGTACTTATGGTGTTCTGCTTTTCCACAATAAGGGCTTTAACATTTCCTTTTGTGTGTTGCTTGGGACCATTTCTGAAGACATGCTGTATACTTATTTAACAATAGACAAGTCTAATTACTGAAACAAAGCTGCAGCCACGGTTCCTGCACAAAGTCCTCTTGAATGACAAGCATTTCTGGAGTGCAGTTTTACCCGAGGCCTTCTTGATGCTGCAAAAAGCCTGTCCTGAAAGCTTGGAAATGACTCGCTCACCCCTTAGGAGAAAGGCCAGGTTGTAATAAGCTTCCTAAAACAAGAATGGTTCTCTATTCCCTAAGTAGGGAAGGGAAGGTTACTTTGGACCTTAAAAAATATTCTGGATTCCCTCCTAGTGATGGCCTGTAGGACAGTTGTTCGTGCCTTGATAACTTCAAGACTTGACTAATCCAACATTATCTGACTCAGCTTCCTGGGAGGTGGATCAGGAGACTCCAAGTGGTTCAAAACAATTATAGGTATTCCCAAGAGCGGGACTATAGCTCACCATCTGCAAGCTCACTATTGGCTTACTGTAAAGAATAGGATTCTGTTGAAGGGTCTTCCGCTTATGCACAGACCCTTTTATTCGAGGATCCCAAATTACTTCATCAATAGGACCATGCGTTACTTTCTGGGCAGACCTCGGTGATCTTCCTTGGCCTTGTTGGTTGAGGTCCCACACTCTAGATAAGTTAGGAAAGGAGGGAGTGCCTCCTCGGCTTTGGCATGTAAAGAGTGGAATTTGTTGCCACTCTCATTAAGGGCTGTTACCCAGGAATCCACTTCTAGGCATGCTCTGGAAACCTTTCGGTCTGGTTCCCAGTAGATGGGAGCGTGTAGGTCCTTCTCTCGAGACTTGTCACCAGGCGCTCAGTGGAGGAGCTGCACACTTTATAAAAAAAATAAAAAAAATGTGCTCTAAACTGTACCGCCAGCTGCATCCTACACCCTCTACCACTCTCCACCTGAATACATTTGCTACACTTGTTGTTGTGTGACACATGGATATTTCACAATACCTAATACTTCAGTGATGTAACCTTAAAGTTACCCCCCCCCACTCAACACTGTACCAGACCATCTGGCAACTGCCAATTGCAAAATGTCAATTGTTCATGCGCACTTGTTGGTCACTTCTTTCAACTATCTTCCTTCTAAGCAGGTCCTGAAGGAAGCTGAGTACTATAATTTAAACAGAATGTGTCCAGATGTCTGGCACACACTTCTCAGCTTTCACTTCAAGAGCTGAAAAAGGCTAGTCTTCATCGGTGAAGTATGTATACTGTGTTATTTGTAATTCTCATCTCAACAAAAAAGATTTTAATATGATCGGCTGAAAACAGAGCAGGGACACATTCAGAGGACTTTCACAGGTATCTTAAACTACATAGTGATATAACCTAAAGCTATGAAGGAAGTGGGTGCACAGAGTTTGTAAATGGCAGTTAGAAGAACCATGCAAATTGCTCATCTTATGAGCAACAATTATAGTGCAAGTCACGACACAGCAGGGTGCTTAAAGCACTTGTCCCTTAACTGAGACTGTTTCAAAGCATTTCTAATGTTTACAGATAAGAGACTAAAGGAATAAGGAGAGTCTGAGACCTAATGTTCTATTTTATTCAGAATCAATCATCAAGTTACTTCCTTTGCACACGTAGCTCACTAAAGATAGCAATATCAAGCAGATTTACCCCAGCAGCTCAGAGGCAGCATAACACATTATTGTCAAATCTGTGTCTCTCGTAGAGACTATGGGAATAGTTAGAAGGCAGCCTGAAGAACTCTCAACCCACACCCTGTACAACCCTCACTCTATCTACACCGACCTTACGTCCACCTGTCCACTGACCCCCAATCTCCTGGCATTCATGCACCCTCTGCTGCACCACAGACCATACTTTGTGGCACCTGGAAACATATTTGCTAGTACACATGGTGTACAGCATCAGCAAAAACCATTGGGATAGCCAATGGGTCCCAAAGGTGAGACCTACTGACTTAGACAATGCTTGTTGATAGTAGTAACATTACAGTGGCAATTTTGGCTACACCCCCTATTTCAAAGGGAGAAGATATGCAAATCTACACTTTAGAGCAACTTTACACTCTGTTATTTTGATTGCCAAAAGCGTGTAAGAGAAAGTTGACTAGCAGTAAATCTACACAGGTGAGTTTCCTTTCGTGAACAGGCAGCAATGTCTCTACCCTCAACCCCTGACTGGAGAGAGAGGAGGAGTTGTGGAACCCAAATGAATTCAACCACTCTCATCTAGTCTGAAGCTGTGTCTGTGAACCCCATGAAGATCACCAAGGGTCCGATTTAGAACTCGGCGGACGGGTTACTCAATCACAACGATAGCGGATATCCTGTCCTCCGAAATCTACATCCCGTTGAAGATAATGAGATTTAGGTTTCGGTGGATGGGTTACTCCGTCACAAGGATATCTGATATCCTGTCCGCCGAAATCTACATCCCATTGAAGATAATGAGATTTAGCTTTCGGCGGACGGGTTACTCCGTCACAACGATAGCGGATATCCTGTCCTCCGAAATCTAAATCCCATTGAAGATAATGAGATTTAGAGTTCGGCGGACGGGATACTCCGTCACAAGGATATCTGATATCCTGTCCTCCGAAATCTAAATCCCATTGAAGATAATGAGATTTAGAGTTCGGCGGACGGGTTACTCCGTCACAACGATAGCGGATATCCTGTCCTCCGAAATCTAAATCCCATTGAAGATAATGAGATTTAGCTTTCGGCGGACGGGAAACTCCGTCACAACGATAACGGATATTGTGTCCGCCAAAATCTAAATCCCATTGAAGATAATGAGATTTAGGTTTCGGTGGACGGGTTACTCCGTCACAAGGATATCTGATATCCTGTCAGCCGAAATCTACATCCCATTGAAGATAATGAGATTTAGGTTTCGGCAGACGGGATATCCGTCACTGTTGTGATGAAGTAACTTCTCTGCCAATATCTAAATCAGGCCTCAAGTGTTTGTCCCGATCAATCGGCAAGACAGTACTGAGGTAAGGAAGAAAAGGAGGGAGCGGTGAAGTTCTACGGAACCAGTACTTGTAATTCCTTCCAAAGGGTCATTCAGAAGTTTACAAGATGTAAATAAAACAAGGAACAGCATCTAAATCCCCTATTAACATCAAGCTGAATGGGCTTACAAAACTGTGCTTTTAAGAGACTTACAGTGAGAATCATTGGGGGAATTAATTTTATGAAAGAACCAGTTTAGTGGCTGATGTTATATCTCTTTACATTGCTACTCTAGCAAGAGGTCTGTTACTCCCAGACCACGTCTGTATTTATTCTACATCAGTGGTATTGTCTGGCTAAATACAAAACCCAGCTTGCATTTTATGTGTATATATAATGCAATTGTTGTTTTATATTGATTATACACATGTACCAAATGCTAAAAATAGATAATTATTTTGCAAGCTTTTGAGCCTTTTTTTTTAGCTGTAATAAAAAAAACCTAAGGGCCTGATTTAAGAAGCCCTAGAGGCTCCTTAGCGCCACCATAGTGTAATTTTTATTTACGCTAAGGCAGTGCTAAAGTTGCTTTTCACACATGGCATATTTACAAAGTGGCACAAGGCATCCATTACGCACTTGTACACTTGTACACTTGTAAACCCTTGCGGCACATTATGCCTGTGCCAGGCATAATGTATGCAAGGGGCCGACGAATGGTGTAAGGAAATGTAAGAGATTACTTTGCGGCATTTTGTTCGGCACTTTTAACCCCTTTTCAGAGCAGGCGTTAAAAGGGGGCACACCATTGTTTACAATGGGCCTCTATATACTGTTCAGGGCTAGCGCCAAACTGCAGAGGGCATCAATAGTGTCAGGAATTCTGACGCCATTGCCTCCTACCCTGCGCCATGGTGAGCCGTATTTTTAATTTGGCGCACACATGGTGGCGGTACGGGGTGCTAAGGTGCTCAAGGAAAGTGGTGCAGCACTGGGTGCAGCGTCACTTTCCTTAAATCTGCCCCTAAAATTGCTGTTTTTTTTCTTTTTTGCTCACCTTCCCCGTAGCTATTGTAATGCAAATTGATTTAATGAACTTACTTTTAGGCAAAGAGCCAGCACTTTTCTTAGCATTAATAACACCAGGAACATTCCCTAATATTTTTTTTGGGTCGTCCTACTTTCGTAAGAGCACTTTCAAAATTGAGTTGTTCTGTAATCGTTCACACCTCCATCATCCTTGAGCAATGGTGCGGGCGAGGAGAGGCTGAGCTCCATCTTCCAACCTTGTTTAACTCACTCATCTTTCCTTCCACCATTGAGAAACAGTGATGCTTGAGGATCACCTGCTGCTGACGGGTCAGTGGAAAGATCCAGACCTGACTTTAAGTTAATGTGGCATGACCTGTAGTGTGGTGGGTTTCTTAATAATGACTTCGATCCCAGGGATCTTGTACTGTTTGAAGACTGGACCCCTGAGGATGCAATGACCCGCTTTGGGAGCAGCATATTTACAATACTGTCATAATACTGACTTATAAATGTCCGTATCTCTGTGATTGCTACTGAGAGCAGAGTGAAATATGAGGAACATTCACCAAAAGCTGATTGAAGTTCACACACTCCTCTAACAGAGGAAGACACCACTCACACAGAGCTCAGCTTCACAAGCAACTCACACCCTGGTCTGTGATGGAAACCTCAGGACCATTTTGAAGTTCACAGTCGGACTAATAAAAGCAGTGAGATGCCATGTGTATGACACACTACATGACATAGCAGCTGATCCCTGCTGAGCCATGCTTCAGAGCAGTAACCTATAGTTACCAGCACTTCCGGTGACAGTTTGTGGCACATGGTACAACAGGTCTAATCTTATCCTATAACACGGACACTGAGCCTGGCTCTGATCTGGGGGCGGCCGGGGGAGGAGGAAGTGTAAATGGAATCAGTCTGCAGGGGAGGGTGCAGTGGGGGGGGGGGGTGAGCTGTAGTTTCTGTCAGCGTTACTGCTGCCAAGTTCACAAACACTCACTGAATCCCAATGTCCATTGTCAGATTTTTGGGATGACCCTCTCTATAAAAAATAAATGTCCTCCATGAATGAAATCACATTGTTAGTATTGGCATTCTAAAAATAACATATTATTGTTATTTAATTTTAACACATTTTAATGACCTCTTTTGAACGTAGCAATCAATGCACCTATGTATTAAAATACAGTTAAATTACTTGTAATTAATTATATACACCACGTGTATTAATTTTATTAATTATTGATGCATAATAAAATATTTTATACTGTAGGTGGCATTTTTTAAATGTACACTTCAGAAAAATAATTTATATTGAGTGTAATACATTTAAATATTTGACATATGTTTACAAGTTAAATACGTTTTCTCCCTAAACTTTATCATGGGGAAATCTCTGCCACCCGACCGGAGATCTCTCTATCGTAAAGTGTGGGGAAGATGATAAAGTTTATTAAGCTTTAGAAATGATTGCAATTAGTTTCCATGAGGGAGTTCTCCACCATCAGTGGTTGGCCATGTATGGTGCTGGACTTACGATGGCTCATTTTTGGCTGTAGTAACCTGTAATTTTTTATCCCTGTCCAAACACATGCTTGCACAGGGATCTCAGTTTAGCCTTGCAGTTGAAATGAAGTTGTAATGGTAAACATACTCATGTAGATTTACTCACTTCCCCCATTGTTGTTTACACACTTGCAGGGACTACAGTTTTGTGATAGTAGTTTATGAAAGAGTCACTTTAAAAAATCCCTATTTTTCTGAAGTTGAAGGTCTCTAAAACCACTAACCCCCTGTGATAGGTTGATGGGGTTTGGTGGCTCAAATAACAGCTCTTTATATTGCAAATCTTCTAAGGGGTTTGTTATTTTCATAGCACTCTGCTTGTTGCTCTGTTAGTTCTACTTTAATTCTATAGTTTGGCCAAAAAATATAATTCAATTGTTGTTTTACAATGATTACATATTTGTTTTAAATACTAATAATACATGATTTGTTTGTCAGATTTCGACAATCATTTAGGATTTTCAATTCATCAATTCATCTGGAAGAAAAACAATGTTAAAGTTATTGCTTTCTTTTTCTTTTGTTCATGTTCTGCATCTCTCACTTAGAGTGGAATGTTTTCTTAAAGTTACTGCTTGCCAGTCAGACAGCACTTTTGGATGGATTACATAAGGGACGTTTCCTAATGTTTCTTGGCTCACCCTACTTTTGTAAGAGCACTTTCGAGACTGAGTTATTTTAAGTTTTCACACCGCAACATTCCTAAGCAATGCTGCTGGGCAGGAAAGGCTGAGATCCACCCCTTCCAACCTTGTGTGACTCACTCACTCACCTTTCCTTCCTCCATTGAGAAACACTGGACTTTGTTTGTATTTATATTATCATCAGTGGAAGGGAGGAGGGAATACACTTGTCACAGAGTCCAGTTTGAGGGGGTACAAGGGCACCGCAGTGAGCCAGCTTGTAAGACAGAGGGATCAGCTCTGGATACTCATCGGCTCCCTCGGATCCACCCGGCCTGGTCCTTGGAGGTGTTTCATTCATGCTCAGTGCACCTTGTGCTTTAATGTACAGGGGACACAGCTGGAGCCTCAGAAGGGCCAGGGTGAGGAAGAAGGAAGTACTTGGATTGTGACCCCCCCGCTGCTGGTACTCCTTCTTCCCTCCCCCTTCACATGCGGCACATGTGGCCTTACAATCTGCTGACAGAAAATAAAAGCAGCTAATAGCGGTGTCATGGGGGCCTCCAGGAGCTACAGATATGCCTTGTTCATTTAAAGTATTGTGATGAGGAAAAGGGACCTGACGTCCTGAGCCCCACAGCTCACTAGTGTCAGCATTTTATGGCTGTCCTACACTTCCAGCACTGTGGATGAAATGTTACCAAAGCTTGGAAACAAACACCTCTAAGAAAGTTAAACTGGCCGCAGACCTCAACCTGAACATCCACTGGATTCAAGCTAGCCTGGCTGATAAAGGATGATACCCTGCAACCGGTCCCAGGATGTTTGTTTCCAGTCCAGGGAGAATCAGGCTTCTTAGTTAGGGCTCGACCCTTCCTACGGGAAGCAGAGTCAGGAATCATTTGCATATGGCTGGGTCCAAACTATAATGGTATGGATAGCAATAAAATTATGGAGTTAGACCCAGATCTCTGTACAAGGGGTGTATGTTCGACATTGTTCAGCATTCTGTCCTTCTCTTGTTCTTTTTGCACTTTTAGAAAGTAGGCATTTTCTTGCTTAAGCCATTCTGTGACTCTGCCTGTTTGTGGTTTCCCTGTCTGGGTCAGGCTGACAGTTGGGTTGTTTGTGAATTTCCCCTAGACAGTGACACAAAAGGGTCTGGGGTGTAGCCTGCATATCCGTATGAGCCATCTGTGCTAAAGTGGAGGGAGGAGTAGTCACTTATACCTGATAGGGCTGTGCCTGCCCCCACACAAAGCAGTCTTCAACCCCCTGGTTTGTGTCTGAAGCCATGCCTGGGAAAGGCAGGATCTTGTGAACAACAGAGACTTTCCTTCAACAGAGTCTACTTCAAAGGTAAACAGGGGAATAAGTAGTGGAGCCAAACCCCCAGATTTTTAGTTTACTTCTGGATGCAAGAGGAACCTCTGCCAATGAGATGAGCTGAAGAGCTGAAGGAGGAGTACTGCCCATTTGCCTATAACTGTGCTTTGCTGGGTTGGCTTGTAGTTGATGCTTCTGCCTGAAAAAGGACAAACACTGGACTTTGTGGTATATTCCTGATTGCGAAGTGTCTCCAAAGGCTTGGACTGAGCTGGCCTCCTGTTTTGAAGTCTTAGGGCCATCAAAGACTTACCCTGCCAGCATCTGGACTCTCTGCTGAGACTCCTGCCCTGCCAGCTCCCTCGGCCTTTGAAAGGTGAAGCTGGAAGAACATGAACTGAAATCCATGCACAGGAAGCCATGTGGGGAAACTTTTGACGAACTTCCTGCAACACGGCTGTAAAAAATGACCCACCTCAAAGCTAAAATCAGTGCATCCCCTTCATCGCGGCAGGGAAATCGATGCATCACCTTCATCACAGCTGGAGAAACGATGCAACACCCACTTGCAGTTGCTGAAAATTATGCAAACCCCATGCAGCGTGATTTTTCCATCACTGTGCGGCCAGATTTTGCACGCATCAACGCTACGCATCAAAATCAATGCGAACCTGGGTGGACCCAATGTGTCCCACCTGGAAATCGATGCATCGCTCCCTTGCGGGAGAGGAAAATGACACATCACTGACTTTGTCAATGCACGCTCACCCGTGTAGCTTTATCTTTGATGTAAACCAGGTACTTTGTGTAACAACGTTTCCACTGTTTTCTATGGAATAAGATTCTATTTGAAAAATTCAAAACTTTACTTGTTTATGCTGGATTTTTCTCATTTTGGTCCTGTTTGATTAGGATAAATATTGCCTATTTTTCTAAACTGGTGTGGTGTCCATTTTGTAGTGTATTCAGTGTACTTCTGTATGTGCTGGTACAAATACTTTACACATTGACTTTGAGGTAAGCTTGACTGCTTGTGCCAAGCTACCCAGGGGATGAGCAGGGGTTATCCAAGTGTGTATCTCCATTACCCTGACTAGAGTGAGGGTCCCTGCTCGTACAGAGTGAGAATTGACTGCCAACTAGAGACCCCATTTTCAACATATGTCAGTGCCGATTTGTGAATTTTTAGATATCAGATTTAATTTGTTTTATGTACTCAAATAATTTTTTTAATCTCATTCAGATCTTTAAAGGGTGTTTTCTGCTGCAGTTACATCTTTTTCATGGCATTTGATTCTACACATAATTTCTTTTTTGTACCTTTACTGCATATCAATGAATGTCATGTATTTAACCCATACTGTGTTATTTTAAACACTCTCTTTTATGTACATGTAAGTATTGTAAATTTATGACTGTACATCTATGGTCGCTTGTATTTTTCTTTAAGGTGCACATTTCATCAATCTGTCTTACTTTCTGTATTTAATGCACTGTTATGAATTTTCAATTGAAGGCGGTTATGCCTCCCTCTGTCACATTGGCCCTTTACACATCACCATAGCTCAAGCGTGTGGACTCTAGAAGAGCTACTTGTGACATCTACATGTTTCTAGGGGTGATTTCCGGTGCTGTCCACATGTTGTGTTTCTTATCTTTTATTCTCGGTCCTTCATCAGGATACAGTTCGGAGGACAAGTCCCAGGAATGACCATTAAGGAGCTGATGTGGCTGAAGGCGATCCTGGTCCTCATGCAAAGAAGGGTCAGAAAGTGATGGACAGGTCATCCAGGGATGCTGTGCTAACCCTGTATCAATAGTTACCAGGCACATTGTTACTTTCAGTTTTTCATTATTGGGTCCATAGTAATGCCATGCTTTTCACAGTGTAGATACAAGCACATGGCTTTCACTCATCTTGTGGCCCTGTGGTCATCACAGCCTTCACTACCGCAAACCTGGTAATTAGCAAGAGTGCACTTAGGCACCAGGTAGATGAAATACCCAGGGAAAGACCATCCACACTCAGCAATAGATTTATCATCCCCTTGTACTGGTCCAAAGTGCTGCAACACTGTTTAGGTTTTCTTCCCAGTGCAGCACTTGCTTTGCGTTGGAAAGTTGTCTTGAAGTAACTGAAAGAAGTGCTATAAGCTACTTTGCAGTCATGCAACCACCCACAGTTTTTTACAACAAGCTTTATTTCCTAACATTTGTAGACAGGGCCTGACTCCAAAAATTACACGTCCTTGATGTAGGAACAACTTTGTATGTGTGGTGTATTGGACAACACAATCACAGAGTGGAAAACATTGGGAAGTATGTCTAAGCACAGTATTTTGAACACCCTTCCAGTACAAAACCTATGCTGGACTCAAGTTGAAACATTTACACTATGGTGCACAGGTGTGTGCGTGTGGTCCAAGGCAGCCAAGCTGTGCACCAGCTCTTGTGCACTGAGCAGCAGATAGTGGACTGTCCTGCTCCATCCCTCTCGTGCAGCACAGCAGCTTAGGGTACTTCACTGTGGTTAGTGAGAGATCAGTAAATCTGCCCCTCAGTTTCTTTGAACTGTCCTCTTGTGGCTAGGACCCTCCTGTCGTCATTGTAGTAGTGGTCCTTGAGACCTCTGCATGTGACTTCAGGCCGATTTAGAGCTCAGCGGATGAGATATCTGTCACGGTTGTGATGGAGTAACACATCCACTGTTTCTAAATGTCTTTAAACAGATGTTTGAATGACCTGGACTGGAATCCGCTGCTTAAGAGGCATTATTTGAGATACAACAAGGGAATCGGAATGCCCTGACTTACGTAACCCGTTTTAAACAACAAGCGGCTGAAATCACATGGTTGAACGCATATTTTTGACACTGTTCCATCGAAGATTACAAGACAAAATAAAGGATGAACTGGTGCATTCCACCCAGGGAGAATCATTGAAAGAACTGATGGACCTGGCTCTTAATACTGAGTGCCGTTTACAAGAACGTAGATTGGAGAAACTAAGGACCAGGATTCAGTCCCAGTCAGTAGTAATGCGCCCTTCTGCATATCGCCCTGACGAAAACCGATCAGAGAAACCAGATTCTACAGGAGAAGAACCCATGGAAATAGAAGTTGCTTGGGGATCGTTCCCTGAAGCAGAGCAAGAAAACAAACGTCGCAAAGGCTTGTGTCTTTATTGAAGCAGTGTGGGTCATTTAATTCAAATGTGTCCAATCCGTCCCATCAGACCTTCGGGAAACGCAACTCCCGTCCCCTGTGAGAAGGAAGGGGATGGGAGGCATTGAGATACCTTCCATGTCATCCTCCAGAGAAGATACCACAGCTCTTTTTATATTTTCAGTAAATCTACAGTGCCCTAACCACGGAGAACAAATATTCACGTCATTGGATTGTGGAGCCAGTGGGATGTTCCTAGATGAGAAATGGGCAAAGGAAAAAATAATTCCTTGTGTTCCTAAAGAGATCCCTGAACATGTTCAAACAGTAGAAGGCTCTCCTTTAACTTCCGGACCAGTGGTGGATACCACTCCTACCCTTTGCCTGCAGTTCCGAAGACATAAGGAATATGTTGCCTTTAACTTGATATCTTCCCCTAACCATACTATGATTCTGGGTATTCCTTGGCTAACACAACATAATCCATATATAAATTGGGAGACACAGACTATATCACTTTCGTCCCACTTTTGTCGACTACATTGCTATTCGACAGATGCCTATTGGTCTCCGAAAGGGTCCATTTCCTCTTCCAATGAAGACAACATTACCATTAATACGATTCAAGGAGTACCCAGATGCTAACAAGGATACTCCGACGTGTTCCAGAAACCTCAAAAACCCATTTTGCCTCCTCATCGGGATCATGACTGCGCTAATCCTTTGATACCTGGGGAAGTGGTCCCATTTGGAAGAATGTATTCCTCATCAGAGCAGGAAAGGAAAGTACTTAAGGAATACATAGATGAAAACATGCAAAGCGGATTGATTGTTCCCTCTTCTTCACCTGCCTGGGCTCCTCTTTTCTTTGTACCAAAGAAGACTAAAGATCTCTGCCCCTGTATTGACTTTTGAGAGTTGAATAACATTACCGTCAAGGATGGGTATCCCATACCTCTTATTAAATTTATATTGAGGAAGCGGTCAAAGGGGCCACGATATTCACCAAGTCATATCTGTGGGGTGCCCATCTTCTTTTTACGAATTAAGGAACTCCGTTAGGCCATTCTGAATACCGCGTCATGCCTTTTGGTCTGAGCAATGCACCTTCCATATATACACTGGTTCAGGGACCCCCAGTACCTACAGTGGCGCAAAACTGGACAAACGAAAGGGGAGCGACCATTCCCCTGTCCATCACCACCCCAGGGGTGGTGCCCAGAGCTCCCCCAGTGTGTCCCTGGCGTTAGCCATCTTGTTTTCTTAGGTGTGGGGACACTTTGGAGATCTCTGAGTGGCTAGTGCCAGCAGGTGGCGTCAAAGACCCCTCCTGATAGGTGCATACCTGGTTAGGTAGCCAATCCCCCTCTCAGGGCTATTTCGGGGCTCTCCTGTGGGTTCCTTTTCAGATTCAGCTTGCAAGTTTCCACTAGGAATCCATTGCAACTCCTGCTTTATCCTCTGACCGTCGGATCAACAGCAGACTGCTCCAGGAAACACTGTAACTGCAACAAAGTATCCAGAAAGGCTACTGTGACCCCGCAACTTCAGCTCCAGCCAGCAACTGCAACAATTTCCAAGGTGTGCACACTCTGAGGATTGCCTGTCTTCACCCTGCACCAGAAGAACTGATAGAATCTCCTATGGAGTGACAGAGTCACTTCCCTGCTTCAGCAGGTACTCTTCTGCGACGACAACTGGTACTCTGGGAATCCTCTCCTGATGACGAGCATGCTCCCTCGAACACAGGTGGTGGACCAAAGTGACCCAGACTGTCCGATGGTCCAGCTGTCCAAATTTGGTGGAGGTAAGAGCTTGCCTAACCGTGCTGCGAGAGTACCCCTGTGTGTCAGCGAGACCGGATCCTCTGGGTTTGCGTCTGTTCCCAATATGTCCACATCTTGGCAGCTCAAAACTCTACTAGCTATCATAGCACAGAGTTTAAGAATGGCCAATCGGGGGATGGGGTTTAGGTTGGGAACAGCGGGGAAGGAGACCTGTGGAAGCAAGAGTTAAGAACACAATAGCAAGGTCATTCACATTAATCTTCATGAACTTTGCTTTAATTCTCTGTGTCCTAATAACATGAGAGATCAAGAACTTTTCAATAAAGTGACCTTTTTATAATCATATAATCTGAACATTGAACTCTCTCAAGTTAATCCTTAGAATAGCAATCACATCACAACAAGAGTCAATGAGTACATCCATTCCCAAAGAATTAACTGCTATAGGATTCATGAATGACACTGTAGAATTGACAAACTGACTAACCTTGTTTTGTCTAGAAAGATCACACTCTGTTTGATCTAATTTTCAAGATTCAATTTGCCCAGAAGTTGCCAGACTGCGTTTCAAGACTCAAGTACCTGGAATGATTGCGCGTTCTGCCGATCTGAACTGCACGGGTTAATTGCCAAGAATGAAATGCGCACACTGTTGCTGATTCAA
Source organism: Pleurodeles waltl (assembly GCF_031143425.1). NCBI lineage: Eukaryota > Metazoa > Chordata > Amphibia > Caudata > Salamandridae > Pleurodeles > Pleurodeles waltl. The sequence continues at coordinate 2,114,599 of NW_027150363.1, forward strand.
CCATCAAGATTCAAATGCCTTGAAATGATCACGCACTCTGCCGATCTGAACTGCAAGGGTTAATTGTCAAGAATGAATCGCGAACACTGTTGCCGATTCAACCATCAAGATTCAAATGCCTTGAAATGATCACGCACTCTGCCGATTCGAACTTCAAGGGTTAATTGCCAAGAATGAATTGTGCTCACTGTTGCCGATTCAACCGTCAACATTGAAATGTCTCGAAATGATCGCGCACTCTGCCAATCCGAAATGCAAGGGTTAAGTGCCAAGACTTAAATCGCACACACTGTAAATCACAAAGCCAAAAACTCAAATGTTTCTAGAAACAGGGTCGAGGGGCTACCCTGAACTCCGCCTTACCGCCCTGCTTGAAGATCAGCAAGATAATGAGGACAGGGCCAGGAAATGTCCAAGTAGGCCTCTGGAACAGGAGCCCTGGAAAATGCTGCTGCTCTGCACCGGGACCTCTGAATAGTGAGCACGTGAAGCTGGGCTGGGTTCCTTAAATAGACCCAAGCCCCGCCCACATGCCACACCCAACCAGGCTGCAGGAAAGGCTTGTAAATGATCAATACATTACAAGCAGCATTAATGATATTTCAAGATAAATACCTGCAATGCAAAAAGTTAATATGCAATATCAACACACAATGCATGAATTATTACATTGCATAAGGTTTGGCATTTTGCATTATGTTGCCCGTAGAGCATGCACTGTCCTGGTGTTGACACTGTGCACTGTGTCTTCTGCAGCTCCTTGGGCTTCTGTGCACTTCTTCCAAAAATCCTTCATGTACAGCATAGCCCAGGTCCCCAGCACTCCATCCTGCGACGCACAGCTCCCTGAGTTGTTGTCCGGCGGCGTGGGACCTTCCAGTGTAGTGCTGCGACAACCACAGTTTGCATCTTCTTTGTCCCCGTGTTCTGGGACTCCCATGGGGGCTGCCTGGTCTTCTGAGGGCTCTCTGGAGTTCTGAGAGACTGCTCTGTCTTCTCAGTCGGATTTGAAACCCTCATGGCCATCCTGGGTCCAGGCAGCTCCTTTTTGATGCCAACTGTGTACTTGCTTGAACCAAGGCTTGTTGGCAGAATCCATTGACACAAACCACCTGCATCCAACATCTCAACGTGGGATATCTCCTGCACCAAGCAGGAACCTTCAGCCATCTTCTTTGGTGCTCTTCTGTACTTTTCTGCTGACCGGAGAATCCACTTTTGCATCTTCCTGTATAAGTACTGTGTAACTATAGCGGTATTGTAGGAGCTTTCTGTGTCTCCTAGTTGAGCCTAAGCTGCTCTGCTACAGCTATATCTAGACAGCCTAAGATGCTAGAACACTGCCTACATTTCACTAATAAGGGATAATTGGAGCTTGTATAAGGTGTAAGTACCTTAGGTACCCACTACAAACCAGGCCAGCCTCCTACATTGGTGGTGCAGCGGTGGGATAAGTACTTGCAATTGCTTTACCACTTTGTTACTGGTGCTTTTCACAAGAAAAGTGTACTCCAATACTAGGAGCTACATACAATTGTACCTAGCAGTCATTCTTCACTGTCAAAAAGTTCTTTCAAACTTTCAAAAAGTTTTCAAAAGTTCTGAAAACTTTTTCTTTTCCCCTAAAAGTTAAATAGTTTACTAACTTTTTACTCCTCTCCCTAAACTTTTCTTTCACTATGTCTGTTGTAGAGGCTACCACGAGGGTTGTTAAAACCACTTATGAAAGTCTAAATTTCTAAAGTCTGAGTAGTCTCTGCTTGGAAAGAAGCTTATCAATTGGGAAGACCCCCAACAAGGAATTTCTCTTGAATCTCCTCTTGCAAGATGTCCAGGAGCATCCTATTGGTCAGGTACAATCAGAAGGGGAGGCAGAGGGAGATTCCACCCAGGGAGATTCAGGAGAGGGTCCTGAAGATCCAGGGGAGGGTCCTTCCACTGATCTTTTCCTTAACAAACTTCTTAGTGTAGCTAGTAGTGGGAAGGGGTCATACACAGGTGGGGCACCCTTCACACCTAGAAGCCAGGTCACTAAAGTATCTCAAGTTAAAGAAAGGTCATCCTCTGCTCATTCTCATGTCACTTCTGTGTCAGAAGTGTCCCACACATCCAACCCTGAGGATCAATCCCTAAATAGGGAACTCAGAAAGTTGAGTTTGGAGGAGGCCAGACTGAGGCTGCAGCAGAAACAGTTGGCCTTAGATAGGGAATCCCTAGCTGTGAAAAGGGAAAGACAGGGGTTGGGGTTAGTTCCCCATGGTGGTAGCAGCAGAAGTAGTTTCAGACGTTCCGGCGGTAGAGAAAAGACATTTGATTCTAGAAACCTGCATAAGATTGCCCCCTTCCAAGAAGGGGGATGCCATTTGCAGCTGGTATGCTGCACTTGAGAGGGCCTTTAAAGTTCTGAGGGTCCCTCAGGTACATGGGGCTGCTATCCTGCGGTTGTCTTTCTCTGGCAAAGGAAAAGATAGACTCTTTACTGTTAGAGATGACTCAGACAACTACAATGTTCTGGAAACTGCACTCTTGGATGGATTTGGCTTAACCAATGAACAATATAGCCTAAAGTTCAGAGAAACCAGAAAAGAGTCCTCACAGGATTAGATAGATTTTGTAGACTGTTCATTGAAGGTCTTAGAAGGTTGGTTGCATGGCATCAAGGTGTCTGACTATGAAAGCTTATATAATCTGATTTTGAGTGAGCATATTCTTAGTAATTGTGTGTCTGATCTGTTGCACCAATATCTTTCGGACTCAGATCTGACCTCTCCCCAAGAATTGGGAAAGATGGCAGACAAAAGGGGCAGAATAAGGTGAGCAGAAAAGCTCAAACTGGGGGTGACAAGGACGGCAAGAAGAAACATAGTGAAAAATCCCAGGACAAGCATGGGGATAAAAGTAAGCACAAATATCCTTCATCAGGCCCGTAACACTCCTCTGGGGGTGGGGATAAATCATCTTCCTCTTCTTCTCACTCTACACACAATACAAAAGCCCTGGTGTTATGAGTGCAGAGGTAAAGGCCATAGACCAGGGGATAGGTCCTGCCCAGGTAAAGCCCCTGAGCCTACCTGTGAGAAAGTAGCCTCTTTCTAGCATGGTTACCCCATTTTTGTGAGAGTTTGTCAGTGTGTTTTTACTGTTTCACTGGGATCCTGCTAGCCAGGACGCCAGTGCTCATAGTTTGTGGCCTAAGGCCCTCATTATAACATTGGCAGTAAAACCCACTTACCGCCATGCTGATGGCCTCCAACTTACCGCCGCAGTGGCGTATATCCATTCACCATATTATGACACACACACACACACACCAATCCGACAGAATACAGCCACATACACAAATCAGCCAGCCCAAAGGTCAGTGCAAAAGTGATGGTCCCAAAACCCATACTGTTGCGCCAACAAAACAGCGCCCACCACATTATGACACAGGAATCACCACGGCGGACATTCAACGGTAGTAAACCATTGGCAGTACATACCGCCTCGCTCAGAATTGACACTCACATACAAAGCAATACCATATAGGCCAATACTAAAGACACACACCTGACACTTATATACACACACCACACCCACACACCCACACCACTATAAAATACATTACCCACAACCCTTTACTAAAAACCATTGCCACCAGGAGACTGAGAAGAAGAGCACAGAGACACCTAGACACACACAGCAGTTACACCCACACACCCCTCACGCACTCTACATCACACACCGCACCACATTATCCAGCACACCCTTAGCAACACACATCACACAAAACCTGTGGCACCACAAAGCACCCCCATTTCATTGAGGAGGAGTTAAAGGTCATGGTTGAGGAAACTGAAGATGGAGCTATGTCTGAGAATCGTGGACAGGGTCAACGCCATGGGACAGCACCAAAGAACAAGGGACAACATCAGGAAGAGGTGGAATGACCTACGGGGGAAGGTACATTGCATAGCAGCAAGGCACCAGCTCTCCACACAGAGGACTGGCGGTGGACCCCCACCTCTTCCCCACAGCTCACAGCATGGGAGGAGCAAGTACTGGCAATGCTGCATCCTAAGGGACTTGCTGGAGTTGCCGGAGGACTGGACACTGGTAAGTCAATATTTACTGCCTATCACCACCCCAATACAGGCACGCCATCTCTCACCCACAGCCTCACTCCTATCAATCCACTTCATCCCACACACTGCAACCACACATCTCACTAATCCTAATGCTAAGCCCTGTCTGCCATACCAATGCATGGACACCCCTCCCTGCCCTGCATGCACATCCATCACTAAAGCATGCCCAGCATAGAGAAACTAACAGTCCCACAATATATCAAATACACAAGCAAAAGCTGGCATAGTAACACCAACCCGGTCAACAAGAGGATCACCTTCAGACTCCTCACCCACGCACACAAAGCCCTCTACAACCTCGGACCCAAACTCATCAACTCCCGCGTCTCCTTCTACACCCCTCCGCGCACTCTGCGCTCCACCGGTCAGGCCTTGGCAGCCGTTCCCCGCATCCGCAAAACCACAGCCGGAGGAAAATCCTTCTCTTTTCTGGCAGCGAAGACCTGGAACTCCCTGCCCAGTCACCTTCGCGTCATACCCGAACACCTCCCCTTCAGAAGGCAGCTCAAGACCTGGCTCTTCGAGCACTGACCCCCTCCCCCCCAGCGCCTTGAGACCCTTATGGGTGAGTAGCGCGCTTTATAAATGTGATTGATTGATTGAACCATGGAGGGGAAGCCAGGAATGTACAAATGTCAGACACATGAAGCATAATACATCATTTACATCCCCACAGGTACCCCATCCAATGTCAGTGGAAAAGAGCTGCCACCACTATCCAGTCCCCCAACAGAAGACTGCCCCAGTGATGATAGTAACTCTGGACTTCTGGATCTGGAGAACCTACCTGGCCCATCAGGGATCACTGTCCATCACCCAAACCCACTCACAGACCACCACAGAGCCTCCCCCACCAGGAACCAACACCACTGCACCCACCCAGCGTACCCACACCTCTGTCCCTAGGACACGTCAATCAGCAGTGTGCCCATCTGTACAGGGACCCCAGGCCACAACTCCCCCCCAAGACAATCAGGGACCTGGGGTCAGTGGCAGTGGGCACACGGTTCAGGGGACAGAGGCACAGACCAACAGGGACACTGGGAGGACTGCTGTGCACCAGGGGTAGGACAGGAGCAGGGAACTGACTCTCCAGGAGGCACTGTCCGAGATCCTGGGAGCCTACCAACATTCCCAGGACATGATGGGCCAGATCCTTGACAACGTGCAGAAGAACAGGTGGCTGCAGGAGGTACAGTATCAGGGGAGAAGGGAGGACTTGCAGGCCGTTAACAACACTCTGATCTCCATAGCAGGGGTGATAGCAGACATGGCCAACATCATGAGGGAGGCAACAGCATACCAGCGGGCCCCTACCACTAGCCAGTTCATCGACCAGCCCACCACTTCTGCTGCCGCTAGTGGACAGGAGGAACCGCCAAAGGACCCACAATCCACCAGCATCCCTTCCCCTGCAGAAGGTGAACCAAACTGCAAACGTTCCAGGAGGCCCAGGGAGAAGCCAGAGACAATTGCCAAGACCACCGCCAGGAAATGAGACTCTCCTGATTGTCCCCCTTGTGTCCCACTCTGTCACCTTGTCCACCTTGAACTGCCATTGCTCCACTTTATATGTCCCCCTTAGACACTGCACCTGTACTTCAAGCAGACTGGACCAATACCCTGGACTTTCCTGCATCATCACCCCATTCCATTGCCCTTCCCCTCAATATCATAGTACTACAATAAACGCCCTTGGACAAACTTCGACTACTAGTATTTCATGTATTGAAAATGTGTATTGATTGAAACAGCTACATCTATTGCAAATTAACTATACACAGTGAGAGCATAGAATGAATGACCTGTTGCTGGCTGTTGTGATCACATCAGGATATTGTTGTCATATCAGCAACATCTGTAAAATGACAATCCATAGGTAACAGTAAATAGGGGAAATAAGTGGGTAATGCCAGAATGCCAATGCCACACCAAATATTACAATAGGCATAGATATGTGAAATTGCACTGTCTCACCTGTGTCTCATTGGAAGTACTGACGGATCACTAATGTTCTGTTGTCCACATCCTTATCCTCTTCCTCCTCATCCTCACTGTCCTCAGGGTCCACTGCTGCCACAAGGGCATCTCCAGTCTCCTTCTCCTGCAGAAAAGGTTCATGGCATCTGAGGGCCAGGTTGTGCAACATGCAGCATGCCACTACTGTCTGGCAGACCTTCTCGGGTGAGTAGCACAGGTATCCACCTGTCAGATCGAGGCACCTGAACCTGGCCTTCAGGAGGCTGAAGGTTCTCTCAATTATCCTTCTGGTTCGCCCATGTGCCTCATTATAACGTTCTTCTGCCCTTGTCCTGGCATTCCTCAGAGGGGTCAGCAGCCATGATAGGTTGGTGTAAACAAAGTCACCTGCAAATATTGAGGGACAACATTTAGCCACACACTAACCTATCTGGCCAACAGAATAGGCATACACCAATATACACTGGGTGGAGACCAAGACTTACCTACAAGCCACACCTTGTGCCTGTGTAGTTGAGCGATCACATTTGGGATGCTGCTATTCCTCAAGACAAAGGCATCATGCACCATCCCAGGGTACTTAGTGTTAGACCTGATAGCCTTAGGGTGGTCACCCCTAACTCTTTCCTGCCTCCCTCCACTTTTTGGACACTTCTTTTGGTAACCAGTGCTAAAGTGCATATGGTCTCTCCCTTAAAACATGCTGACATTGGTTAATACCCAAATTGGCTTATTTAATCTACTTGTCAGACCCTAGTAAAGTGCACTACATGTTCCCAGGGCCTGTAGATTAAATGCTATTAGTGGGCCTGCAGCACTGATTATGCCACCCACACACGTAGCCTCTTAACCATGCCTCAGGCCTGCCATTGCAAGGCCTGTGTGTTCAGTTTCACGACCACTTCAACCTAGCGTTTAAAACTACTTACCAAGCCAGAAACGCCCCTTTTATTACCTATACGGTACCCCTAAGGTGGGCCCTATGTGATCCACAGTGCAGGGTGTAGTGTATTTAAAAGGCAGGACATGTGCTTTTAGGTTTTACATGTCCTGGTAGTGAAAAACTCTCAAAGTCATTTTTCACTATTGTGAAGCCCCCTCCTCTCACAGGCCAGCATTGGGATTTCCCTGATATACTTTTAAGTGGTAATTTCTGATCTGAGAAGAGTAGCGTTGCTATGATTGTTATGTTTGGAATGGTAGTGAAAAATCCTGCTTTCTGGTAAAGTTGGATTTTACATTACTATTTTAGAAATGCAACTTTTAGAAAGTAGGCATCTCTCTGTGCCTTACAGCCTGTCTCCAATCCACAACTGGCCTTTGCTGGGTGATAGCTCCCCTTGCACATTCCATCCCGACAGCCATAAACACAGGACACTCAGCTGCATCTGCATACTGATGGGTATTCCTAGCCAGAAAGGGTAGAGGGGCTCTCACTTACGCTTCAAAGGCTACTGGCCTGAGACCACACAAAGGACTCATAACCCGCACAGATCTCCTGGCAGAAAGGACTGGGCTGAAATGGGAACTGGTGCACTTCAAATATACTCTTTGAAGATTCCTCCACTTCAAAGGCACATTTGGGTATATGTATACCGGGTCTGTGACCAACTAAAATCGGACACTTCTGAACCTACAACTGGACTCTGTCAGAAGGGCTGTGGTGCTGCTCAAATGACTCAACAGGACTGCTTTTCTGGAAGGACTGCTTTTCTGCTTGTTGCCTGGCTGCTTGCTACTCCCTATGTCTGCTGGAAGAACTCTGCCTTCCTACCACAAGGGCTCTCCAAAGGCTTGTTAGCTTGCCTCCTGTTCCTAAGTCTCAAAGACTTGAACCTCTGCACATGGACTCTGCAAGTTGTGAGTCTGCTCTGCCTTGAAAATGGACCTGAGGTGTTCTGTCTTCTGTGGTGTTCATGGGTACTGCCACGAAGCAATGCAAAGCCTCGCCTCCCAGATGCCAGCCTCACCAGGCTCCACTCTGGGTGGCCCAAAGCCTCGTAAAACCTCACCACACAGCTGCCAACCCATCAGAACCAACGCACAGTGATGCCAAGCCCTGCAAAGGCTCACCGCACAGCTCCCAGGATCGACGCAAAGTGACGCCAAGCCCTGCAAAGCCTTCCTGCACCGCTCCCTGGGATCAATGAAAAGCAACTCCAATCCCCGCAAAGCCTCACTGCACAGCTCCTCAAAACCAAATCGATGATGCGAAGCCTCACAAAGCAACACTGCGCAGACTGCGCACCATGATTTAAGGTAAGGTGTTCAGAAGGCCCAAATTGGTCCCTATAGCTGGCCCGCACTTCATTGCGGTGGACCTGAACTTGTGACTTTATCCTGGTCCAGCGTGACCAGATAACCACAGTTGGCGCTCTGTGCTTCTATGCAAAAAATGTTCCTAAATCTTTAAAACTGCATAACTCTACGTATTGTATTTTCGTCATTTTGGTCTTGATTTATTTATACAATCATAATCTATTTTATCCAACCTCGTATGGAGTCTTTTGTGGTGTTTAAACTGTGTTACTGTATGAGTTATTGCCAAATACTTTACACACTGCATTCTAAGTCAAGCCTCCCGTCTCAGAGGGTGAACACAGAATAATTTAGGTTGTGTTGTGAATTCCCCTTATTAGGATTGTCATCCCTACTTAGACAGGGTGCACACCTCTGACAACTAGAGGCCTAATTTCTAAACAGACCTTGTATGAGGTGACTACACCCACACAAAATGGTGAATTCGGACAGAAACACATACAGCTATCTAATATGTACTGCAAGCAGCCACGTTAGAGACAAAATATTTACAGACATGTGACCATAAGTCAAGTCTAATCATGAACATTGTTCCTAGCACCGTGGGCTACATATGGACAGTTTACAATGATGAATTGATGACTCCCATTATATGTAGATCACCTCTGTATTTATCTTCAAGTCCATTAGGAAAATTGTCACTGCAGTGTAAACAGAAATATTGAGGGGGTGTATCCTTGCCCAGGGAATTCAAATCATTATAGTTTCTCCCAAACCTATTCTGAAGGAGCAATAAAAGCAATAAAAACCAGTATTCCCAAAGCATGCACTTTATGTCTTTGTTGGGTACAGTGAACTACTTCATTACATATCACTGATATAAAATGTGAATATGATACAACACTTCACACACACAAATGTTTACAATATGTACTGGGTGAAAGCATTGCAACGCTAGCAGAAATACATGCCCTGCTAGTTGTCCTTCAGAAAGCTGATCCAATCAATACTCACATTTATTGTGTCATATTCACTATTCTGTGTACAAAGCTACAATTTAGATTTACAGCACTGGTATTTAAACAGATTTACAGATTCAGAGGAGAAGTCAATAAAAAGTAAACAACTTTTTAATAGGGTAGCTGTTCTAAATAACAAACTTCCTTTGGTCCATGAACAGCACAGTAAGTCCCACAAGAGTGAAGGAATTTACTTAAAGGGAACCATGTACCAGATGTGGCTTCAAAAACAGCGGTACACATCTTTGAGATAGCAGCTGTAACTCAAACCCAAGTTAAGATTAATGCAGATACTTTAGTGAAAATAGAGGCAACCTCAAAAGTAGAAAAGCCTCCTAATGCTTTCTCATTTAAATATCTCTAAATTGTTACTGAAGGCCCGAGGTGCAAGGAGGTGAGGTAGATCAAAGCCAAAACGATCTGACTCCTCCTGAATCAGCCGCAGGTACATCAAGAGAAAATCCTACAGAACAAAAGGAAGTTACAAGTCCAGCACTGAAAAGAGCATTGACAAAAGGTCCACTGAAAAGAGATAAGTGGTCAGCATCACAAGCCAAGAGGAAAGAAGCAATTATAGTGTCAACAACTGAAGAAGAAATAGACACAACAAGAAAAGAAGACTAGAGTGATGGAGAGTTAAATGGAGATCGAAGATTGAAAAGAAAGCGAATTGCAAATTAGAGATACGCAGGTCCTAAATGGGCATATGCAAAGACATGTGAATGGAAGAGTGAATTTTGTCTTTTTGTTTTGATTGAGAAATTTCAGGTCAATATTTTGGCATATGAAGAAGATTAATGAACTGAACTTTGTAAATTTGTGAAACTAAGAAAAGTGCAGCAGAGACTATTGAGAGTAACCAGAAGAGACCTTTAAAAAACCTGATTTGACAAGCTGCTAAACTGATCTTGACCATTTTACCGATTCTGGCAAGTAACCTTCTTTTGAAAAGGTCCTGGAAGAAAGACTGAAAGCTGTAAATAACTGCTAAAGAAGATTGAAGATTGTGTTTTGTTTTTGCTGCATAGTTATAAATTTTTCTCTTCTACTTTCTGATTCTTTACATATCATGAGTAACCACAGCCAATAGGATAGGAAGAATAGGTGCTGTAAATACATAGGTATTGGTTTGTCGATTGTGTGCATGATATTGTGTTTGGTGTTGATCGTGAGCATGACTCTTCTTGACAAAATTGTAGCCAACCATACCTCTGCTTTAGAGACAGATACTACCCTCACAGAATTAGACAAGTTTAGAATAGATGAGAGGTATTTGAACGTAGACAGCTCCCAAGGAGAACTTTCTTCCAATGTTTTCTATCGCTTATTGCGTAGGTATGTTGAGACAATGAATGTGAGAGAATGTTATGTTTGTACTCAGATTCATTCATCAGTGGAGGAAGGAATTACTTACCATAGTTTGCCCCTTACTTATAGAATAAGTTGTAGTCTTTTACTAACAAGATTCTATAACCAGGAGTACATTCAGTACTTCTACTCAAATCATGATTTAGGTCCTCATTATGACATTGGCGGTAAGTACCGTCTACCGCCCTGCTGACTGCCGCCAACATACCGCCGGCGTGGCGGTTTACCGCTACCCATATTATGACCCACACATAGCAATTCATCACTATACAGCCACACACACACAAGTCTGCCAGCCCAAAGGTCAGTGATAAACTGGAGGTAGCAAAACCAACACCATTACGCCAACAGAACTACGCCCACAGGATTATGACCCACGAATCACCGCAGCGGACATTCAATGGCTCTAAACCATTGGTGGTACATACTGCCACGCTCAAAATACACACAACTCAACAAAACAGCACTACATTGGACAATTCAAACTACACAAACCTGTCACACATAGACACACCACACCCACACCACTATAAAACACACACTCTACCCACAACCCTTTACGACTAAAAAATTGACAACAGAGAGAGAGACACCAAGAGCACCCACAGAACCAGAGTTACAGAACACCATCACCCATACACCATCCACGCACCTTACAGCACACACACAAACACATCACCCCACACACCCTCACACACACCACACACACTACACCCATGGCACCATAAAGACACCCCAGATTCTCTGAGGAGGAGCTAAGGGTCATGGTGGAGGAAATCATCCGTGGAAAGCCACAGCTATTCGGATCACAGGTACAGCAAACATCCATTGCTAGGAAGATGGAGCTGTGGTGGAGAATCTTGGACAGGGTCAGCGCCGTGGGACAGCACCCCAGAACAAGGGATGACATCAGGAAGAGGTGGAATGACCTACGGGGAAAGGTGCGTTCCGTGGTAGCAAGACACCAGATAGCTCTACAGAAGACTCTAGGTGGACCCCCCTCCTCCCCACAACTAACAACATGGGAGGAGCAAGTCTTGGCAATACAGTATCCTGAAGGCCTGGCAGGAGTAGCAGGAGGACTAGACTCTGGTAAGTCGACTCTTTACTACTTTCACCCCACCCCTACTTGCATGCCAAAACATACCCCCACCCCTACACTCACCCCCATCACTCCACCACTTCACATACACCCCACAATCACAACCCACACATCCCAATACCAACACCATGTGACACCAATGCACAGACCCCCATCACAGAACTGCATGGACACATATCACTAAAGCATGCACATTAGAGAGAATCACCTAGCCCACAAAATCACTACTCACACAGGGCAAAGCTGACAGGGCAATCACAACCAAAGAGGGCAACACACCCAGGCACAAGATGTCACATGCAGAAACAATAACACTGCATTTACATACCCACAGATCCCCCACACAACGTCACCGGAGAGGAGCTGCCAGCAACATCCAGTCCCCCACAGAAGAGTCCCACAGTGATGACAGCAGCTCTGGGCACCTGGATCTGGATGACCAACCTGGCACATCAGGGATCTCCGGACAGTCGTTTACCCAGGCACAATCCCATACCACCACAGAGCCTCCCCCCTCAGGAAACACCAGCACAGCACCCACCCAGCGGGCCCATACCTCTGTCTGTCTCCAGGACACGTCAATCAGCAGTGTGTCCACCACTACAGGGACCCTGGGCCACACCACAAACCCAGGACAATCAGGGACCTGGAGTCAGTGGCAGTGGGCACACAGTTCAGGGGACAGAGACACAGCAAAACAGGGAAGCTGGGAGGACTGCTGTGCGACAGGGAACCGACTCTCCAGGAGGCACTCACCAATATCCTGGGAGCATATCGCCATTCCCAGAAGACGATGGACCAGATACTGGACAAGTTGCAGGAGACCCAGCAGCTGCAGGAGGGACAGTACCTGGGGATCAGGGAGGACCTGAAGGACATCCACACCACCCTGGTCACCATTGCCGGGGTGCTGGCAGACATGGCCAACACCATGAAGAAGGCAGTGGCATACCACCGGGCCCCTGACACTAGCCACATCGATGAACAGCCCTCCACCTCTGCTGCCGCTAGTGGACAGTAGGCCCCACCACAGGAACAACAACTCACCAGCACCCCTCCGCCTGCAGAAGGAGAACCACCCCGCAAACGGTCTCTGCTATCCAGGCAGAAGCCAGAAAACATTGCCAAGACCCCGGCCAGGTAATAGGACTCTCCTGATTGTCAACCTTGTGTCCCACTCTGTCAACCTGTCCACCTTGAACTGCTATTGCTCCCCTTTCTATGCCCCCTTGGACAATGCACCTGTGATACAAATAGACTGGATTCTATCCTAGACTTTCCTCCACCATGAACCCAGCCCATTCCACTACCCCCTCTACTTCTTAGCCCTTAAATAAACATCATTTGAAAAATACAAGTATGGAGGATGTCAAATGATTGAACAAAGTATACGTTTAACAAGCTTTAAACACTGCAATACAACTGTACAGGAATAAATACATAGGAATGACCTGTAGTAGGCTGCAGTCAACACACCAGGTGCCAGAGTGTGGCACAGATATCTGAAAATAGAGATGCCAAAGGGTACAGTAAGTGGCCATAGAATTGGGAGAATCTGCCTGCCAGTGACAATGTCAAACACAAAACTGTCAATGTAAAGTGAAGTTACAATGTGTTACCTGTGTGTCACTGGAGGTACTGTCATATAATTGCTGTTCTGTTGTCCTCATCCTCATCCTCTGCAACCTCATCTTCACTGTGCACAGGGTCCACTGCTGCCACACACCCATCTCCAGCCTCATCCTCCTGCAGAAAAGGCACCTGGCATCTCAAGGAAAGGTTATGCAACATATAGCATGCCACAGTTATCTGGAAGACTTTCTTGGGTGAGTAGTACAGGGATCCACCAGTTAAATGGAGGCAACGAAACCTGGCCTTCAGGAGGCTGAAAGTCCTTTCTATTATTGTTCTTGTTCGCCCATGTGCCTCATTCTAATGTTCCTATGCCCTTGTCCTGGGATTCCTCACAGGGGTCAGTAGAAATGAGAGGTTAGAGAAACCAGAGTCACTTGTAAATACCGAGGGATACCTGTTAGACAAACAATAACCCTTATGGCCTACACCATACCCATACACCAACATACACTGGGTGGGAACCAGGGCTCACCTACTAGCCACACCCGATGCCCCTGGAGCTGACCCATCACATATGGGATGCTGCTATTCCTCAGGATAAAGGCATCATGCACAGACCCAGGATACTTTGCATTGCCATGGGAGATGTACTGGTCCGCAGGCACAGTAACAGCACATTCATGGAGTAAAAGCTCTTTCAATTTCTGAACACCCGTTCATTTCTCCGAGGGGGGGCAAATGCAATATGTGTTCCATTGATTGCCCCAATGATGTTGGGGATATGTCCCATTTCATAGAAGTCAGATTTCACTTGTCCAAATCCTCCACCTCGGGGAAAACAATGTTGCCAAGAAATGGAGCAAAGATAGGACTTGCACAAGAGGGGGAATCCCGGTGGGGTGACGGATAGCAGATATCAGGTCAGGCGCCAATTGGGCACACAGCTCTGTGATTGTGGCCCTGTCCAGTCAATAGGTGAGGATAATGTGCCTGTCCTCCATTGTTGCCAAGTCCACCAGGGGTCAGGGGTACTCAGGGGGATGTCTCCATCTCCTATTCATCCGCAGCAGTTGTAATCTAGGGGGCAAAACAGGGACCATCTGGTCAGTATTCCACATTTCCAAACCCTACACTGGATTGAATGTTGTGACTGTAACAGTATATTGTTGTATAGGCCCAAATGGTGCCTATGTGCACTGTGACGCAGTTAGGTGCCGTGGTCCGCCCCCCCCGAAATGGCCTCCGCATGTCCTGTTTGTATGGACATGTGGAAATGAGGTAATGCCACTGACGTGCTCTGTTGGGGGAGGCGGATGAGTACCGCCGTGCAACTCCTCATTGGTTGTCATTGGGCCCTATAGGTTTCAGTGACCAATGGTGATGTATGCCGGCGGTGACCGTACGCACCGCCGCAGACGTGACCGCCATTTTCCATCTGTTCACCCACTTGCTACCTGACTTTCAACAGGAGAGGACGTAAACTACAAGTGCTGCTGTGACCTGTGGCTGGAATCGACCATGGCTCGTGCCACTGGGGAAACATCCCCTGCTTTCACCGTGGCGGCGTTGGAGAGACTGGTGGATGGGCTCCTACCCCAGTACCGAATGCTGTATGGGCCTCCAGACAAACAGGTGAGTACACTGTGATCACGAATCAAGGGGCATGAATGCATGGAGTGCTGTGTGTGAGGGCCTTGTGTAGTTGGGGGGTGGTGGGAGGGTTCCGGGCAGCGTGATGCATGTATGGTGGGCCATGAGTGTAACAGGTCGGACGGTCTAACTGATACCTTTTTCTATGTTGATTTTTCTGCAGGACAGCACCCATCAGAAAAAGGGTATATGGTGTGCCATCGCCAAGGACGTGCGGACCCTGGGGGTCTACGGTAGGCGGAGCACCCTCTGTCGCAAACGGTGGGAGGACCTGAGACGCTGGGCAAGGAAGACGGCGGAGGCCCAGCTGGGGATGGCCTCCCAATGAGGAAGGGGTGCCCGTCGAACCCTGACCCCCCTGATGGCCTGCATACTGGGGGTGGTCTATCCGGAGCTGGATGGGCGCTTGAGGGCATCAAAGCAGCCACGAGGGGGTGAGCACAGTGCGCCAATATACTGCTTTCGCGTGGTGGGGTGGTCTTCGGGTGGCGGATGTGGGCCTGTGGGTGCCCCTAGGCCAGGCCGGACATTGCAGGGTAGGTCCCATGTTGGGCAAGGGCTGATGAACACCACTTCCTACCAAGCTAGTAGGCATCCACTACTGGGCAGGGGTCTGTGGGTGCCAGGTATGCTGCTATTAGCGTTAGGCATTCCTGTCCATGGCCTGGTGACTAGCATTGTGACTGGTAGTGCATTGCCTAGTGTGTAGGGCTGTTCCCTGTGTGTGTGTATCGTGCATTCCAACGGTGGTGTTGGATCAGCCATTGACCATGTGTACCCTTTGTCTCTTCCCCCCCTTTTTGTTTTGTCACTCTGTCTTTATGTGCATTAGCATCATCTGGAAGAGGAGCAGAGGCACCGATGACGAAGGGAGTTGAATCTCACAGGGCGCATCAGGCCGAATTCACCAACGGTGAAGGCACCAGTGGGACGGAGGGCGAGGGGAGCACCATGGCGGAAAAAGGAGGGTACAGTTCTGACAGTGATACCTCGTCCAATGGAACCGCCCTGCTGGTGGCGGACACCTCTGTGCCTACCCCAACTGCAGGTACAGCCGCTACCCCCATATCAGCACCGCCTTCCCAGCAGCCCCTCAGCAAGTTTCCTGTGCCCTCTCACCCAGGAGAGTGGGCATCTCCTTCGCCCCTGGCACCTCAGGCCCTGCCCCAGTTAGTCCTGCTGCTCTGAGTGAGGAGTCTATTGACCTCCTGCGATCCATCTCTGTTGGGCAGTCAGCCATAGTGAATGCCATCCAGGGGCTGGCAGCCCGTTTGCAACAAACAAATGCATTCCTGGAGGGCATTCACTCTGGCATGGCGGCTCAACAGAGATCAATTCAGGCTCTGGCCTCCTACATGATGGCAGACATTATCCCTGTTTCTAGCCTCCCCCTCCCACTTCCTCTACCCAGTCCAATTACCCTCAACCCCAACCTATCCCAAGCAAACAGTCAGACCAGCATGCACGTAAAACAACACACAGGATTGTCTAAGGCAAAGACAAGCCCCACACCCATCACACAGGCACTCACACAAACACATCCAGAATTAGACATACCAACATCCACTGCCTCCACTGTGTCCCCCTCCTCCTCATCCTCCACCTCCCTCCCACTAGTGTCTACACTCACACCTGCATGCACTACATCCTCATCCACTACCTCCTTCACCATCACGCCTACCACTACACACCCCTCACTGGTAGTCACCACCCACACATCCATGTACACGTCCCCTGTATCCTCTCCCACTGTGTCTGTGCCCCCTCCTCCCAAAGTACAAAAACACAAGTACTCAGACACCCAACAGCCATCCACCTCACAACAGCATCCAGCCCATGCACCTGCTCCCAAAATCAGCAGACTGATACCCCCTACAACCACTCCCTCTTCCTCCACTCACAAACCTTCACCCTCTTCCTGCCCCAATGTCCCTAAGAAGCTTTTCCTTTCCACTGTTGACCTCTTCCCTACCCAAACCCCCATCCATCTCATCGGGCCAAGGTGGTCAGAACCCAGGCGAGCACCTCAGCCACCCAGTCCACAGCCACAGTAGTGTTGACAGCTACTGCAGGTGGGAGAGGCTCCAGGGAACCAGCCATCAGCACTGTAAGTGTGCCTGTACCTGCTGCCAAAGGGAAGGGCAAGGAGGCACCACCAGCTGCCAAAGGGAAGGGCAAGGAGGCACCACCAGCTTCCAAGGGGAAGAGCAAGGAGGCACCACCAGCTGCCAAGAGGAAGGGCAAGGAGGCACCACCTGCTGCCAAGGGGAAGGGCAAGGAGGCACCACCAGCTTTTAAGGGGAAGGGCAAGGAGGTACCACCAGCTGCCAAAGGGAAGGGCAAGGGACTTGCACCAGCAGACAGCAAAGACAGGAGGCCTGGTGCTGGGACTGATTCTGAGCCCCCACCACCAACCATGGTGGTTCAGCCATCCGAGGCTGCAGGGGAAGGGATGGAGCCTCTCCCACCACTGCCTGCACCGCCACCAGCACCGCCAGCAGCAGCAGCAGCCCCCAGTGGGAAGCGTTCCAAGGCTGCAGGGGAAGGGCTTGAGCCTTCCCCAAACCACTGCCTGCACCGCCACCAGCACTTACACCAGCAGCAGCATCCCCCAGTGGGCAGACATCGAGGCTGCAGAGGAAGGGCTGGAGCCTCCCCCCACCACTGCCTGCACTGCCACCAGCACCGACACCAGCACCGACACCAGCAGCAGCAGCCCCAGTGGGCAGCCATCCGAGCCTGCAGGAGATGGGCTGGAGCCTCCCCCCACCACTGGAAGCCCCCACACCAGCACCGCTACTGCCACCACTGAGCAGCCATCACCGCCAGCAGGAAGTGTATAGTCCTGCCTCCATGAGCTGTAGTGCCTCCTGGACCCTGTAGGTGTGCCACCAAGGTGAGAGACTGTGACCTTGCACTCCCCAAGTGCTGCAGCACAGGGCACAAGGCCCCCTCCAGAACCAGTAAAATAAGCTATCCACTCACCCCATCCTTGCCAGGATGAAGCACACAGGGCACAAGGCCCCCTCCAGTACCAGTGGCAGAAGCCATCCACTCACCCCATCCTTGCCAGGATGAAGCACACAGGGCACAGGGCCCCCTCCAGAACCAGTGGAAGAAGCCAACCACTCACCCCATGTGAGAAAGTAGCCTCTTTCTAGCCTTGTTACCCCCACTTTTGGCCTGTTTGTGAGTGTATGTCAGGGTGTTTTCACTGTCTCACTGGGATCATGCTAGCCAGGGCCCAGTGCTCATAGTGAAAACCCTATGTTTTCAGTATGTTTGTTATGTGTCACTGGGACCCTGCTAGCCAGGACCCCAGTGCTCATAAGTTTGTGACCTATATGTATGTGTTCCCTGTGTGATGCCTAACTGTCTCACTGAGGCTCTGCTATCCAGAACCTCAGTGGTTATGCTCTCTCTGTACAAATTGTCACTAACAGGCTCGTGACCAATTTCACCAATTTTCATTGGCATACTGGAACACCCTTATAATTCCCTAGTATATGATACTAAGGTACCCAGGGTATTGGGGTTCCAGGAGATCCCTATGGGCTGCAGCATTTCTTTTGCCACCCATAGGGAGCTCTGACAATTCTTACACAGGCCTGCCCTTGCAGCCTGAGTTATTTCACAGCCATTTACCACTGCACTTAAGTAACTTATAAGTCACCTATATGTCTAACCTTTACCTGGTAGAGGTTGGGTGCTAAGTTATTTAGAGTGTGGGCACCCTGGCACTAGCCAAGGTGCCCCCACATTGTTCAGGGCAAATTCCCCAGACTTTGTGAGTGCGGGGACACCATTACACGCGTGCACTATACATATGTCACGACATATGTATAGCGTCACAATGGTAACTCCGAACATGGCCATGTAACATGTCTAAGATCATGGAATTGTCACCCCAATGCCATTCTGGCATTGGGGAGACAATTCCATGATCCCCGAGTCTCTAGCTCAGACCCGGGTACTGCCAAACTACCTTTCCCGGGGTTTCACTGCAGCTGCTGCTGCTGCCAACCCCTCAGACAGGTTTCTGCCCTCCTGGGGTCCAGCCAGGCTTGGCCCAGGAAGGCAGAACAAAGGACTTCCTCAGAGAGAGGGTGTTACACCCTCTCCCTTTGGAAAAAGGTGTTAGGGCTGGGGACGAGTAGCCTCCCCCAGTCTCTGGAAATGCTTTCATGGGCACAAATGGTGGCCATTTCTGCATAAGCCAGTCTACACCAGTTCAGGGATCCCCCAGCCCTGCTCTGGCGCGAAACTGGACAAAGGAAAGGGGAGTGACCACTCCCCTGACCTGCACCTCCTCTGGGAGGTGCCCAGAGCTCCTCCAGTGTGCTCCAGACCTCTGCCATCTTGGAAATAGAGGTGGTGCTGGCACACTGGACTGCTCTGAGTGGCCAGTGCCAGCAGGTGACGTCAAAGACTCCTTCTGATAGGCTCCTCCAGGTGTTGGTAGCCTATCCTCTCTCCTAGGTAGCCAAACCTCCTTTTCTGGCTATTTAGGGTCTCTGCTTTGGGGAATTCTTTAGATAACAAATGCAAGAGCTCATCAGAGTTCCTCTGCATCTCTCTCTTCACCTTCTGCCAAGGAATCGACCGCTGACTGCTCTGGAATCCTGCAAAACTGCAACAAAGTAGCAAAGACGACTACTGCGACCTTGTAACTCTGATCCTGCCACCTTCTCGACTATTTTCCTGGTGGTGCATGCTGTGGGGGTAGTCTGCCTCCTCTCTGCACTAGAAGCTCCGAAGAAATCTCCCGTGGGTCAACGGAATCTTCCCCCTGCAACCGCAGGCACCAAAGAACTGCATCACCGGTCCTCTGGGTCTCATCTCAGCACAACGAGCGAGGTCCCTTGAACTCAGCAACTCTGTCCAAGTGACTCCCACAGTCCAGTGACTCTTCAGTCCAAGTTTGGTGGAGGTAAGTCCCTGCCTCCCCACGCTAGACTGCATTGCTGGGAACCGCGTGTTTTGCAGCTACTCCGACTCCTGTGCACTCTTCCAGGATTTCCTTTGTGCACAACCAAGCCTGGGTCCCCGGCACTCTAACCTGCAGTGCACAACCTCCTGAGTTGTCCACCGGCGTCGTGGGACCCTCCTTTGTGACTTCAGGTGAGCTCCGGTTCATTCCACTTCGTAGTGCCAGTTCCGGTACTTTTGCGGGTGCTGCTTGCTTCTGAGTGGGCTCTTTGGCTTGCTGGACGCCCCCTCTGTCCCCTCACGCAATTGGCGACATCCTGGTCTCTCCTGGGCCACAGTAGCATCCAAAAACCCCAACAACAACCCTTGCAGCTAGCAAGGCTTGTTTGCGGTCTTTCTGCACGGAAACCCCTCTGCAAGCTTCTACACGACATGGGACATCCATCCTCCAAAGGGGAACTCTCTAGCCCTTGTCGTTCTTGCAGAATCTACAGCTTCTACCATCCGGTGGCAGCTTCTTTGCACCCACAGCTGGCATTTCCTGGGCATCTACCCACTCCCGACTTGATTGTGACTTTTGGACTTGGTCCCCTTGTTCCACAGGTACTCTCGTCTGGAAATCCATCGTTGTTGTATTGCTGGTGTTGGTCTTCCTTGCAGAATTCCCCTATCACGACTTCTGTGCTCTCTGGGGAACTTAGGTGCACTTTGCATCCACTTTTCAGGGTCTTGGGGTTGGCTATTTTTCTAACCCTCACTGTTTTCTTACAGTCCCAGCGACCCTCTACAAGGTCACATAGGTTTGGGGTCCATTCGTGGTTCGCATTCCACTTCTAGAGTATATGGTTTGTGTTGCCCCTATCCCTATGTGCCCCCATTGTGTTCTATTGTGACTATTCATTGTTTGCACTGTTTTCTATTGCTATTACTGCATATTTTGGTATTGTGTACATATATCTTGTGTATATTTGCTATCCTCATACTGAGGGTACTCACTGAGATACTTTGGCATATTGTCATAAAAATAAAGTACCTTTATTTTTAGTATATCTGTGTATTGTGTTTTCTGATGATATTGTGCATATGACACCAGTGGTATAGTAGGAGCTTTACACGCCTCCTAGTTCAGCCTAAGCTGCTCTGCTAAGCTACCTTTTCTATCAGCCTAAGCTGCTAGACACCGCTCTACATTAATAAGGGATACCTGGACCTGGTGCAAGGTGTAAGTACCCCTTGGTACCCACTACAAGCCAGGCCAGCCTGCTACACCCCATCCTTGCCAGGATGAAGCACACTGGGCACACGGCCCCCACTAGAACCAGTGGAGAGGCCATCCACTTGATAGACTGTGGCCTAGCACTCCCCAGGACCAAGCAGTGGGCAAACCACCCACTTGAGAGACTGTGGCCTTGAACTCCCCAGGACCAAGCAGTATCCAAACCACCCACATGTGAGACTGTGGCTATCTACTCCCCAGGACCAAGCAGTGGGCAAACTACCTACTTGAGAAACTGTGGCCTTGCACTCCCCAGGACATCGCACAGGGAATGTAGCCCCCTCTAGGACCAGTGGTGTTGTACCATCTTCTGGCTGTGGTATTTTCGACCTGGTGCCCCTTCAGTGTTCTCTCTTTGTTGTTGCAGGAGTGAGGTGGGTCCTTGGCCTATGTTTAGTGGCCCTGTGGCCCACGGACATTGAGGACTGGGCAGTGTCCCTCCATTTGAATATATGTATATACTGTTTTGATATAGAGGCAGGTATTCATGCTATTTAATCTTATTACACTCACTTTAATCAATTCCTTTTGTCCTTGCATTATTCCTGAAGGGTATGGGGTGAATATGTAATGTTACTGCATCTGATTGTATGTATGGTGTTGGGGGTGGGGGTGTTGCATGTTATGTGTGTCTATCACTCTCTTTTCTCTCCCCCCTCTATTGTGTGCTAGGCGGCAGTATTTACCGTGGTAGTCTTCGCCGGCGTTGATGTTCGTAATGCATGAAGAGGTATACAAGCATAGGAAAAATGCGCAACTTCAACTCCATGACATCGTGGTTGTTCCCTGAATCTCCAGAGGTGAGTCCATTGACTTCTGTGTACTGTTTCCACTGTGCTTTTGATGTCGTTGGTACCGCCCCGGAAAAGGTGGTGGATAGGCCTGTCTTAATACAGTGGGTAGAACATTGTCTTCCGTCTGGCTGTTGGCGTTAACCGCTGTGGTGCTTGTTGCTACCACCGTGGCAGTCAATGTGTTAACGTGGCTGCCTGTCTGGGCAGTTTCCGCCGTGGTCATAATTCAATTTTTTTTACCGCTGGTCTGTTGGCGGTATTATCACCGCTATATCACCAACCGCCAGGGTTGTAAAGAGGACCTTAGGGTTTTCGTTTGTTCCTATAATTAAGTAGCTGAATAGAGTAGCTAAGGAAAATACCATACAATTAGTGAGAGGATTCTTTGAACCTACATTAACGTTTGGCACAGCTTACACTCACATAAACAACCTCACATGCTTGCTTACACTCATAGAGAAGAGTTTCTTAGATCCGACTGATGACAGGAGAAAGGCATTAAGGGAGAAATTAGAGAATAGGTCAGAGAAAAGGACATTTAGAAATGATCATGTGTTTAGCAAAATAACAACACAAGGGAAATTAGCTTTAAATGCACAACACATAGGGAAGTTTCATGTATATAGGCTCAAATCTAGAACTGACACTGTTTTTTGGAATGAGTGATGTTGTGTTTTTGTTTCAGACTAAATGGACTTTCATGTTGAATGGACAAAGACCCAGCAATTTGAGGAGTTTATTAGATCTGTGGACCAAATGCTTATTACCATCATCTAAGAGGATGGTATGGCACAAGTTATTTGGGGATAGTTTTCCCAAAGATTTATCAACTTGAGAATCTGAATAAAATACCTAAAATGACTGAATCACATCACGATAGACAAAAGCAAGAATCTTACTCCGGTATAGTTTTAGACATATTTGGAGCAATAATTCCTTCAGTGAGAGTTATTCTGAATTTTTTGAAAATTCGAAAGTTGTCTACTATTGTGGATAACAAGTTGAGAAACTGTTCAGGAGCCATGATCCTGATGGATACAGAGATGGCTGCGGTAAGATCTATGACTCTACAGAACCGCCTTGCGTTAGACATCCTTTTATCAAAGGAGGGTGGAGTTTATAAAATGCTGAACTTGCAACATTATTGCACGCTTATATCTAACAATAATAAAGAAATTAGAGGGTTTAATAACATTTTGACTGATGATAGCACTGATTTGAAAGAGTTGAAAGAACTAGGAGTTTGGGAAAATGCTGGCAAAGGTTTTGCTCCTGTGGGAAATTGGCTGGGCAACCTAGGGAAAAGGATCATTTTGAAAATATTACAGAAAATATCAATTATTGTGACTTGTATAATTGGAGCATGAGGAATTTATAAATTGTATCATGTGAGTAAAATGAAGAAATTGAAGAATGATCAGAGGAGGGAAGAAATTTAAATGGAAAAGTACTTTAGAGAAAATTCGAGAAGGGAAAGAAGAAATAAAAGTTACAGAAAAAGCAAATTTTAGGTGAACAAAAAATTTGAATGGAAAAATGTAAGGTGTGATGACCTATTTAGTCATCCGAGGAGGGATTGTGAAAGCTGAATTACTTACTGATGATTTTCATTTATGCCGGGTTAAGAATTTGCATAGAATTGAGCTAATATAGAAAATAACGTGTGACTTGGAAAATGTGCCCACTTGAGTGGCTGTCATTAAATACGTAATGCTTTTAATAAATGCATATTATTATTCGATTGATGTGCACGTGTACAGAAATTGTAGTAGTATATCCTATTAATGATTTTACATTATGTGTTTAGCTTTATTGATTAGTAGCGGCCTTAAGTTAGCGAGGTTTGCGCCTAGTCTGCACAGCCTCATATTAAGCTGCAATGCTTAATAAAATAGTGGGAAACGTATGACTTGAGAACTAATGCTTCTATTGTTCACACTGTGTTGACCAAATGTTTAGCAGATGTCTTTAACTTTCTCATAAGAACTGCTTGCTCGAATGTCTTGTATTAAAAATTGCAACTTTGTAAAGTTGATACGTGAGATGGTGATGTTCCCAGGAATCAACATTGGATGCACTGACTGGAGTACTGATCGCAGAGAGAAAGTTACCTGAGGAGTCTGGCAATGGGAACAGGAGAAGAGGAGCCAATCATCGACTTGGGAAGGACAACTTAGTTACATCATAGATTTGATTTTTTATTTTTATTGGACTAGTTGTAAATGTGTGATTTTCTGACCAAAGATGGGTAGGACGTTCTTTAGGACATTTTAACTTAGCCCGTCTGCACAGAGAAAGGAGGGCTCGTTCTATTCAGAGTTTTCCCAGTAGTGGTTCTGTCCGAGGAGCTGAACAGTTACTGTTGACTTTATTTTCTATCTTTGACTTTTTTGCTTGAGTTTCTAATGCTGAATGCTGACCCTTACTGTACGTATTGTGCTAACATGTTTCAGGTAGCTTAGAGTCCCCGGAGTCTGAACCATCCCCTTTTCACTGCCCGTTGCTGAAGCTGACCAGACAGATGTCCAACTGATGAAGAGAATCACAGTTTGCTGATCATTATAGAGGAGATGTATAACCTAAATGCTTTTGTCCTTGTTGTAGGTTATGTTCTTTGTTTCTAGGAACAACCGCTATTTTGCTAGAGCCATACTTAGATGTTTTCCAAATTAACTTTAACTAAAATGGTTTTGCATGAAGTCCAAACAAGCTATTCTATTCAGAAGGTTAGTTAGGGAGCCCTGGAAATGTTCATGAATTGCACTTAACAAAGAATTGATGTTGTTCACCATGTTGAATCTAGATGTATGTAATTTCTATTGCACAGTTATTCTTGCTATTCATTTGTACTGTGACTCTTGAATGCTTAATTGCTAATGCTTTAGTTAAATTGAGATTCATGTATGTGTTTCATTTGGTTTTGAGATTAACTTACATGACTTTAACAATGTTAACATCGGAAAATAAACTGTCAAACTTTTTTGTCTCCCTAAGAACCTATCATGACTTTCCCAAAACCTTAGAGTTTGCCAATGCCTTTTTGAGGATGTTCTCAGGGTTTCTAGTGACAGTGTGAATGAAATAGGTTTTGCGCTTGCATATCGCAGGTGAACTGTGATGTTTGAAAAGTGTTTAGGGAGTTTGCATACTCCAGATATAGTTGTCTAGGGAATTTGCGTAGTTCAAAGTGTGAGAGTAGGGAAGTCGTTGAACTTCACATGTATGTGGTGCTTTGTGGTAAAAAAATTGTCTACGTGGTAGTTGGTATACGGACCCTGCATGGTCTAAGTCTCCTGATTATTGAAAAGTGTATGAGATACTTGATTTATGTTGTAATTTGTCTGTTTTATAGCTCAATCAGGTGTGGTTGACAAACTCAAGAATGCGCGTTAAAGGAGTGATAGCTTTTGACAGAGATTTGGTGAGTCCTATGTGCAACAGGAGGATCCAATGATCATTTGAGAGTAAAATTTGGTGGTCGAATTTTGCTTGTGAGTCAGGGAAACTGAGATAGAAGGAGTATCTGTCAGAGCGAAATGCCGCAGTGAAAAATCTGTAGTAAACAGACAAGTTTGTGCATTGATTTATTTAGTGCTCGCAATATTTGCTTTTAGTTTTGTGCGGAACTGAGTTTGGGAGTGCAAGCCGAGGGCTTTGTCAGCCGCTGTATGTGTGAGTGTGACGTCATTGGAGCCGCGCTGGGAAAGGGTGGTTATTGTGAAAAGCCACAAATGGATTGGTGGACAACCGTGAAGTGTCATTGGTTGAGAAGAAAGGCGAAAGGGATTTTAGGATTGAAATGTACTTCCTGATTTGATTGAAAGTAGCGTAAATTACAGAAATGAAAATTTTCAAAGCCTTAAAGAGTACCCTAAGGGGAGATACGTTCATTCCAACTAGAATAGGAGAAATTACACTGCCAGAAGGTACACCCGCCTATATTGTATTCGAAGAATAAGGTGCTGCGCCATGTCTTTGGCTGAAATAGTGGTGCAAAGAAATAGAGAGAGGTGGCAGTTTTGCAAATTTGAGAGAAGAATGAGAACAGATGAGAAAACTTTACCTGAGGCAAGACGGGATAGCGAGCAAAAACTTTGGAGAACTGAGACTTTACAGGGAATTAGGTTGTTTCCAACAATTACACAAGCGAATTGGAACAAGGCTAAAAGGAATTCTAAGAGGAGGGATTCCTACCCTTCAGATGACAGAGAGCAAAAATCCACAGAATCTAGGAAATCTTTAACATACGTTGAAGACTAAGATGATGATGAGTTTATTTTGCAGTTACTAAGAAATCGTCCCCCACCATATGCAGCACAGGAGAGAGGTTCAAACACTAGTGTAGACCTACAGCTCCGACCCCAATTGAAAGTACACAGAGCCAGATACGGGTTAGTCATAATGTTCCAGCTACGTCTGCGATTCAAAGTCCTATGCCGCCGATTGACATACCCAGAATGATCCAGATGTACCTATTATAGGTACTGCAACAAACTTAGTAATGTCAAGAGGACAAGCTGCCCACATGAGACAGGTCTATCAGAAGCCGGCATTGATCCAGATAGAATCTACCCCGAACTTGATGTCCCCAATGTAAACACAGACAATCCTGAGATACACGCCCATCACAGGATCACAGACTGAAATGTCTGCATTGACAAGTCGGAATGCACCAATAATGTATTCTCAAGATCCAAATGCCAGATCAAGTCCAGATGCAGTGTCGGTACAGGTTACCTTAGGTCCGGTCATACCGTTGTTTACCCAGGGAAACAATAAGAGCAGTGAGAAGAAAATCCTTAATCCAAGTGTAGAAAGGGAGAGATTAACTGAAAACTCAAGAGTGATGACTCCCATGAGACCAACGTTTGATGGAACAGGTCCGTTAATTAATTTGAGTTCTTTAGGACTCCTCCAAATAATCAGGGGAGATTCAATATAAGTTCCAGTCCAAGTAGGGCAACGACAGAGACTCTTAGCCAATGTTACATTAAGTGACCGGGGTGAGTATAACAACATTTCATTACAAGGTTTGACTGCAAAGCAGTTAACTGAATTTTTGGAGAAGATGAATAGTACCCAAGGAGATTCCAATGGAGGAAGTGCACTGAATGTGACGAGGCTTAGACTAGAGGCGGGAGTCCTAATTGAGGGAACGATGGGGCTGGACAGTACTGACTCATTTCGAGAAGACAAATTACGTTATTTGTGCAGGCTGGTTACTAACAAAGCGGGAACGATACACCAGAAATTAGCAGACCGGGCAGAAAAATATGACATAGAAATTGAGAAAACAAAACATTTAAAGAGGAGTTACAGATTAGAATTTGACTCAAAGGATTTTGAGAACATGAGAATCCCGGAAATTAAAATTCACATTAGGGAATTAATACAGAACATTCAAACATGGGGAGCATTAGATAAGTGGGAAGGCAGATGGGTGAAGAAAAGAGACAAGAAGAAAAGGGATTCTGTGACTCTTACTGTGAATGTGCAGCAGTTTGAGGATCCAGTGAAAATCTTCCCAATGAGAGAGATTTCCAGAGGGAATTTCGTCCATGTCCCTTGGAGCAGAAGTGACATTTTGGCCCTCATTACATCCTTGGCGGTAAATGCCGCCTACCACTGTGCTGACGGCCGCCAACATACCTTGACCGCGGCGGTATTCCGCTATGGGTATTATGACCTACACTGAGAAATCCACCACTATACAGACACGCACACCACTCCGCCAGACCAAAGGTCAGTGATAAACTGGTGATATCCAAACCCACACTGTTACGCCAACATGAATACGCCCACAGTATCACAACCCACAAATCACGGCGGCGGACAACCATTGGCGGTACACACCGCCGGGCACAAAATACACACACATTGACAAAACAACACCACATTGGACAATTCAAAATACACACACCTGATACACATACACACACCACACTCACACCACTATAAAACACACACCCACATTACCACAACCCTTTCAACCAAAAAAAAATATAGCCCACAGAGAGAGACAAGGCAGGAGCACCCACTCTATCAGAAGCACAGAACACCATTACCCATACACCATCCACGGACATCACAGCATGCACCACAACACTTCAACCCACACATCCTCACACATATCACTCTCACCACAGCAATGGCACCCCAAAGACACCCCAGGTTTTCTGTAGAGGAGCTAAGGTTAATGGTGGAGGATCGTGGACAGGGTCAATGCCGTGGGACAGCACCCAAGAACAAGGGATAACATAAGGAAAAGGTAGAACGACCTACTGGGAAAGGTGCGTTCCGTGGTTGCAAGATACCAGGTAGCAGTACAGAGGACTGGCGGTGGAACCCCACCTCCTCCCCACAACTAACAACATGGCAGGAGCAAGTCTTGGCGATTATGCATCCTGAGGGCCTTGCAGGAGTAGCAGGAGGACTGGACTTTGGTAAGTCAAATCTTTACTACAATATCCCCCACCCTACCTGCATGCCATCACATACCTCCCCTTAACCACACTCCCCTCACTCCATCACCTCACCATCACCTCACATACACCCCACCATCACACCCCACCCATCCCAATACCAAGTCCTGCATGCAACACCAATGCATGGACACCCATCACAGACCTGCTTGGACACCCATCACCACAGCATGCCCTGTAAATCACCACTCACACAAGGCCAAGCTGACAGGGAAATCACAATCATAGAGGGAAACACACCTGTGCACAATATACAATAACACTGCATTTTGTATCCCCACAGGACCCCTACTCAACATCACCGGAGAGGAGGTGCCAGCTACATCCAGACCCTCCACAGAAGAGGCCCAGAGTGATGACAGCAGCTCTGCACGCCTGGATCACGATGACCAACCTGGCCCATCAGGGACCTCTGGAGAGTCGGTTACCCTGCCACAGTCCTAACCCACCACAGAGCCTCCCCCTCAGGAAACACCACCACAGCACCCAAACCAGCGGGCCCATGCCACTGTCCCCAGAACACGTCAGTCAACAGTGTGCCCACCAGTACAGGGACCCCAGGCAATACCACAAACACAGGACGATCAGGGACCTCGGGTCAGTGGCAGTGGGCACACGGTTCAGGGGACAGAGGCACAGGACAACAGGGAAGCTGGGAGGACTGCTGTGCGAAAGGGGGAGGACATGCCCAGGGAACCCACTCTCCACGAGGCACTCTCCAACATCCTGGGAGCATACCACCATTCCCAGGAGACCATAGGCCAGATACTGGCCAAGCTGCAGGAGACCCAGCGGCTGCAGGAGGGACAGTACCTGGGGATCAGGGATGACCTAACAAAAATATACACCATCCTGGTCACCATTGCAGGGGTGCTGGCTGACATGGGCAAGCCACGAGGGAGGCAGTGGCACAACAACGGGCCCCTGACACTAGAGACACCGAGGAACAGCTTTCCACCTCTAGTGGACAGGAGGCACTGCCACAGGACCAAAAGGCCACCAGCACCCCATCCCCTGCAGAAGGAGAACCACCCCGCAAACGGTCCTTGCGATCCAGGCAGAAGCCAGAGAACATTGCCAAGACGCCCACCAGGAAATAGAACTCTCCTGATTGTCACCCTTCTGTCCCACTCTGTCACCCTGTCCACCTTGAACTGCCATTACTCCCCTTCCTATGCCACATTGGACAATGCACCTGTGATACCAAGAGACTAGACTCTACCATGGACTTTCATCCACCATCATCCCAGCCCTTGCACCACCCCCTCTACTTATGAGCACTTAAAGAAACACCCTTGGAACAAATACCAATCTTGAGTCTGTCAAATGATTCAAATATGTATTAGTACAACATAATCAAAGCATTGCAACTCAAAAGTACAGTGAATATTACGTTAGGATGATCTCTGGTGGACAGCAGTACACATAGCAGGAGACACAGAGACCTGAAAATGGAGATGCCAAAGGGTACAGTCAGTTGCCATAGACATAGGGCAACAGGCTGCCTTGTACAATGTCCAACAGTTAGCTGAAAGGTTAAGTGAAGATACCTGTGTGTCACTGGAAGTACTGTCAAATAACATTGGTTCTGTTGTCAACATCGTCTTCCTCTGCCTCCTCTTCCTCATTGTCCACAGGCTCCACCGCTGCCACAAGACCATCTCCAGGCACATCCTCCTGCAGAAAAGGCACCTGGCGTCTCAAGGCCAGGTTGTGCAACATGCAACATGCTACAATGATCTGGCACACCTTCTTGGGTGAGTAGTACAGGGATCCACCTGTCAGATGGAGGCACCGGAACCTGGCCTTCAGGAGGCCGAAGGTTCTTTCTATAATCCTCCTTGTACGCCCATGTGCCTCATTGTAACGTTCCTCTGCCCTTGACCTGGCATTCCTCACTGGGACCAGTAGCCATGAGAGGTTCAGGTAACCAGAGTCACCTGAAAACATAGAAGGACAACTATTAGACAACCATTTGGGACAACCCCACACACAGACACCTACTCATACTGTGTGGGGATCTTTTGCTCACCTATTAGCCACACTGGGTGCCTCTGGAGTTGGCCCATCACATATGGGATGCTGCTATTCCTCAAGATAGAGGCATCATGCACACAGCCAGGATATTTGGTATTCACATGGGAGATGTACTGGTCCGCCAAACACACCATCTGCACATTCATTGAGTGATAGCTTTTTCTATTCCTGTGAACTTGTTCAGTCTTCCAGTGGGGGGGAAGAAATGCCACATGTCCCGTCAGTGGCACCAATAATGTTGGGGATATGTCCCAGGGCATTAAAGTCAGCCTTCACTGTGGCCAAATCCTCCACCTGGGGGAACACTATGTAGCTGCGCATGTGTGTCAGCAGGGCAGACAACACTCTGGCCAACACGTTAGAGAACATAGGCTGTGACATCCCTGATGCCATAGCCACTGTGTTTTGGAAAGAACCACTTGCCAGGAAATGGAGCACTGACAGGACCTGCACTAGAGGGGGGATACTTGTGGGTTGGCGTATAGCAGGCATCAGGTCTGGCTCCAATTGGGCACACAGTTCTTGGATTGTGGCACGATCAAGTCTGTAGGCAATGATAATGTATAAATCAAAAAAATTGCACACAAGGTTCCAAAAAAGTTGGTTTCCTTTGAACCAACAGGTTCTGCATACCAAGGAAGACCAAAAGGTTCGAAGCACGAGCCCTCACTCACCTTCCGGTGACATGCTTCATCATAGGGCTATGCTCCTCGTCAGGCCGGCGCTGCAATGCCTGACAGGCTCCACACAGGGGCTCTTTGCCGGAGATCTTTTCGAGGAAAATGCACAACCGGTCAAAAGCAGGGATTGAGGATTGGTATAGAAATGGCTAAAAATGTCTAGAGGTAAAAAGCGTCCATATATTTAATTAAATGTTAATACCTCTGACAAGATTAAAAACGATAATTAGGGATATAGTAAAATAATGTCTACACTCCCCATAAAAAGAAGAATTTCTAATGACAGCTACTAACTCTCACACTGGGGAGTAGTAAGAACGAAAAAAAGTAAACACACGATCCCCTGTGTTACTCTACATCATAGGTGAACACGTTTCTCGCTGATTTCTAGTCAATACATGATCTTATGCGATTCGTCAGGACCTCAAAGACGTACCTAATCCTTTAAACACTTGGGCATCCCATACTAGGGAGAACAGAGCCCTCCAAATATTAAATGTAGGGCCTCATCGGGGAAAACATCGAGTTGAAAAAAATCCACTGTGGTCTAATCCTTTAAACACTTGGGCATCCCATACTAGGGAGAACAGAGCCCTCCAAATATTAAATGTAGGGCCTCATCGGGGAAAACATCGAGTTGAAAAAAAATCCACTGTGGTTTCTCTCTGGTTCCGAACATGCCGGACGACCTACGCTCGTTGTGGTTCCCCTAGTTCCGGGGAACCACAACGAGGGTAGGTCGTCCGGCATATGCAATTTTTTTGATTTATACAGTATCGGGAGCTCCACACATGGGACCAGGAGTCTGTCCTCCGAATATCCCACATTTGCCCCTCCTATTGTTGTTTTTTGGCAATGATAATGTGACTGTCCTCCATTGTCGCTAGGTCCACCAGGGGTCTGAACACTGGAGGATGTGGCCATCTCATATTCTGCCTCAGTGGTTGAAGGCTATGGAAGAGAACGGTGAGCAGAGGGTCATATTCACACTTATTTAGCACTAATGATGATTTGTTTACTTTACAGAAACATTATGTGAACTCGAGAGTCCGTGGTTGAGCCAATGTCTGCTGTGACAGAGTTAGGTGCCATGCCCTGTGCCCCCTTGAAATGGCGACTGCCTGACCTGTGAGGAGGGACAAGTGGAAATGAGGTAATTGCACTCGTGTTGTGCGCTGTCGCGGTAGGCGGTCAATGACCGCTGCGCATATTCGCATTGGTTATCACTGGGCCCTATGGGTTCCTGGAGCCAATGGCGATGTACGCCCCCGGTGACGGTACGCCATCTATTCACTCACTTGCTACCTGGCCTTCAACAGGAGAGGACCTACACTGCAAGTGCTGCTGTGACCTGTGTCTGGAAGCAACAATGGCTCATGTGTCTGGGGAAAGGGCCCATGCCTTCACTTCAGAGGAGTTGGAGAAACTGGTGGATGGGGTCCTACCCCAGTACACGTTACTCTACGGTCCTCCAGACAAACTGGTGAGTACACTGTTAGCATGATGCGTGGGCCATGAATGTATGGAGTGCTGTGTGTGTAAGCCACATATGGGGGGGCAGAGGCCAGAGTGCAGCATGCAAGGTGGTCAATGTATGTGCGTCAGGGGATGGGAGGGATCTGGTGGGCAATGTGTATGACGGTCCGGACGGGTGACTAATTCCCTTTTCTGCTGTCTTGTCCATGCAGGTCAGCACCCATTAGAAAAAGGGGATTTGGTGTGCCATCGCCAAGGAGGTGTGGACCCTGAGGGTCTTTGACAGGCGGAGCACCCATTGCCGCAAGAGGTGGGAGGACCTGAGCCGCTGGGCAAAGAAGACGGCGGAGGCCCAGCTGGGGCTAGCTTCCCAACGAGGAAGGGGTGCCCGTTGCACCATGACCCCCCTGATGTTCCGCATCCTGGCAGTGGCCTATCCAGAGTTGGATGGGCGCTTGAAGGCCTCACAGCAGCCACGAGGGGGTGAGTACAGAATCTGAACCCTGACTTTGCGCACGTTAGGAGGTTCCTGGGTGGGGGATGTGGGCTGTGTGTGCCCCTAGGCCAGGGCGAAAATGACAGCGTAGGTCCCTTGTTGGACAGGCTCAGAATCACTCCTACCCCAATAGTATTGGCGGCCTTCTACTCCTGGGCAGGGTCCTGTGGGTTTCAGGTGTACAGCTAATGGCGTTAGGCATTGAACCCCATGGGATGGTGACTGTCTTAATAACTGGTAGTGCATGGCCTAGTACAAAGGGCTGCTCCCTGTGTGTTGTGTACGCCATGGGTAGTGTTGTTGCTGGCATTGACCAAGTCCCTCCACTGTCTCTCCCCCTCCTTTTTGTTTTGTTACCCTGTCCTTGTGTGCATTAGCATCATCTGGCGGAGGAGCAGAGGCAAAGGCGACGGAGGGAGCTGCATCACACACGGGCCTGGAGGCCGAATCCACTGAGGGTGAGGGCACCAGTGGGACGGAGGGCGAGGGGAGCACCACAACCGGGACAGGAGAGGAGACCACAGGCAGCGACTCCTCCTCCGATGGAAGCTCCCTGGTGGTGGAGGACACCTCTGTGCCCACCCCAACAACAGGTACAGCCGCCAACCCGTACCAGCACCGCCCTCCCAGCAGCCCCTCAGCGTGTTTCCCGTGCCCGCTCACCTGTGTCTAGCCTCCCGACTCCAACGCCCTCTACCCAGACCCAATCCCCTCCACCCCAGCCTATCCCAGGCACACCTTCAGACCAGCATTCACCCAAATCACCACACAAAGGTGGCTCAGGCAAACATAAGCACCACCATTCATCTCACAGGTACTCACACAAACACCATACCCTTGCAGACACACCAACATCCACTGCCTCCACTGTGTTCCCCTCCTCCTCTTTGTCCCTCCCAGTTTCATCTCCACTCACACTTGCATGCACTACATCCTCATCCACTACCTTCATCACCAGCACGCCCATCACAACACACCCCTCACTGGCAGTCACCACCCCCACAACCATGCACACGTCCCCTGTGTCCTCTCCCAGTGTGTCAGTGACCCCTCCTTCCAAAGTACACAAATGTAAGCACCCACCCACCCAACAGCCATCCCCCTCACAACAGCATCCAGCCCATGCACTCTCACCCAAACTCAGCAGAAAGACACCTCCTACAACCACTCCCTCTTCCTCCACTGCCAAACCCTCTCCATCTCCCAGCCCCAGTGTGTCAAAAAAACTTTTCCTGGCAAACATTGACCTGTTCCCTACCGCTCCCCCCCTCATCCTTCCCCTCGGGCCAGGGTGTCCAGAACCCAGCCCAGCACCTCGGCCACAAAGTCGCCATCCAATGTGGAACCTGCAACTCCCAGAGCCTGAAAGGGGGTACCCGTCAGGAATGCCAGTGTGCCACCAACCCCTGCAAAGGATCAGACCATTCCACCACCTGCCAAGATGAAGAAGGGGCCAGCATGCAGCAAGGGCAAGGAGCACGACCCACCCAGCAAGGCCTCCTCCAAACCTCCAGCTGACAGAGCCAAGGGCACAACAGCATCTGCCAAAATGAGGAAGAGGAGGAAAATCGATGGCAAGGCACTTCAGCCGATGGAGGACGCAGGTGAAGCCCTGGTGCCCACCAGCAGAAGTGCCAGGCCCGCCAACCGCACTACGTGCAGCACCACCACCAGCCCTGCTGCAAGCACTGTCACCTGCACCGCTGCTGCCACCACTTCTGTCACCAGCAGCATCCCCAGTGGGCAGCCGTCTGAGGGTGCAGGAGGAGGGCTGGAGCCTACCGCCACCACAGGCAGCACCCCACCAGTTCTGGCACTGCCACCACTTAGCAGCCTTAGGTGCCGCAGGATGAACTCTAGCCCTGCCTCCATGTACCGTCATGCTACATGTTACCTGTTAATCTCGTGATTCAGATACCCAGCTGAGGGAATGTGTACTGGCACACCCTAAGTACTGCATCACTGAGCACCAAGCCCGCTCCAGAACCAGTGGAGAAAGGCATCCAGTCACCCTATCCTTGGCAGGATGAAGCACTCCGGGGACGAAGCCCCCTCCAGAACCAGTGGAGAAAGGCATCCACTCACCCTATCCTTGGCAGGATGAAGCAAACTGGGCACAAAGCCCCCTCCAGAACCAGTGGAGAAAGGCGTCCACTCACCCTATCCTTGGCAGGATGAAGCATTCTGGGCAAAAAGCCCCCTCCAGAACCAGTGGAGAAGCCACCCACTTGAGAGACTGTGGCTTTGCACTCCCCAGGACCAAGCAGTGGGCAAACCACCCACTAGAGAGACAGTGGCCTTGCACTCCCCAGGAACAAGCAGTGGGTAAACCACCCACTAGAGAGTCTGTGGCTTTGCTCTTCCCAGGACCAAGCAGTGGGCAAACCACCCACTTGAGAGACTATAGAGACTGTGGCATTACACTCCCCAGGACCAAGCAGTGGACAACCCACCCACTTGAGAGACTTGAGGGACTGTGGCTTTGCACTCCCCAGGACCTAGCAGAGGGAATGGAGCCCCCTCGAGGAGCAGTGTTATTATTCCATCTTCCGGCTGAGGTGCACCCCACTTCCCCGTCCCCCTGAGGTGCCTGTGTGTTTTCGACCTGATGCCCCTGCAGTGTTCTCTCCGTATTGAGGCAGGAGTCAAGTGTGGGCTTGGCCCATGATTTTTGGCCCAGTAGGCCACGGACATTTGCAAAGGACAATGTACGGCCTACAGTACATATTGTAAATATTTGTCTATACCGTTTTTCTATTTGTTACGTATATCTGCCTAATTCTAAAATATCACTGATTTCACTCAATTCATTTTGTCCCTGCGTAATTCCTGGGGGTTACGGGGTGTATCTGTAATGTTGTTGGATCTGTTTGTGTGTATGGTGTTGTGGGTGAGGGTGGTGGTGGGGGTGTTGCGTGTGTGTGTCCCTCTCTTTTTCCTCCCCGCCTCCCCTGTGTACTAGGTGCAGCAATCACCGTGGTCATAGCTGCCGCCATCTTTGATGTTGCTGGTATATGAGCAGATACACCAGCATCGGCAGGACCTGCAGCTCGGGCTCCATGGTGTCCTGGTTCTTCGTTGAGTGTTGAGCGGTGAGTGGTTTACCTTCCAAATACTGTTTCAGCCCTTCTTTTGATGGCGTTGGTACTGCCCCGGAAAAGCTGGCGGATTGGTAGGTCAAAATAGTGTGGGTGGTACATTGTCTTCCGTCTGTCTGTTGGTGGTGACCACCGCGGTATTTATTGTTACCGCTGTGGCGGTCAGAGTGTTAAAGTTGCTGTCTCTGATGGCGGTTTCCGCTGTGGTTGTGATCCCATTTTTTTTACTACTGGCCTGTTGGCGGTAATAATGCCGCTTTAACACCGTCCGCCAGGGTTGTAATGAGGGCCTTTGTCCTTTTCAAATTATTATTCCCAGGTTGAGAGAAAATCCAGTTGAATTGACACAAAACTGAAACCTGATATTCGAGATAGTCGATTGGAAGAAAATGACCAAATTATGATTGTTGATGGTTCCTGTTCAAGAGATAACATTGAGAGCAGGATCTGCTGTGTGCACAATTTCTGGTATACTCGATGCGTACTGGCTCCGAGAAGTGTATTCTGCACAAGTGACTGAGTTGGTAGCCTTTACGAGAGCATGCCATGTCTCTGCACAGCTTAAAGTTACCATATCTACAGTCAGCCAGTACAGATTTGGAATAGTCCGTGATTTTGGCCAGGTTGGTCACAGAAAGGTTTCCTGACCTCTTCTGGTTCATGTGAGAAACTAGGGCTGATTGCAGAGGCCCCATAACTTTTTGCCCCCATTTTCCACTTTATGCTGGTGTTTTCCTGACTCTGATGGTGCCCTGGGTACTGCTAACCAGTCCCAGGGTCTGTGCTCTGTGTAAAATGGATATGCAAATTAGGCTAATTATAATTGGCTAAGTTAACCTACCTATAAGTCCCTAGTATATGGTAGGGCATGTAGGTTTAGGGACCACAGCATAGGTGGTGCACACCTAGGTGCATTGCTGAGGTGCCCAGTGTCATTTTAAAAGCAAGCCTGCCTTGCTGGCTGCTTTTAAATTAAAGTTATATGCAAATTCGACTTTGGAATTAAAGGTACTTCCAAAGTCTTAAACTACCTTATTTTTACATATAAGTCACCCCTAAGGTGTGCCCTATGTGCCCCTAGGGCTGGGTGCCATGTAACTATAAGCAGGGACTTTATAAAAATAGATTTATAAGCCCTGGTGAGGTAAAAACAGCCAAATTCGTTTTTCCCTCATTGAAGTAAATGGCCTTCATAGGCTAGAATGGGCAGACTTTATTTTAAATTTTAAAGTCTCCTTAAATGTTACATACCAAGAATTTGGTATCAAATTGATTGTTATAATAAATCCCACAACTTCCAGTTGTTGGATTTAATATAACTAGTGCAGGTAAAAAGTTTAGACTTTACCTAAAAAGTTGCCAATTTCAGCTCTGCATTGTTTTTGCTGCTGTGCTCTGATTGGCCAGCCTGCAGCAGCTTCTGCCAGGCTACTTTAATGAGGTGTGAAGTGGCCTGGCTTCACACAAAGGAATGTGCTTGGGGGAGAGAATCTCCCCTCAGCAGATGGTGAGGCCGGAAGGGGGAGGGCTGCCAAACTGGTCTTCAAAGGCAGAGAAGGACATCTGGAGCACCCAGCAACACCCCCACATCCTGCAACCCCAGACAGCTAGGTGCCCCCTTGATTAGATTAGGAGAGGGCAGGAGAGGGGTGTGTTTATGATTTTTAGCCACACCAGTGGGTGGGCTCAGCCAGATCTCGCCTCCAAAAATCAGATTCATCCATTTTGGATTTTTAGAGACTGTTGCCTTCTGGGATGGATTTTTGCCACACTTCCCAGGAAGTGGTCATCACAGGGGGACGACCCTGTCCCTGATTGGAGAACCAGGGCCCCCCTGCTTTTCACCCAGGAGCAAGGATAAAACTGGCAGACCTGCACCCACGCCTCAGATCCCCTCCAGAATTCAACAAGAAAGGAACTAAAGAAGAAGAAGGACTGCCCTGCTGGACCCCAGGCCTGCACCTGGAACCTGCACTCAGAAGGACTGCACCAGCTGCACACTTGGGCTTCACCACAAGAAGGACTTTGCCTGGCTTCAACTGGTTCAAGGAGGGACTCCCTGTTTGCTACAGGTGAAAAATTGCTAACCAGAGTCCCCTGCACCAACTCCTGAAGAAAGCGACCAGCTGACCACTGTCCAGTGGCCAAAAAGGAGTTTGCGCCAGGTGCATTCTGGGAGTTGAAGTCCGCACCCCCCAAGGACCATCACAGAACTTCTGGACCCTTGGGGTGAGCTGTGGACCCCAAAAGAACCTTAAAAGAACATCTGGGTGAAGCCCCAGAAGTTTGGAAAAGATTTGAGAATTTTTGGAAAAAAGCTCCAGAGAGGGACCGACCCGCCGCGGAAATTCTAGCCGGCTTGCCTCAACCGCGACCCGGCCTGACTTTGTGGTTCGTCCCGGTAAAGAAAAACATCCAAAAAAGAGACTAAGGGGGTCATTCTGACCCTGGCGGTCAAAGACCGCCAGGGCGGAGGACCGCGGGAGCACCGCCGACAGGCCGGCGGTGCTCCAATGGGGATTCCGACCGCGGCGGTAAAGCCGCGGTCGGACCGGCACCACTGGCGGGCTCCCGCCAGTGTACCGCCGCCCCATTGAATCCTCCACGGCGGCGCAGCTTGCTGCACCGCCGCGGGGATTCCGACCCCCCCTACCGCCATCCAGATCCCGGCGGTCCGACCGCCGGGATCCGGATGGCGGTAGGGGGGGTCGCGGGGCCCCTGGGGGCCCCTGCAGTGCCCATGCCACTGGCATGGGCATTGCAGGGGCCCCCGTAAGAGGGCCCCTACATGTATTTGTGCAACTGCACCCGTCGCACAGCTTCCACTCCGCCGGCTCGATTCCGAACCGGCTTCATCGTGGAAGCCTCTTTCCCGCTGGGCTGGCGGGCGGTCTGAAGGCGACCGCCCGCCAGCCCAGCGGGAAAGTCAGAATTACCGCCGCGGTCTTTCGACCGCGGAACGGTAACCTGACGGCGGGACTTTGGCGGGCGGCCTCCGCCGCCCGCCAAGGTCAGAATGACCGCCTAAGTCCGAACGTAAAAAGTTGACCGGGACATTCCAGCCATCGTATCCGAGAAGGGCTCCACGGACGTCGGATCAAGATCCAGGTTTACCCCGGTCGAAGGATTTTCATCTCGAAAAAACGACTAAGTCCGAAGGTAAAAATCACCACTGAGGAAACCGACTTCGCGTATCCGGACAAGGGCTCCAGGAGGTCGGATCCAACTGGCAGGTTCATCCCGGGGAAGAAAAACATAAAAAAAGAGACTAAGGGCCTGATTCTAACTTTGGAGGACGGTGTTAAACCGTCCCAAAAGTGGCGGATATACCACCTACCGTATTACGAGTCCATTATATCCTATGGAACTCGTAATACGGTAGGTGGTATATCCGCCACTTTTGGGACGGTTTAACACCGTCCTCCAAAGTTAGAATCAGGCCCTAAGTCAGAAGGTAACTTTTTAACCGAGGCCTCCCGCGACTTGTAGCTGAGCAGGGCTCCATCGCGGTCGGCCTGAAAGTTTGACTTTGCCCCGGTCCTGGTGCAACCAGATGACCCGATTGGCGCTTTTTGTTTCTAAGCGCTAGAAAATAATAATACTTTAAAAATTCATATCTCCGGTTCCCCTGAACCGATTTTAATCGTTTTTGTGTCATTTTAAAGATAAAAATATAAGCTATTTTTATAAATTGGTTTGGGATTTTTAAACTGTTTCCTGTGTTTTATTTAATTACTGTTTTGTGATATTTGAATGCTTTACACTTTGTCTCCTAAGTTAAGCCTTAACGCTCGATGCCAAGCTACCAAGGGTAGAGCTGGGATTAATTTACTGAGACCTAACTGTACCTATGTGGCGGTTAGTGGCTTGTTGCTAGGTGTAGGTACCTACCTGCCCTACCAATAACCCATTTTCCAACCTAATTGGAAGCAGCGACGGGATCCTGTACTTTTGTTCAATATCACGTTACAGTTTTAGGTAAAACAAATTAAAAATCCTTTAAATTGTCCTAGTGCAAAAATAGTTTTTAATTTTTAATTTGGATTAATTTCAATTATTGATTTTTTGTAATTTTTCTAAATTCTTGTTTCCAATTTTTGCAAAAAGTTTTTGTTGACACAAAACTAGGGAACCATGGAGCTTGATCTGGCTAGCCTACCCACACTGACAGTAATCCAGCTTAGGGGGTTGTGTATTGAAAGAGGGTTGCCTGCAACCACTGATCTCAGGAAGCAAATCCTGATCACATCCCTGACAGCATGGGCTGAGGCCCAAGAGGTAGAGTCAGAAGAAGCTCCAGAGGAGGGAGAAAGAAAGGAGGATGCAAGCTCTAACCACTCAGGGGAGGGAAGGCATCTGAGCCCAAGTGAGGATGAGGAAGAACGGTCCTCAGTAAACACAGTCACTAGGGGCAGATCCAAAGCTAGTGGTGGGAAGGGGGTCCTTTCAGGAGGAGAGAACCCATCCATCAGAGAAAGAGAGCTGGAGGCCCAGCTAGCATACATAGCTTTGGAAGCAGAGAAGCTGGCCCTAGAAAAGAAAAAGTGGGCATACAAAGAGAAAAGAGATGGAAGCAGCGATAAAGAAGCTGAGGTGTCCATGGGTGGGGGAGTTTGCCCCAGATTACCCAAGGGGGTGGTTCCTGCTTATGTAGAGGGGGATGACATAGATAAGTGGCTGGGGGCCTTTGAGAGGGCCCTCCAGATGAGGAGAGTCAAGCCTCAGTACTGGGGTTCCCTTTTGTGGGAGTTGGTCCCCAACTCAGGGAGGGATAGGCTTCTGACCTTAAGGGGGGAGGAGGCAGATTCATACCCTAGTATGAAGAGGTGCTTAGCCAAGAAGTTTGGTCTGACCCCAGAGCAATATAGAATGAAGTTCAGGGACACCCAGAAGGTCAGTACCCAGTCTTGGGTTGACTTTGTGGACATTTCACTAAAGGCACTAGAGGGCTGGATTATTGGTAACAAAGTAGATACTTATGAGGGGTTATACAATCTGACCATGAGAGAGCACATCTTGACCAATTGTACCCAAGAAAGGTTACGCCAGCATCTAGTGGACTCTAAGCAGACCAACCCTAGAGAGCTAGGGGAGGCAGCTGATGAGTGGTTGAGAACCAGGGTGGTTGTCAAGTCCCAGGGGGGAGACTCCAAGAAGGGGGGGACAGGTCCCCAAAAACCTAAGGAGGGAGGTGGTAAGCCCACCACAGAGACTCCCTCTGTACCCCAGAACCCTAAGAAGGAGGAGAGTAAATCCCACTCCCACTCTGACAAGCAGAGACAGGGAGACCCAGGGTTAAAAAAGCTCTTGGACAGTAGGGCTTGCTTTGACTGTCAGCAGACAGGTCACTTCAGAGGAGATGCAGCCTGTCCAAAGAAGGTGGTTAGCACTGGGCTGTCCAGTGTAGCCATAGAGGAGGATTCCTCAGATGATGAAGTCCTCCTAGCATTGTCCTGGGAGACAGGACCAGATGGTAAGCTGGTGATCCCTGAGGGTGGGAGTAGGCACTTCCACCACATTCAAGTGAATGGGATCCCTACCACTGGCTTGAGAGACACCTGTGCCAGTCACACTATAGTGAGTGACCGGTTAGTGACCCCAGACATGTATGTCCCAGGAAAGACAAAGAAAGTCAGGATAGCCACAGGGGAGGTCACCTCCAAACCTGTAGCCATAGTGCCCCTAGAGAGGGAGGGTATCCTTGACTGGATTAGGGTGGTAGTCAGTGCTGACCTTCCCCTAGATTGTATCCTGGGCAATGACCTCCCAGAGGTGAGTCTGGTCACAGATTGGGTGGTCGCCCAGGGCGCCCCCCCAACCCAAAGTCCTGGGGAGTCAGTCCCTACAGTTAGGAGACAGGGGTCCCCAAGAAAAGGAAAGAAGAAAAGGAAGGGTAGGCCACTCTTAAAGAGAGTTCCAGGGAGCCAAAGGCCTTCTTCCCCAGTAGGGGGGGAGCCCAGAGTTGGCACTGGTGAGGCCTCACCTGACCCCAAGGAAGTCCTGAGTAGTCAGGCAGCTGTCCAGATGCAAGGTGTTGCCCCTGCACTGACAGAAGGGAGAGTGGAAGGAGGGTGTCTGCCACAGGAGGTGGTAGCCCCCCACTCTAGACAGCAAGAGGGGTGCCAGGACCCCAAAGATGCCCCTAAAGCAGCTCAGCCACCTGTCAGTGGAGAGCTTAGGGTGTGGTTCTGGGTACTGACAGCTGTCAGTAGCCTCTGCTGGGTGCTAGCCTTCCTGGCAGCACTGTACTTGGCCTGGGAGACAGACCCCAGGGCCAATAGCAAAGTAGGTCCCGTGACCCTATTGGTCATGGTGGGGTTGCTCAAGTGTTGGGTGACCTCTTTGGGTAAGCTAGGTGTTGCCCTAGCAAAGTTAGGAGTAGGGGAGGTGGGCACCTCACTACCCAAGTTGGCAGAGAGAAAGGAGGAAGACCCCCCTAGAGGAAAGTTTCAGTTTGAGTTGGGTCCTTTTACTGTTGGGATGGCTTCACTACCCAGAGGGAGTGACCCTGACAGGAGGATATAAGGCAGAGTAGGCCCTGCAAAGGGACAGCCAGTTTTCTTCACTGTCTTCCTCGCCTAACAAGCCAGGAAGACTCTCCCAGGGTTGGGCTGAGTCTCCTGGGCGTGTGGGCTGGGGGGGTTGTGTGAGAAACTAGGGCTGATTGCAGAGGCCCCATAACTTTTTGCCCCCATTTTCCACTTTATGCTGGTGTTTTCCTGACTCTGATGGTGCCCTGGGTACTGCTAACCAGTCCCAGGGTCTGTGCTCTGTGTAAAATGGATATGCAAATTAGGCTAATTATAATTGGCTAAGTTAACCTACCTATAAGTCCCTAGTATATGGTAGGGCATGTAG
This sequence comes from Pleurodeles waltl, assembly GCF_031143425.1. NCBI lineage: Eukaryota > Metazoa > Chordata > Amphibia > Caudata > Salamandridae > Pleurodeles > Pleurodeles waltl. Next base: position 2,157,805 of record NW_027150363.1, read on the forward strand.
GTTTAGGGACCACAGCATAGGTGGTGCACACCTAGGTGCATTGCTGAGGTGCCCAGTGTCATTTTAAAAGCAAGCCTGCCTTGCTGGCTGCTTTTAAATTAAAGTTATATGCAAATTCGACTTTGGAATTAAAGGTACTTCCAAAGTCTTAAACTACCTTATTTTTACATATAAGTCACCCCTAAGGTGTGCCCTATGTGCCCCTAGGGCTGGGTGCCATGTAACTATAAGCAGGGACTTTATAAAAATAGATTTATAAGCCCTGGTGAGGTAAAAACAGCAAAATTCGTTTTTCCCTCATTGAAGTAAATGGCCTTCATAGGCTAGAATGGGCAGACTTTATTTTAAATTTTAAAGTTTCCTTAAATGTTACATACCAAGAATTTGGTATCAAATTGATTGTTATAATAAATCCCACAACTTCCAGTTGTTGGATTTAATATAACTAGTGCAGGTAAAAAGTTTAGACTTTACCTAAAAAGTTGCCAATTTCAGCTCTGCATTGTTTTTGCTGCTGTGCTCTGATTGGCTAGCCTGCAGCAGATTCTGCCAGGCTACTTTAATGAGGTGTGAAGTGGCCTGGCTTCACACAAAGGAATGTGCTTGGGGGAGAGAATCTCCCCTCAGCAGATGGTGAGGAAGGAAGGGGGAGGGCTGCCAAACTGGTCTTCAAAGGCAGAGAAGGACATCTGGAGCACCCAGCACCACCCCCACATCCTGCAACCCCAGACAGCTAGGTGCCCCCTTGATTAGATTAGGAGAGGGCAGGAGAGGGGTGTGTTTATGATTTTTAGCCACACCAGTGGGTGGGCTCAGCCAGATCTCTTCTCCAAAAATCAGATTCATCCATTTTGGATTTTTAGAGACTGTTGCCTTCTGGGATGGATTTTTGCCACACTTCCCAGGAAGTGGTCATCACAGGGGGACGACCCTGTCCCTGATTGGAGAACCAGGGCCCCCCTGCTTTTCACCCAGGAGCAAGGATAAAACTGGCAGACCTGCACCCACGCCTCAGATCCCCTCCAGAATTCAACAAGAAAGGAACTAAAGAAGAAGAAGGACTGCCCTGCTGGACCCCTGGCCTGCACCTGGAACCTGCATTCAGAAGGACTGCACCAGCTGCACACTTGGGCTTCACTACAAGAAGGACTTTGCCTGGCTTCAACTGGTTCAAGGAGGGACTCCCTGTTTGCTACAGGTGAAAAATTGCTAACCAGAGTCCCCTGCACCAACTCCTGAAGAAAGCGACCAGCTGACCACTGTCCAGTGGCCAAAAAGGAGTTTGCGCCAGGTGCATTCTGGGAGTTGAAGTCCGCTCCCCCCAAGGACCATCACAGAACTTCTGGACCCTTGGGGTGAGCTGTGGACCCCAAAAGAACCTTAAAAGAACATCTGGGTGAAGCCCCAGAAGTTTGGAAAAGATTTGAGAATTTTTGGAAAAAAGCTCCAGAGAGGGACCGACCTGCCGCGGAAATTCTAGCCGGCTTGCCTCAACCGCGACCCGGCCTGACTTCGTGGTTCGTCCCGGTAAAGAAAAACATCCAAAAAAGAGACTAAGTCCGAACGTAAAAAGTTGACCGGTACCTTCCAGCCATCGTATCCGAGAAGGGCTCCACGGACGTCGGATCAAGATCCAGGTTTACCCCGGTCGAAGGATTTTCATCTCGAAAAAACGACTAAGTCCGAAGGTAAAAATCACCACCGAGGAAACCGACTTCGCGTATCCGGACAAGGGCTCCAGGAGGTCGGATCCAACTGGCAGGTTCGTCCCGGGGAAGAAAAACATCAAAAAAGAGACTAAGTCAGAAGGTAACTTTTTAACCGAGGCCTCCCGCGACTTGTAGCCGAGCAGGGCTCCATCGCGGTCGGCCTGAAAGTTTGACTTTGCCCCGGTCCTGGTGCAACCAGATGACCCGATTGGCGCTTTTTGTTTCTAAGCGCTAGAAAATAATAATACTTTAAAAATTCATATCTCCGGTTCCCCTGGACCGATTTTAATAGTTTTTGTGTCATTTTAAAGATAAAAATATAAGCTATTTTTATAAATTGGTTTTGGATTTTTAAACTGTTTCCTGTGTTTTATTTAATTACTGTTTTGTGATATTTGAATGCTTTACACTTTGGCCCTCATTCTGACCCTGGCGGTCGGTGATAAAGCGGCGGCCAAGCCGCCAACAGGCCGGCGGTCTAAAATATGCAATTCTGACCCTGGCGGGAACCGCCAACACAGCCCGCCGTATTAACACTCCGCCCGCCACGGCGGTACAAACAAACAGCGCGGCGGTCCCCGCCAACAGCCAGGCGGCAGACAAAGTACCGCCCACCCTATCACGACCCACCAATCCGCCACCTTTTCCGGGGCGGGAGCACCGCCGATAAGAACACGGCGGAAACAGACTACGAACGGGAAAACGCTCACCTCTACGCACTCCACGCGAGATTCCGGCAGTATGGAACCAGAGTTGCAGGTCATCCCCGCACTCCTATACCTGCTCATATACCAGGAGCACGCCCGGCGGCGCGGAAGACATCGGTGAGTACTGCACCTACGACACAGGGGAGGGAAAAGATTACCGGCACACACCCACCCACCCACACCCACTACAACACACACATCAATGCTTTCCCACAGATCACTGTCACAACCCACAAACCACCCCCCTCCGAAATAATGCAAAGACCAAAAGAAGAGATCATAAACGGGCAGATATATTGAAATATGTACACCAGTAATCCCAATAAATAAATAAACTATGTACAAAATATACACAGCTACTAAATGTAGTCCAACCACTGTCCGTGGATCACAGGGGTCCTGTGCAAAGGGGCAAGGCCCAGTCCCACGACAAGAACTCCACGGAGAGAACACTGCAGGGGCATCAGAAAGAAAATAGGACAGGCACCTCAGGGGGAAGGGAAGGGGGGGCACCTCAGCCACTTGAGTACACGACGCCAGATCCACGAGGGGACTCCATGACCACTGGGCCATCCTGGGGAGTGCTAAGCCACAGTCCATACAGTCCATACAGTGGGTGGCCTGCCCACTGGGCCATCCTGGGGAGAGCAAAGCCACAGTCCAAACAGTCCATACAGTGGGTGGCCTGCCCACTGGGCCATTCTGGGGAGTGCAAAGCCACAGTCCATACAGTCCATACAGTGGGTGGCCTGCCCACTGGGCCATCCTGGGGAGTGCAAAGCCACTGTCCATACAGTCCATACAGTGGGTGGCCTGCCCACTGGGCCATCCTGGGGAGAGCAAAGCCACAGTCCATACAGTCCATACAGTGGGTGGCCTGCCCACTGGGCCATCCTGGGGAGAGCAAAGCCACAGTCCATACAGTCCATACAGTGGGTGGCCTGCCCACTGGGCCATCCTGGGGAGAGCAAAGCCACAGTCCAAACAGTCCATACAGTGGGTGGCCTGCCCACTGGGCCATCCTGGGGAGAGAAAAGCCACAGTCCATACAGTCCATACAGTGGGTGGCCTGCCCACTGGGCCATCCTGGGGAGAGCAAAGCCACAGTCCATACAGTCCATACAGTGGGTGGCCTGCCCACTGGGCCATCCTGGGGAGAGCAAAGCCACAGTCCAAACAGTCCATACAGTGGGTGGCCTGCCCACTGGGCCATTCTGGGGAGTGCAAAGCCACAGTCCATACAGTCCATACAGTGGGTGGCCTGCCCACTGGGCCATCCTGGGGAGTGCAAAGCCACTGTCAATACAGTCCATACAGTGGGTAAATGTAAATGTAAATTAGCACTTGTATAGCGCACTACTCACCCGTTAGGGTCTCAAGGCGCTGTACTCATACCGCTATGGAACCCCTCCTGGCTTTTCCCTGTGAGGCACCCACTCCTGAGCACCCCCAGGGTGAAGCCAGGCATCCAAGCGCTGTTGGGGCCGTTGTGGAGATTAAGCAAGCTATTGCCCAGAGTTGCAGAGTGGGACCCATGAATTAGATTAGGCACCGAGGCGAGAATTATCTGGTCAAGGGGAATTGAGCCCAAGACCTGCCGAAGCGGGACTTGAACCCTGGTCTTGAGCCAGATCTCTGCTTCAGGGTCTGCCGCTCTAACGATTGAGCCACACTTCTCCCAGGATGGCCTGCCCACTGGGCCATCCTGGGGAGAGCAAAGCCACAGTCCATACAGTCCATACAGTGGGTGGCCTGCCCACTGGGCCATCCTGGGGAGAGCAAAGCCACAGTCCAAACAGTCCATACAGTGGGTGGCCTGCCCACTGGGCCATCCTGGGGAGTGCAAAGCCACGGTCCATACAGTCCATAACAGACCCCACTGCCACTGGAGGAGGCAAGTTGGCCAGAGGACATCCTGCAGCCCTGCCCGAGATAGATCCTGCCCTGCCACGTCTGCCAAAGGGCCAGCGGTTCTTGCCTTGAAGGGCCCAGTTCAGCGGTTCTTGAGACGGCGGGGCCCAGTTCAGCGCTCCTTGCCTTGAAGGGCCCAGTTCAGCGGTTCTTGAGACGGCGGGGCCCAGCGGAGCGGTGCGTGAGACGGCGGGGCCCAGTTCAGCGGTTCTGGAGACGGCGGGGCCCAGTTCAGCGCTCCTTGCCTTGAAGGGCCCAGTTCAGCGGTTCTTGAGACGGCGGGGCCCAGCGGAGCGGTGCGTGAGACGGCGGGGCCCAGTTCAGCGGTTCTGGAGACGGCGGGGCCCAGTTCAGCGCTCCTTGCCTTGAAGGGCCCAGTTCAGCGGTTCTTGAGACGGCGGGGCCCAGCGGAGCGGTGCGTGAGACGGCGGGGCCCAGTTCAGCGGTTCTGGAGACGGCGGGGCCCAGTTCAGCGCTCCTTGCCTTGAAGGGCCCAGTTCAGCGGTTCTTGAGACGGCGGGGCCCAGCGGAGCGGTGCGTGAGACGGCGGGGCCCAGTTCAGCGGTTCTGGAGACGGCGGGGCCCAGTTCAGCGCTCCTTGCCTTGAAGGGCCCAGTTCAGCGGTTCTTGAGACGGCGGCCGGTCTATGGCCAACTGCTCATTTCCTGGTGGTGCCCTCCTGGGCAGCGGGGATGGTGCTCCTTCAATGCCCACCTGGGCTGTGGGTGGTGGGGCCCTCCTGGCCAGCTGGGCTGGGTCCTCCCTGGGCAGCGGCTATGGGGGTGGTGGGCTCTCCCGGGGCAGCTGTGCCGGTTCCTCCCGGGGCAGCGGCTATGGGGGTTGTGGGCTCCTCCTGGGCAGCAGGCCTGCTGCCTGACCTCTCCGACTTGCTGCCCTTGCCCTCCTTAGTCGTGGGCCTGTGGCCCTTTCCTCCCTTTGGAGCTGTGGCTGGTGACTGTCTCTGGGTGGTGTCCGGGGGAGATGTAGAAGGCGGGCTCCTGCGGCGCCCCTTCCGCCTTCTGCTCCTCTTCCCAGGGGGTGGGCTGGCTGTCCCCTTGCTGCTGGGCGAAGATCCAGACATGCGGGCTGGCGGGCTCCAATACCCCTGCACCCTTGTCAAAGGGGCTGCAGGGCTGGTGGTGGCTGAGGTGCTCTTCTTACCCCGACGAGAAGGAGGGGGGGGCTCAGGGTCAGGAAAGAAGTTAGTAGTGGCGAGGAAGAGTTTCTTGGGACAATGGAGAGTGGGAGGTACAGTGGGAATGGGAGTGGAGGGAGAGGATGTGGTTGTAGGTGAGTCACGTTTGCTGTCTTTGGGTGCAGGTGCAGGAGGGATAGGCTGTCGTGAGGTGGATGGCTGTTGGGTGGGTGGGTGGCTGCGTTTGTGTGGTGTGGAAGAGGGGGTGACAGACACAGTGGGAGAGGACACAGGGGACGTGTAAATGGCAGTGGGGGTGGTGACTGCACGTGTGCGGACTGGAGTGGAGGGTGTGCTGGTGATGGAAACACTGGCTGATGGTGAGGTGAATGGAGGTGTGAGTGTAGACGTCACAGGGAGGGAGGAGGGAGACGAGGAGGTGGGGGTCACAGAGGTGGTAGTGACTGTTGGCATGTCTGCATCGGAATGTTGCGTGTGTGAATGTCTGCGTGATCTGTGGTGCTTATGTTTGGATGAGCTTCTCTTGGGTGTTGAGGTGTGTGCAGGCTGGTCTGATGGTGTGGGTGGGACAGGCAGAGGAACAGGAGACTGGGAGGAGGGAGTTAGTAGAGGGAGGCAGGAGACAGGGACAATGGCTGCCGTCAGTGCTGAGGCCAGGGCCTGGAACGATCGCTGATGGGCAGCCTGACCCGAATGAATGCCCTCCAGGTACGCATTGCTGCGATGAACCTCCCTCTCCACCCCCTGGATGGCATTCAAAAGGGTAGTCTGCCCAACAATGAGCGTTCGGAGGAGGTCAATGACCTCCTCACTGAGGGCAGCGGGGGTAACAGGGGCAGGGCTTGAGGTGCCTGGGGCGAAGGAGATGCCCGGCTTCCTGGCAGAGCGGGCACGGGGCGAACGCTGAGGGGCTGCTGGGAGGGCGGAGATGGTGCGCTGGGTGGCGGCTGTACCTGTAATGGCGGGGGGCACGGATGGTGCCACCCCCGCAAGGGAGCCCCCTTCCGAGGACGTGTTCGTGTCGCTGCAGGGTCCAGTCGTCCCCGTCGTGGAGCTCCCCTCGCCCTCCGTCTCACTGGTCCAGTCTGACTCTGTGGCATGGCCCTCCTGGGCCATGTGAGATGCAGCTCCCTCCTGCCCCGATGCCACTTCTCCTCCGCCTGATGATGCTGATGCACACAAGCACAGAAAGACAAACAAAAAGGGGGGGGGAGAGAGAAATAAAGGGATATTGAGTACATGGATCTCCGGTACAGTTAGCGGACATGACAGACACAGATGCCCCCTGCACTAAGTTGCGCACTTGGGGTCCGCTACGCATTCCGTGGAACATGCCCTACACGCCTAGAGTTGACAACTGCACCCATGGATGACACGGCCCAGGGATGGCTGTACTGACAAACTACTGAGGGTGGTGGCTGGGGACACAGGGGCTTACGGGGGTGCCCAGCCCAGATATCGCCCTGGCCTAGGGGGACCCCCAGCCCTCCTCCCCCACTCAGACACCTCCACTGCGCGACAACAGAGTAGATAATGCTTGGACTCACCCCCTTGTGTCTGCTGTGCTGCCCTCACGCGCCCATCCAAATCAGGGTAGGCCACCGCCAGGATCCGGAACATCAGGGGGCTCAGTTGACGGCAGGCACCCCGCCTACGTTGGGAGGCCATCCCCAGCAGAGACTCGGCGGTCTTCTTGGTCCCGCGGCAGATGTCCTCCCACCTCTTGCGGCAGTGGGTGCCCCGTCGATGGTGGACCCCCAGGGTCCGGACTTCCTTGGCGATGGCACGCCAAATCCCGATCTTCTCATGGGCGCGGACCTATGTGACACGTACAGGGAGGGAGAAATACCACGTTCAAGTTTGTCAGCATTTTCCTTGCCAGTGGCCCAACATGCCCCCCATCCCCGCCAGGCCCCCCGCCATGCCCAACATGCCCCCCATCCCCGCCAGGCCCCCCGCCAGGCCCAACATGCCCCCCATCCCCGCCAGGCCCCCCGCCATGCCCAACATGCCCCCCATCCCCGCCAGGCCCCCCGCCAGGCCCCCCGCCATGCCCAACATGCCCCCCATCCCCGCCAGGCCCCCCGCCAGGCCCAACATGCCCCCCATCCCCGCCAGGCCCCCCGCCAGGCCCAACATGCCCCCCATCCCCGCCAGGCCCCCCGCCAGGCCCCCCGCCATGCCCAACAAGCCCCCCATCCCCGCCAGGCCCCCCCCCAAGCCCAACATGCCCCCCATCCCCGCCAGGCCCCCCGCCATGACCCCCGCCAGGCCCAACATGCCCCCCATCCCCGCCAGGCCCCCCGCCAGGCCCCCAAGCCAGCCAGTGGCCCCAAATCCAGATTGAATTAAACTCACTTGTTGGTCTGGAGGACCGTAGAGTAGCGCATACTGGGGGAGGACCCCATCCACAAGTTTCTCCAACTCCTCTCCAGTGAAGGCAGGGGCCCTTTCCCCAGGCGCAGCAGCCATTGTCCCTTCCAGACCGAGGTCACAGCAACACTTGCAGTATAGGTCCTCTCCTGTGAAAGTTCAAGTCGCAAGTGGATAAGTAGATAGAAAATGGCGGTCACGTCCGCGGCGGTGCGTACCGCGGCGGTGCGTCCCGCCACCGCCGGCGCCCTTCGCCATTGGCTCCTGAAACCCATAGGCTTCAATGTTAACCAATGCGGCTTCGCGCCGTGGTCTTCGCCCGCCGCCCGCCGCGGTGTGCCACGCCAACGCATTGACCTCACATCCCATTGTCACACTTCACAGGTCAGGCAGCCGCCATTTCCAGGGCCCACATGGCTCAATTTCAACTGCGTCACACAGGCCTAGGCCTTGCATAGCCACTCAGACACGCCATTCACTGCATAGAGAATCGTTTACTGTGCTAGCTGTGAGTACGTACCTGTGGGTTGCTTGACTGTGTGCTCCATGTTGTCCTTCCTAGGCACCGTCCGCTGGGTTGGGCGAGGAGACGGATGAATCCTCCCGTGTACCGACCGCTGGTGGACCTGTCGACAATGGAAGAACGCCACATTATCCTGACCTACCGTCTTAACCGTGCCACTATCCATGAACTGTGTGCCCAGCTGGAGCCCGACCTGATGTCCCCCATCCGCCAACCCACAGGGATTCCCCCTCTGGTGCAGGTCATGTCAGTACTCCATTTCTTGGCAAGTGGGTCATTTCAGACAACAGTGGGAATAGCTTCTGGGATGTCTCAGCCCATGTTTTCGAAGGTGTTATCCAGAGTGTTGTCTGCCCTGATGAAATCCGTGAGGAGCTACATCATTTTCCCTGAGGTGGGCGAATTGGCTACAGTGAAGGGTGATTTCTACGCCCTTGGACATATTCCCAACGTCATTGGTGCCATTGATGGGACCCATGTGGCTTTGGTTCCCCCAAGAGACAGGGAGCAGGTGTACAGGAACAGAAAAAATTACCATTCAATGAACATCCAGGTGGTGTGTTTGGCTGACCAGTACATCTCGCATGTCAATGCCAAATTCCCAGGGTCAGTGCATGACGCCTACATCCTCAGGAATAGCAGCATCCCTTACGTGATGGAACAGCTACAGAGACACCGTGTATGGCTAGTGGGGGACTCTGGGTACCCCAACCTGTCGTGGCTACTGACCCCAGTAAGGAATCCCCGGACCAGGGCAGAGGAACGGTACAATGAGGCCCATGGGCGTACTAGGAGGGTGATCGAACGCACCTTTGGCCTCCTAAAGGCCAGGTTTAGGTGCCTGCATATGACAGGTGGATCCCTAATGTACTCACCTAAGAAGGTGTGTCACATCATCGTGGCCTGCTGCATGCTTCACAACCTGGCTTTGCGCCGCCAGGTGCCTTTCCTGCAGGAGGATGGTCGAGACGGTGGTGTTGTGGCAGCGGTGGAACCTGAGGAGAGTGACGAGGAGGAAGACGACGGGGCTGAAACAGACAACAGGGACAGAATCATTGAACAGTACTTCCAATAGGACACAGGTAACATTTCAAAGATAATTTAGTAACTGTTAACTACTCTCCTGCATCTCTGCTGCCTGTCTATTTGCCCCAGTGTATGATGACTGAGTTTTGGCTTTTCCTTCCCTATTTCAGATCTGGGGTCCCCACTACGAGTCCTGTGCTTCGTTTCCCCATGGACTACAGCTTTGTGGCAGCTGTTTGTTGACTTCACCATGTACAAGGACATATTTGCACTGTCATGTCAATTACAATATATTGAAATCACAGCCAGACTCCAGATAGTTTTGTGCAAAATTGGTGTTTATTTAAGTGCTCAAAATGGGATGGGTGGTTTCAAGTGGGTGGGGGCTATGGTGAAGGAATGTCCATGGCAGAGTCCAGAGTAACAGTCACACAGGTGCATTGTCCAGAGGCCTGTGGAGAGATGGAGCATGGGCAGTTCAAGGATGGACAGGGTGACAATGTGGGACAGTGGGATGACATCAGGTGGTATCCATTGCTGGCGGGGGTCTTGACATCCTACTCTGTCTTGCGAGATCTCAGGGCCCTCTTGCGGGGTGGTTCTTCTCCTGCAGGAGGTGGGGGTCTGGTGGGCTGCTGCTGTGCGGGGGCCTCCTGTCCACTAGCGCCGGCGGAGGTGGTTGGCTGTTCTTGGTCCAGGCTAGTGGCAGGGGCCCTTGGGTGTTGTTGAGTGTCCGCCCTGGTGTTGACGAGGTCCTGCAGCAGCCCTACCATGGTAACCAGGGTGGTGTTGATGGCTCTGATGTCCTCCCTGTACCCCCGATAGTGTTCCTCCTGCAGTACCTGGATCTCCTGGAACCGGACCAGTACCGTCGCCATCGTCTCCTGGGAGCGGTTGTATGCTCCCATGATGGTGGTGAGGACCTCGTGGAGAGTGGGTTCCCTGGGCCCGTCCCCCCCCTGTCGCACAGCTGCCCTCCGAGTTGCCCTGTTTCCCTGGGCCTCTGCCCCCTGGCCGGTGTGCCCACTACCACTGCCCCCAGGTCCCTGTTGTTGTTGGGGTGGTGGGTTATCCTGGGTGCCCTGTAGTGGTAGACACACTGCAGATTGACGCGCCCTGGAGACAGAGGCATGGGCCCGCTGGGTGGGAGCTGTGCTGGTGTTCCCAGAGGGGTTTGGGGCTGTAGTGGCCTGGGCCTGTGTGAGGGGAACCGACTGTCCAGAGGTCCCCGATGGTCCGGGCTGGTCATCGGTGTCCAGGTCGACAGAGCTGCTGTCATCGCTGACGGCCTCTTGGGTGGGGGGTGTGGAAAATTCTGGCCCCTCCGCCGCGGTGTGTTGACGGTCGGGTCCTGCAGGGGTATAGAGGTATGGTTATAGTTTCAATGTGTGGCATATGGGTGTATCTATGGGTTCTCGTGTCCCCAAGTGCTGGCATTCGTGTGTGGGGGCTTTGGTGAGGGTGGCTTGTGGGGGGGATGTGTATATGCATTGGGCATGCTTTGGTGATGGGTGTCCATGCTTAGTGGACGCATGCAGGCCTAGGTTTTGGGATGTGTGGGTTGTGATGGTGAGACATTGGCGGGGAATAGGTGTGCTGGGGGTGGGGGTGAGGATGGTGGTGGGGGTGAGGATGGTGGTGGGGGTGAGGGTGGGGGTGAGGATGGGGGTGGGGGTGAGGGTGGGGTTCGAGGATGGGGGTGAGGGTTGGGGTATGATTTGGCATGCAGGTGGGGGGGAAGCAGTGGTGAAGCTTCAACTTACCAGTATCCATTCCTCCGCCGACTCCTGCGAGGCCGTCAGGATGCAGGATGTTCAAGACTTCCTCCTCCCATGATGTGAATTGTGGGGGTTGAGGTGGGGGTCCTCCGCCAGTCTTCTGCACGGCGATGTTGTGCCTGGATACCATGGAACGCACCTTCCCCCGTAGGTCGTTCCATCGCTTCCTGATGTCTTCCCGATTTCTGGGGTACTGTCCCACTGCGTTGACCCTGTCGACAATCCTCTGCCATAGCTCCGTCCTCCGGGCAATGCTGGTGTATTGTATCTGTGTGCCGAACAGCTGGGGCTCTACCCGAACGATTTCCTCCACCATGACCCTGAGTTCTTCGTCTGTGAAGCGGGGTTGTCTTTGGGGTGCCATGGGGTGGTGTGTATGATGTGTGGGGTGGAGTATGTGTAGGTAAGTGTGTTGAGTGTGGTGGTGTGTGTTGTTTTGTGTGTGGATAGTGTGTGGGTGATGGTGTTGAGTGGCTGTGGCTGTTAGTTTGTGGATGCTGGTGTCTCGCTCTGGCCTTCTTTCAGAATTTTTTTGCGTAGGGGTTTGTGGGTGATGTGGGTGGGTGTTTTATATTGTATTGTGTGTGTGGGAGTGGTGTGTGTATGTGTATCAGGTGTGTGGGATTCAAATCGTCCAATGTGGCTGAGTTTTGTTCGTTTGTGTGTATTCTGACCGCGGCGGTGTGTCCCGCCAATGGAATACCGCGTTTGAATGACCGCCGCGTGGATTCGTGGGTCGTAATGGCATGGGCGTATTTCTGTTGGCAAGGCGGTGGAGGTTTGGTCACCTCCACCTTTCCGCCGCCCGCTGGTCTGGCGGTCGGTTGTGGCTGTCGGATTTTCGGAGGTTTGGCTGCTGCAGGTCAGAATGACCGTGGCGGGTTACCGCGACCGCGGCGGGATTATGGAGGATTTCTGACCGGCGGTAGGTGCCTTTTACCGCCGAGGTCAGAATGACCACCTTTGTCTCCTAAGTTAAGCCTTAACGCTCGATGCCAAGCTACCAAGAGTAGAGCTGGGATTAATTTACGGAGACCTAACTGTACCTATGTGGCGGTTAGTGGCTTGTTGCTAGGTGTAGGTACCTACCTGCCCTACCAATAACCCATTTTCCAACAGTTCACCAGTTAGTAATGGTGAAAGGATTCATGATTTGTTACAAGCTTTAAAAATTCCTGAAAAGATTGCTGTGGTGAAATGTAGTACACAGCTGAAGTCACAAGATTTTGTATCAATGGGAAATGGATATGCGGATCAAGTCACGAGGTTTTTCACATTGAACTGTATATCGTTCAAAGACAAATGAGAATTGTTACCTGAGGAAGAAGAAATGTGCCCAAATATGAACTACATGTCATAGATACTTTGGAAGAATTGAAAGCGCTCCAGGATAATGTTGACAAGGGTGAAAAAAAATTAATTAAAATTGAAATGTGTTCAGCGTGAGGATGACGTATGGGTGTTCTGAGAGGGACAAGTGGTTTTACCAAACAATTTGTTGACTCAAACCACTAGATATTTTCATGATCAAGCACATGTTGGAAGGGATGCCATGATTCGAACATTTAAGCAGTTTTGGTTCAATCCAAAATTTAGACAGGTTGCCGAAGCAGTTTGCCATTGTTGGATCATCTGTCAGCAGAGGAACTTGGGAAAAGGGACTGTGGTTAGTTTGAGCCACAATGGAAAAGCAGGAGGTCCATTTAGCAGAATGCAGATCGATTTTATTGAGATGCCTTTGCGTGGAGGCTTGAGATATGTGTTGGTGATTGTTTGTATCTTTAGTCATTGGATTGAAGCTTACCCCACACCAAGAAATGACAGCTTTACCGTAGGGCAACTAGTCCTCATAGATGTTAATTGAGACCCCACTTTCCTAGTTTCTGTCATTCTTTTTTACACTGATAGTGAATCACTATATTCATTATTAGTGTAATAAAAAGTGGAGTGTAATTAGCTGGAATATGACCCTTCCTGGGTCCTGAGAGAAGCAAAAAGGCTTTTAAATGTATGTTGTACGCATGCTTGCGGGTGAGAGTGTGTTTATGTGAGAGGGTGTGTGTATGTGTAAATGTGTGTGTATGTGTAAGCAAGTGTGTGAGTGAAAGTGGAAGTCAAAGGGCATGGGATGTCACTTCTGCTACCTATGGCATTTTGTTGAATTCACGTCCATGGAAATAGCATTAGGGTTAACAATGCTAGGAACATTTAGCATGTTTTAGCAGACTGTTACATGCCTAACTGTTTTTAAAATTAACATGTTAAACTACTTTTCCCCATTTCTTAGTGCTTTCTTTGAGTGTGTTATTCATAAATAAAAGATTGTTTGGATTGCTAGTGTATCCCTGAACTCCTCTAGAGGGACATACAGTAATCTGAAAACATTTCCTCCATAAGTTTGCTCAGCGAGCTAGTGTCCGGGCTGTGGTCCAACTGCTTTTCTAATTCATTATTGCTGCATAGAACTAAGGCCCTCATTACAACATTGGCGGTAAAAGCAGCTTACCGCTGTGCAGAAGATCGCCAACACACCGCTGCGGCCGTGGAAAACCGCCACAGCTATTATGACCCACAGCACGGAATCCGCCAAAATTCAGACACCCACACAATTCCGCCACACCAAAGGTCAGTGATAAACTGGCGAAAACAAAACCTCTACCGTCACACCAACAGAAATACGCCCACACTATCACAACACAAGAATCCACGCGTCGGTCTTTCAACCACGGTATTCCATTGGAGGGACACACCTCCGCGCTCAAAATACACGCACATCTCCAAAACACAGCCATATTGGACAATTCCAAATACACACACCTGATACACATACACACACCACTCCCACACAACTAATACAATATAAAACACACACCCACATCACCCACAAACCCCTACGACCAAATTTCACGAACGAAGGCCAGAGAGAGACACCACCATCAACAATACTAGCATCCACAGGCACACAACACCATCACCCACAGAACTTCCACGCACCTCACACTAAACATCTTTACATATCAGCACACTTATCACCCCACACACCACCCCACACATCACCTACACCACCCCATGGCACGGAAACGACACCCCAGGTTCTCGGAGGAGGAGCTCAGGGTCATGGTGGAGGAAATCGTCCGGGTAGAACCACAGCTATTCGGAGCACAGGTGCAGCACACCTCAATTGCAAGGAAGATGGAGCTATGACGAAGAATAGTGGACAGGGTCAACGCAGTGGGACAGCACCCAAGAAATCGGGAGGACATCAGGAAGAGGTGGAACGACCTACGGGGGAAGGTGCGTTCCGTGGTCTCAAGACACCACCTGGCGGTTCAGCGGACTGGCAGTGGACCCCCAGCTCCTCCCCCACAACTAACAACATGGGAGGAGCTGGTCTTGGCGATTCTGCATCCTGAGGGCCTCGCAGGAGTAGGTGGAGGAATGGACTCTGGTAAGTCAAATCTTAACTATTACATCCCCCACCCTACCTGCATGCTAGCACATACCCCCACCCTCACCCTCACCCCATCACTCTAATTCCTCACAAATGTCCCAATATCACAACCTACCCATCCCAACACCAAGCCCTGCATGAAACAACAATGCATGGACACACATCACTAAAGCATGGCCACTGCACATACCCATACACCCCACTAAACCATCATCAAACAAGGTCCCACACAGGAATGCAAGCACTGGGGTACCCGGTCACACCCCCATTGCACACCATGGCACACACAGATGTAATAAACATCCTTTTATACCCCTGCAGTACCCCTACCCAACGTCATCGGACAGGAGGGTGCACACATGTCCACACCACCAACAGAAGAGGCCCACAGTGATGACAGCACCTCTGTCCAACTGGATCTAGATGACCAGCCTGGCCTATTGGGGACCTATGGACAGTCGGTTCCCCACACCCAGTCACAGGCCACCACAGAGCTAACCCCCACTGGAAACACCAGCACAGCACCCACCCAGCGGGCCCATACCTCCGTCCCCAGGATACGTCAATCAGCAGTGTGTCCACTACTACAGGGAACCCAGGCTAACCCACCACCCAAACAACAACAGGGAACTGGGGGCAGTGGTAGTGGGCACACGGTCCAGGGGACGGAGGCCCAGGAACACAGGGGAACTGGGAGGGCTGCTGTGCGACAGGGGGCGGACAGGCCCAGGGAACCCACTCTCCACAAGGCCCTCTCCAACATCAAGGGAGCCTACCACCACTCCCAGGAGATGATGGCAACTGTGAGGGTTAGAAAAATAGCCCACCCCAAGACCCTGAAAAGTAGGTGTAAAGTGCACCTAAGTTCCCCAGAGAGCACAGAAGTCGTGATAGGGGAATACCAACACCAGCAATGCAACAATGATGGATTTCCAGACGAGAGTACCTGTGGAACAAGGGGACCAAGTCCAAGAGTCACACTCAAATCGGGAGTGGGCAGATGCCAAGGAAATGCCAGCTGTGGGTGCAAAGAAGGTGCCACTGGATGGTAAAAGCTGTGGATTCTGCAAGAACGAAGAGGACTAGGAACTTCCCCTTTGGAGGAAGGATGTCCCACGTCATGAAGAAGCTTGCAGAGGTGCTCCCACGCAGAAAGACCACAAACAAGCCTTGCTAGCTGCAAGGGTCGCGGTTAGGGTTTTTTGGTACTGCTGTGGCCCAGGAGGGACCAGGATGTCGCCAATTGTGTGAGGAGACAGAGGGGGCACCCAGCAAGACAAAGAGCCCACTCAGAAGCAAGCAGCACCCGCAGAAGTGCCGGAACAGGCACTACGAAGAAGAGTGAACTGGATCTCACCCGAAGTCACAAAAGAAGGTCGCACGACGCCGGAGGACAACTCAGGAGGTCGTGCACTGCAGGTTAGAGTGTTAGGGACCCAGGCTTGGCTGGGCACAAAGGAAATCCTGGAAGAGTGCACAGGAGCCGGAGCAGCTGCAAATCACGCAGTAACCAGCAATGAAGTCTAGCGTGGGGAGGCAAGGACTTACCTCCACCAAACTTGGACTGAAGAGTCACTGGACTGTGGGAGTCACTTGGACAGAGTTGCTGAGTTACAGGGACCATGCTCGTCGTGCTGAGAGGGGACCCAGAGGACCGGTGATGCAGTCTTTTGGTGCCTGCGGTTGCAGGGGGACGATTCCGTCGACCCACGGGAGATTTCTTCGGAGCTTCTAGTGCAGAGAGGAGGCAGACTACCCCCACAGCATGCACCACCAGGAAAACAGTTGAGAAGGCCGCAGGATCAGCGATACAAGGTTGCAGTAGACGTCTTTGCTACTTTGTTGCGGTTTTGCAGGCGTCCAGAGCAGTCAGTGGTCGATTCCTTGGCAGAAGGTGAAGAGAGAGATGCAGAGGAACTCTGATGAGCTCTTGCATTCGTTATCTAAAGAATTCCCCAAAGCAGAGACACTAAATAGCCAGAAAAGGAGGTTTGGCTACTTAGGAAGGAGGATAGGATAGCAACACAGGTAAGATCCTATCAGAAGGAGTCTCTGATGTCACCTGCTGGCCCTGGCCACTCAGAGCAGTCCAGTGTGCCAGAAGTACCTCTGTTTCCAAGATGGCAGAGGTCTGGAGCACACTGGAGGAGCTCTGGGCACCTCCCAGGGGAGGTGCAGGTCAGGGGAGTGGTCACTCCCCTTTCCTTTGTCCAGTTTCGCGCCAGAGCAGGGCTGGGGGATCCCTGAACCGGTGTAGACTGGCTTATGCAGAAATGGGCACCATCTGTGCCCATCAAAGCATTTCCAGAGGCTGGGGAGGCTACTCCTCCCCAGCCCCGACACCTTTTTCCAAAGGTAGAGGGTGTAACACCCTCTCTCTGAGGGAGTCCTTTGTTCTGCCTCCTGGGCCAAGCCTGGCTGGACCCCAGGAGGGCAGAAACTTGTCTGAGGGGTTGGCAGCAGCTGCAGTGAAACCCCGGGAAAGGTAGTTTGGCAGTACCCGGGTCTGTGCTAGAGACTCAGGGGATCATGGAATTGTCTCCCCAATGCCAGAATGGCATTGGGATGACAATTCCATGATCTTAGACATGTTACATGGCCATGTTCGGAGTTACCATTGTGACGCTATACATAGGTAGTGACCTATGTATAGTGCACGTGTGTAATGGTGTCCCCGCACTCACAAAGTCCGGGGAATTTGCCCTGAACGATGTGGGGGCACCTTGGCTAGTGCCAGGGTGCCCACACACTAAGTAACTTAGCACCCAACCTTTACCAGGTAAAGGTTAGACATATATGTGACTTATAAGTTACCTAAGTGCAGTGGTAAATGGCTGTGAAATAACGTGGACGTTATTTCACTCAGGCTGCAATGGCAGGCCTGTGTCAGAATTGTCAGAGCTCTCTGTGGGTGGCAAAAGAAATGCTGCAGCCCATAGGGATCTCCTGGAACCCCAATACCCTGGGTACCTCAGTACCATATACTAGGGAATTATAAGGGTGTTCCAGTATGCCAATGTGAATTGGTGAAATTGGTCACTAGCCTGTTAGTGACAATTTGGAAAGCAAAGAGAGAGCATAACCACTGAGGTTCTGATTAGCAGAGCATCAGTGAGACAGTTAGTCATCACACAGGGAACACATACAGGGCACACTTATGAGCACTGGGGCCCTGGCTGGCAGGGTCCCGGTGACACATACAACTAAAACAACATATATACAGTGAAATATGGGGGTAACATGCCAGGCAAGATGGTACTTTCCTACAGTCATCTTGCTATTTTGTTGCGGCTTTGCAGGCGTCCTGAGCAGTCAGCGGTCGATCCTTGGCAGAAGTCGAAGAGGGAAGTGCAGAGGAACTCTGGTGAGCTCTTGCATTCGTTATCTGAGGAATAGCCCAGAGGAGAGACCCTAAATAGCCAGAAAAGGAGGTTTGGCTACTATGAAAGGAGGGTTGGCTACTGAAAGAGGTAAGCACCTATCAGGAGGGGTCTCTGACGTCACCTGCTGGCACTGGCCACTGAGAGCAGTCCAGTGTGCCCCCAACACCTCTGTTTCCAACATGGCAGAGGTCTGGGACACACTGGAGGAGCTCTGGGCACCTTCCCTGGGAGGTACTTGTCAGGAGAGTGGTCACTCCCCTTTCCTTTGTCCAGTTTCACGCCAGAGCAGGGCTGGGGGATCCCTGAACTGGTGTAGACTGGCTTATGCAGAGATGGGCACCATCTGTGCCCATCAAAGCATTTCCAGAGGCTGGGGGAGGCTACTCCACCCCAGCCCTTCACACCTATTTCCAAAGGGAGAGGGTGTAACACACTCTCTCAAAGTAAATCCTTTGTTCTGCCTTCCTGGGCCAGGGCTGCCAGGACCCCAGGGGGGCAGAATCCTGTCTGAGGGTTTAGCAGCAGCAGCTGCAGATGAAACCCCGGAAAGGCAGTTTGGCAGTACCCGGGTTCTGTGCTAGAGACCCGGGGGATCATGGAATTGTCCCCCCAATACCAGAATGATCTTATACATGTTACATGGCCATGTTCGGAGTTACCATTGTGAGGCTATACATAGGTAGTGACCTATGTATAGTGCATGCGTGTAATGGTGTCCCCGCACTCACAAAGTCTGGGGAATTTGCCCTGAACAATGTGGGGTCACCATTGGCTAGTGCCAGGGTTCCCACACACTAAGTAACTTGGCACCCAACCTTCACCAGGTGAAGGTTAGACATATAATTGACTTATAAGTTACTTATGTGCAGTGAAAAATGGCTGTGAAATAACGTGGACGTTATTTCACTCAGGCTGCAGTGGCAGGCCTGTGTAAGAATTGTCTGAGCTCCCTATGGGTGGCAAAAGAAATGCTGCAGCCCATAGGGATCTCCTGGAACCCCAATACCCTGGGTACCTAAGTACCGTATACAAGGGAATTATATGGGTGTACCAGTGTGCCAATGAGAATTGGTCAATTTAGTCACTGGCCTGCAGTGACAAATTTAAAAAGCAGAGAGAGCATAAACACTGAGGTTCTGGTTAGCAGAGCCTCAGTGATACAGTCAGGCACCACACAGGAAACATATACAGGGCACATGCTATTAGCACTGGTGTCCTGCCTAGCAGGATCCCAGGGACTGAGGGGCTAAAACATACATACATACAGTGAAAATGTGGGTAACATGCCAGGCAAGATGGGACTTTCCTACACCCAGGTAACCCGAAACACAGGACACCCAGTTTCATCATCATTCTTCTGCTTGTTAAATGGGTCTTCCTGGGCTGGAAGGGTGGAGGGTCTGCACTTACATTACAAAGGCCAGTGGCCTGCCCTCACACAATAGACTGATCAACCCCCCCACTAGGACCCTGTCTCCCTCACTTTGTAGGCATTTGAGGGCATATAAACTGGGTCTTTGACCCCTCCAAATCACACACTTCTGGACCTACAGCTGCATCCAGTCAAGAGGAACTGACTGGCTGCCCAAAGGACTCATCTGGACTGATTTTCTGAGAAGGACTGCTGCCATGCTGTTGCCCTGCTGCCCTGCTGGCCTCTGACTCAGCTGAGAAGGACTCTGCCTTCCCCATGGGTGCTCTCCAAGGGCTTGGATTTAGCCTGCCTCCTGTTTTCTGAAGTTTCAGGGTCAAAAAGACTTTATCTCTTCAGTAAATTCCTTGTGCATCAAAAACTCGATGCACCGCCTGCCGAAACTGAGGTGAAACCTGCATTGCGACCGAAAAATCAGTGCACAGCTGACCAGAACAACACAGCCTGACTTCCTGAGTGGAAATTCAACGCAGCGCCTGCCTTGCAATAGAAAATTAGACTCATCGCCTACCGGATCGACACAGCACCTGTGCCTTATGCCAGCCCATCAAGGATTTTCCACGCATTGTCCCTGGATGTCAAAATATCTCCCCATCGCAGTGAGGAACCAAGACTTCACACCGAAAAGCGACGGAAGCCCCTTGCAATGTGGAAAGAAACAACGCATCGTCTGTGCTGCGTCGGAAAATTCAACGTACACCTTATTTTTCCACGCATCTCTTCCTCTGCGGTCTCCATGCGTTGTTATTTTTTACCCATACCAAGTACTGAGTATAACAAAGAGACAACTGTTTATTTCTAAGGATTAAGGCTCTCTTAAACCTTTTAAAAGTGATATTTCAACTTGTGCTTATTGGATGTTTGTCATTTTGACCTTAGTTTGTTGAGAGAAATATTATCTATTTTCCTAAGCCTGAGTGGTGTATTTTTCTTGTGTTTTTACTGTGTCACTGTATGATTGATTGCACAAATACTTTACACATTGCCTTTTAAGTTAAGCCTGACTGCTCAGTGCCAAACTACCAGAGGGTGGCCACAGGATAATTTGGATTGTGTGTGACTTTCCGTGTCTAGGATTGCGTTCCCTACTTGGACAAGGGTGGATACCTCTGCCAACTAGTGACCATATCTCTAACATGCTGCAAGAGCAATAACCAATTATCATACTTCCTACTGCTCTTCCACAGAACTTCACACTGTGGTCAGAAAGAAGACAGAATCCCATGAAAAAAGAGGAAAAAATAAGTCTAATTTTAAGCATCTGGGGAGATAATCTTGTCCACCCTACTTCTATACAACAAATGTGCCTTGTGCAAGGTTCTTCTCAGTGTGCGTATGATGCTCTGCCAAGTAGGCACTGCACTACACGGTATCCACATGGGTCACGCCAAAGAATAATGATTCCAAGTTTCATTGCTCATGTGTGGGGCAGGGTGGAGCAGTGATGATTCATCAGTGTGTAAGTTTCTGTGTTAATGAAGCGCGCGTGTGTAAAGTGGGACAGCCGCGTTTTATACACTATTATGCTGTCACCACCACGATAAGAGCTCATTATTTGGAGGTGGTCAGTCTCATCCTCTTAAACCATGATTTCGAAGAAAAACACCATGTTGAGGATACATCCTCCGCCCTGATATGATGAAACATTCCTTGGGTGTGGATCATCTGGTTTTAACAACATGTCGCAACAGGTTATTACTCATATTTTTATAGGGAGTCGACATGTTTTGGTAGCGCATGTCACATGCAGAGGTATATAAGAAAGTTGCACAGTGCATATGAATGTTCTTCTTTGACAGCACCATGGCTCTCCGCTGCCTTTCCGGGATCATTGCACTGGTACTCCTAGTGGCTATCGCTGATTCTGCCCATGGACTGGTAAGATACATTGAAATTATATTAAATTTGTAATCCTTCCTAGGAGCCTGTAGGGTGACAAGCCTCAGACCCTAATTTTAAGATTGGCGGTAAATGCCGCCTATCACCGCGGCGACGGCCACCAAAAGACTGTTGCCGCGGCTAACATCCATCCGCCAAATTATGACCACAGCCGGAGTTCCGCCATAAGAAGGGCGGAAATCCGGCTGTGGCCATACTGGCGGATGGTGTTAAGGTGGCGCTGCTACCAACAGCTGCGCCATACCAGTAGACTGCCACCAGCCGTATTATGACAAATAATACGGCCTGGCAGTGTTCTGCTGGCGAGCTCTACTGGCTGTAGCAGCGCCCCGTCCTGTTCCCTGACAGAAGACCCCCTGGATGCAGGAAAGTTGGGTTTCCAACAGGGGAGGGGGGTGGAGGGCGTTGTGTGTGTGTGTATGGGGTTGTGTGCATGAATATGTGTGTGTGTGCGTGAATGCGACTGTGTGTGTAGTGTTGTTTGCGTGGGTGTGTGCATGTGTGAGAATGCATGTATGAATGGAAATGTGAATGCACGTCTGTGTGTCAGTGTGAATGTGTGTACGGATTTGTGCAAGAATGAATAGATGCATGTGTGAATGAATGCGTGTATGCCTGTGTGAGTGAGTGTGAGTATGCGTGGAGCGTGTCTGCGAGTGTGCATGAATGGGGGGGGGGGATTGGAAGAGGGGAGCGTGGATGGAGGTGGGTTGGGGGGCAGCTGGGGAGTGTTTGGGGGGGTGGGTGATCCTCCTACCAGTGACAGGGAAAGGAATTCCCTGTCACTTGTAGGGCCTACTGCTATGGTTTTTGTGGCGTTGCGAATGCCATAGCGGTAGGCAGGGTCAAAATGCTGCTGGTGGTACAATAGCGGCCGCCGGGCTGGGGATTGTTATCTCCAGCCCGGCAGCTGTTATTGCATTGGAGGTTGGAATGGTATATTGGCGGGTTGGTTGTCATAATGTGACGGTACTACCGCCACATTATCACCGACCACCGGGGTCATAATGACCTCCTTAGTGTAAATGCTCATCTCTGATTACTGCAGGAAATCTCTCTGCTAGCTACGCAAAGTCTATGTAGGCAAGGGATTGTGGGCATGGGAAGATAAAGGGACCTGTCTAAGGTCAAACAGTGCAGGCAGGGATATCAGCTTAGCACGGGACCACGCAGACACTTTTGGCAATTTTAACCAAAAACTCCATGTTATTTGCTGCCCATGAACCTTGGACCACACTCTGCATCGGTGCCTTCCAGGTTCACTGCTTGGTCCTGACTCTGTAACTTTATATCGCCAATATTCTTCCAGTGTTCTTTCTCCTCCAGCTGTAAAGTCCTCTCTGTAAAGTATTGTCTTAGTTGCTTAGTTCTCCCTGTTCTCTCCAACTACAGACACACTAGTGGCAAGCCCTGTCACTTCCTGCAGCCTCCTGGCTGCCAGTGCCTGTATGGAGGAAATGCTGCCACAAAGGTGTGAGTAGCAGAGATAGACCATAACAAAGATGTGTCTAGCTGCGATAGACCATAACAAAGGTTAGTACAGCTGTGATAGACCATAACAAAGGTTAGTACAGCTGAGACAGACCATAACAAAGATGTGTCTAGCTGCGACAGACCATAACAAAGGTGAGTCTTACTGAGATAAACGATAGCAAAGATGTGACCAGCGGACACAGACCATAACAAAGATGTGTCTAGCTGTGATAGACAATAACAAAGATGTATTTAGCTGTGATAGACAATAACAAAGATGTGTCCAACTGAGACAGACCATAACAAAGGTTAGTACAGCTGAGACAGACCATAAGAAAAGATGTGTCTAACTGCGATAAACCATAACAAAGGTTAGTACAGCTGAGAGAGACCATAACAAAGATGTGTATAGCGGAAATAAACCATAACAAAGGTTAGTACAGCTGAGACAGACCATAACAAAGATGTGTATAGCGGAGATAAACCATAACAAAGGTTAGTACAGCTGAGGCATACCATAACAAAGATGTGTCTGGCTGAAATAGACTTTTAGGCGTGTTGTGATGTCTGTGAACTCTGCCTGCTGGTATGACAATAACGTCATGCATTTCCTTGTGTCTGTGAGCAATGCAGGGTACAAGTCGGGAGTACACGTGAGTAGACGGCGTCTACCCAATATTTTCACAGGGTATCCCCCAGTCTACCCTGCCATGAGGTTGAGGCGCACAGAATCATGTTAAACTTGTCCAGGTGTAATTTTCAGGCCCTGGGACACATTCGGCAGTGCCTGCTTTCCTTCAAGCAGCAGCGTGCAGGGTGAAGTTGGGAGGGCCTTATGAGATTCCAGCTGGACCCATAACAAAGGCCGAAGTTAAGGGCAAACCTTTAGAGTATCCTGATTGGGGGCTATGAGGCTAGAGGGGCTCACACCTAAATGCAAGTGCAATGGAGGGATGGAGAGAAATTAAGGCTCACAGCTTGCCGTCACTTTGCAGGTGCTTAAGAGAGGCTGCTGTGACTCTGTATATGAGACATAAGCAAGCACTGTAAGGAGGTCTGACGTGTTGGTCTCTCTCAATATTTACACAAATAATAATTTAAATATCACGATTTGATCTTATTTCTTTTAAAGATCTATTGTGTTGATCATCCTAATGCAGGATGTCAGAGCGCTTCACATCACACGTACATATTATGCGATGACAATAAATCATGTGTGTAAATCATAGCACAGGATGTGTTACGTAAGACACTGAGGGTTACAAGGTGTAGTAGCCACATGTCCTTCACAGCTCTCTGTGCTCAATAGAAGGATCACAATTTATGAACTGCGAGTAACAAAAGGATCTCTGTGTTAAAAGCAGTAACCCACTTACCTGGCTACATACAATGCACATGTGTTACATGATGTGCTTTGCAGAAGACACTCTAACCCTCTCTGCTACTTTAATTCAACACTAGGACTGTGCGCTGCAGAGATCCCTGCAGCAAATGTGTAACCTCCAGAGCTATCCTACCGTTATCAGTACTGGCTGAGATCTAGTTGGAACACAAAGGTCTCTGCAGCGGGTGCCTTAACTCCATCAGATATTTTAAAATACAGACTTTGCAACCAATTAAGCAGAACAGATTTACTGCCACATTTCTCGTTCTTGAAAATTTCTTTGTGGCAGGGTTTAAAAAAATACATTTTCTAAGTTGAGGCCCAGATTTTGAGTCAGGGTTGTGACAACCCCAATGCAAAATATCATTAGTTAAATATTGTAATGTGGTCACATGTACTCACGATAGACCTGCTAAACGTGTGTGCGGTGTTAAGATCTGATGCCACTTCTTGGGATGTCACTTCCTGTGAGGTCATGGATGGTGATGCCACTTCCTGTGATTCCACGTGTGATGTCATATGCTGTCACGTGCCATGATGACACTTGCATAATGTCCAGCTTGGTTAGTGGCCCCACTTCTATTTTAGGACATGTGCCTTGAGCTGTGCCGGTTGGTATGACAATAACGTCATGAATTTCCTGATGTTTGTGACCTCTGCCTGTTGGTATGCCCATGATGTCATTCGTACCCTGCTTTTTGGTGGACTAGCCTGTTGATAGAGTCATGCCCCTGTTGGAGGGTCGAGGTGTGAAGATGTGACTGTGATTGATGCTCTCTGGTGCCCTCTGCACCTCTTGTGGTCTGTAGTGACCTCGCATTCCCCTCTCCCCTCAAGTGCAGCCTTGGGGGGTCCTGGAGGAGTGAACATGGCACCCTGCTGTGTGGTGGACTAGCCTGTTGATAGAGCCATGCCCCTGTTGGAGGGTCGAGGTGTGAAGATGTGACTGTGATTGGCTGGTGCTCTCTGGTGCCCTCTGCACCTCTTGTGGTCTGTAGTGACCTCACACTCGCCTCTCCCCTCCAGTGCAGCCTCGGGGGGGGGGCCGTCCTGGAGGAGTGAACATGGCACCCTGCTGTGTGGTGGTCTAGCCTGTTGATACAGTCATGCTCCTGTTGGGGGGTGTAGGAGGCTGGACTGGCTTGTAGTGAGTACCAAGGGGTACTTGCACCTTGCACCAGGCCCAGTTATCCCTTATTAGTGTATAGGGTGTCTAGCAGCTTAGGCTGATAGATAATGGTAGCTTAGCAGAGCAGCTTAGGCTGAACAAGGAGACGTGTGAAGCTACTACAGTACCACTTAGTGTCATATGCACAATATCATAAGAAAACACAATACACAGTTATACTAAAAATAAAGGTACTTTATTTTTATGACAATATGCCAAAGTATCTTAGAGTGTACCCTCAGTGAGAGGATAGGAAATATACACAAGATATATATACACAATAGCAAAAATATGCAGTATAGTCTTAGAAAACAGTGCAAACAATGTATAGTTACAATAGGATGCAATGGGGAAACATAGGGATAGGGGCAACACAAACCATATACTCCAAAAGTGGAATGCGAACCACGAATGGACCCCAAACCTATGTGACCTTGGAGAGGGTCGCTGGGACTATTAGAAAATAGTGAGAGTTAGAAAAATAACCCTCCCCAAGACCCTGAAAAGTGAGTGCAAAGTGCACTAAAGTTCCCCTAAGGACAAAGTAGTCGTGTTAGAGGAATAATGCAGGAAAGACACAAACCAGCAATGCAACAACTGTGGATTTCCAATCTAGGGTACCTGTGGAACAAGGGGACCAAGTCCAAAAGTCACAAGCAAGTCGGAGATGGGCAGATGCCCAGGAAATGCCAGCTGCGGGTGCAAAGAAGCTTCTACTGGACAGAAGAAGCTGAGGTTTCTGCAGGAACGAAAAGGGCTAGAGACTTCCCCTTTGGTGGACGTTTCCATCTTGCCTTGAAGAGTCGTGCAGAAGTGTTTTCCCGCCGAAAGGACGCCAACAAGCCTTGCTAGGCGCAAATCGTGTGTTTGGCGTTTTTGGACGCTGCTGGGGCCCAGGAGGGACCAGGAGGTCGCAAATTGGACCTGAAGAGAGAGGGGACGTCGAGCAAGACAAAGAGCCCTCACTGAAGCAGGTAGCACCCGGAGAAGTGCCAGAAACAGGCACTACGAGGATGCGTGAAATGGTGCTCGCAGAAGTTGCACAAAAGAGTCCCACGTCGCCGGAGACCAACTTAGAAAGTCGTGCAATGCAGGTTAGAGTGCCGTGGACCCAGGCTTGGCTGTGCACAAAGGATTTCCGCCGGAAGTGCACAGGGGCCGCAGTAGCTGCAAAGTCACGGTTCCCAGCAATGCAGCCCAGCGAGGTGAGGCAAGGACTTATCTCCACCAAACTTGGACTGAAGAGTCACTGGACTGTGGGGGTCACTTGGACAGAGTCGCTGGATCCGAGGGACCTCGCTCGTCGGGCTGAGAGGAGACCCAAGGGACCGGTAATGCAGCTTTTTGGTGCCTGCGGTTGCAGGGGGAAGATTCCGTCGACCCACGGGAGATTTCTTCGGAGCTTCTGGTGCAGAGAGGAGGCAGACTACCCCCACAGCATGCACAAGCAGGAAAACAGTCGAGAAGGCGGCAGGATCAGCGTTACAGAGTTGCAGTAGTCGTCTTTGCTACTATGTTGCAGGTTTGCAGGCTTCCAGCGCGGTCAGCAGTCGATTCCTTGGCAGAAGGTGAAGAGAGAGATGCAGAGGAACTCGGATGAGCTCTTGCATTCGTTATCTGAAGTTTCCCCAGAGACAGAGACCCTAAATAGCCAGAAAAGAGGGTTTGGCTACTTAGGAGAGAGGATAGGCTACTAACACCTGAAGGAGCCTATCAGCAGGAGTCTCTGACGTCACCTGGTGGCACTGGCCACTCAGAGCAGTCCAGTGTGCCAGCAGCACCTCTGTTTCCAAGATGGCAGAGGTCTGGAGCACACTGGAGGAGCTCTGGACACCTCCCAGGGGAGGTGCAGGTCAGGGGAGTGGTCACTCCCCTTTCCTTTGTCCAGTTTCGCGCCAGAGCAGGGGCTAAGGGGTCCCTGAACCGGTGTAGACTTGCTAATGCAGAATTGGGCACATCTGTGCCCAAGAAAGCATTTCCAGAGGCTGGGGGAGGCTACTCCCCCCCTGCCTTCACACCATTTTCCAAAGGGAGAGGGTGTCACACCCTCTCTCAGAGGAAGTTCTTTGTTCTGCCATCCTGGGCCAGGCCTGACTGGACCCCAGGAGGGCAGATGCCTGTCTGAGGGGTTGGCAGCAGCAGCAGCTGCAGTGAAACCCCAGGAAGGGCAGTTTGGCAGTACCAGGGTCTGTGCTACAGACCACTGGGATCATGAGATTGTGCCAACTATGCCAGGATGGCATAGAGGGGGCAATTCCATGATCATAGACATGTTACATGGCCATATTCGGAGTTACCATTGTGAAGCTACATATAGGTAGTGACCTATATGTAGTGCACGCGTGTAATGGTGTCCCCGCACTCACAAAGTTCAGGGAATTGGCTCTGAACAATGTGGGGGCACCTTGGCTAGTGCCAGGGTGCCCTCACACTAAGTAACTTTGCACCTAACCTTTACCAGGTAAAGGTTAGACATATAGGTGACTTATAAGTTACTTAAGTGCAGTGTAAAATGGCTGTGAAATAACGTGGACGTTATTTCACTCAGGCTGCAGTGGCAGGCCTGTGTAAGAATTGTCAGAGCTCCCTATGGGTGGCAAAAGAAATGCTGCAGCCCATAGGGATCTCCTGGAACCCCAATACCCTGGGTACCTCAGTACCATATACTAGGGAATTATAAGGGTGTTCCAGTAAGCCAATGTAAATTGGTAAAAATGGTCACTAGCCTGTCAGTGACAATTTGGAAGTAATGAGAGAGCATAACCACTGAGGTTCTGGTTAGCAGAGCCTCAGTGAGACAGTTAGGCACCACACAGGGAACATATACATGCACACCTATGAGCACTGGGGCCCTGTGTGACAGGGTCCCAGTGACACATACATATAGGCCACAAACTTATGAGCACTGGTGTCCTGACCAGCAGGATCCCAGTGACACATAACAAACATACTGAAAACATAGTGTTTTCACTATGAGCACTGAGGCCTGGCTATCAGGATCCCAGTGAGACAGTGAAAACAGTGACAAACACCCTGACATACACTCACAAACAGGCCAAAAGTGGGGGTAACAAGGCTAGAAAGAGGCTACTTTCTCACAGGGGTTCGAGGTGTGAAGATGTGACTGTGATTGGCTGGTGCTCTCTTCACCTCTTGTGGTCTGTGGTGACCTCACACTCGCCTCTCTCCTCCAGGGCAGCCTTGGGAGGTCCTGGAGGAGTGAACATGGCACCCTGCTGTGTGGTGGACTAGCCTGTTGATAGAGTCATGCTCCTGTTGGAGGGTCGAGGTGTGAAGATGTGACTGATGCTCTCTGGTGCCCTCTGCACCTCTTGTGGTCTGTAGTGACCTCACACTCGCCTCACCCCTCCTGTGCAGCCTTGGGGGGTCCTGGAGGAGTGAACATGGCACCCTGCTGTGTGGTGGACTAGCCTGGTGATAGAGTCATGCCCCTGTTGGAGGGTCGAGGTGTGAAGATGTGACTGTGATTGGCTGGTGCTCTCTGCACCTCTTGTGGTCTGTAGTGACCTCACACTCTCCTCTCCCCTCCAGTGCAGCCTCGGGGGGTCCTGGAGGAGTGAACATGGCACCCTGATGACCATGCGCCTTGGGGTCAACGGGATCATCACCGGCACCTACCAGTCATCCAGCAAAGCCCCGACGTCTGTGCTGATTGGATACCAGCAGCAGGGCGACAACCCAACCTTCGGAGTGACAGTCAAGAACAGCGCTGCACGTGAGTACTGCGCGGCGCTATGTCTTCTCGGCGCTGTGGGAGGCGCACGCCCCTCCTGCGCCCCCTTCTCCCTGTTTCTAACCCCTCCCCGCCTACCTTACACCCCTTTCCTCTTCTTGGGATGTTTTGTACTGTTGCTCTGACATCAGCATCTCATGGGGAGTGGATAGGGAGGGGGGTGGGGGGGGCAGGTACAGGTAACGTCTACTGACGTCAGCATCTCATGGGGGTGGATGGGGAGGGGGGGCAGGTACAGGTCACTTCTGCTGACATCAGCATCTCTTGGAAGGTACAAGAGGGGGCAGGTACAGGTCACTTCTGCAAACATCAGCATCACATGGGGAGTGGATGGGGGAGGGGGACAGACACAGGTCGCTTTTGCTGACATCAGTATCTCATGGGGAGTGGATGGGGAGGGGGCAGGTACAGGTCACTTCTGCTGACATCAGCATCTCATGGGGGTGGATGTGGAGGGGCAGGTACAGGTCACGTCTACTGACGTCAGCATCTCATGGGGAGTGGATAGGGAGGGGGGGCAGGTACAGGTCACTTCTGCTGACGTCAGCATCTCATGAGGGTGGATGGGGAGGGGGCAGGTACAGGTCACTTCTGCTGACATCAGCATCTCATGGGGAGTGGATGGGGAGGGGGGGCAGGTACAGGTCACTTCTGCTGACATCAGCATCTCATGGGGAGTGGATAGGGAGGGGGGGCAGGTACAGGTCACATCTACTGACGTCAGCATCTCATGGGGAGTGGATGGGGAGGGGGGGCAGGTACAGGTCATTTCTGCTGACATCAGCATCTCATGGGGGTGGATGGGGAGGGGGGGAGGCACCGGTCACTTCTGCTGACGTCAGCATCTCATGAGGGTGGATGGGGAGGGGGGCAGGTACAGGTCACTTCTGCTGACGTCAGCATCTCATGAGGGTGGATGGGGAGGGGGCAGGTACAGGTCACCTCTACTGACGTCAGCATCTCATGAGGGTGGATGGGGAGGGGGGCAGGTACAGGTCATGTCTACTGACGTCAGCATCTCATGGAGGTGGATGTGGAGGGGCAGGTACAGGTCACGTCTACTGACGTCACAATGTGACTGCACGCACCTTTAGAGCTGTAGTCAATATAATAATGTCTGTAAGTGATGGACCCGAGCTACAGGCCGAGCCTAGAGGCAGGTAAGGTAGAGAGACATTCCTCCCCGCAGCGCCTGTACACAAGGACCCCGTGGAGCCTTAACACAAGGGAAGACAAATCGATATTCATTTACTGGGTGATTTACGTAAAGTCAGACCAGGAAACCTGGATAAATCCCGGCTTCTCCGCTCAAAATATCTGATCTTAGGCAAATATTCTATTTCACCAAAGCTTTCTTTTCTCCATTATGGCATATGAAATCAGGTTCAGATATGTGAGATCGGACTAGCAGTTGTACACAACTATCACTTTATTAAACCCTTTTCTCACCGTGCCTTGCTCCCCTCTCTTGCAGCCACCATCACCATGCTGGCAGGGCAGTGCTACACAAAGCCTGATGGAGAACCAACCCTGAGAACCACCTGGATCCTGAGAGAGCCAATGGGAAACCTGACAGAGGACTGGAAGAGCTCACGGTGAGGGGGGGGCACTGATGTGTGGGTGGGAGAGCTACCCATTTGGTGGAGCCGATCTCTCTACTCTGTATCATAACCAGGCTCGAGTCCCGGCGCCGGCTCAACATCCTGTGATTCTGGGAAAATCACTTAATCTGCCCACGAAGAATGAATGTGTCCTTGTGTTACGTAACTGGTGCTCATGTAAAGCGCTTCAATGCCTTCGGACGAGTTAGCACTATAGAAAACTGCAAAAAAAATATGGATGAGGTGTCCCTGAGTCATGCATGCATTAGGGTCTCTGTACTGTTCACTTCTGGCTTCGAAGCACTTTGATCCATAGCTCTGTACTTGCCCCTTTGCAGGTTACTGACAGCACTAACTGTGGTTTGTCTGGGTAGCTCTATGTGACTCTTTCCGGTCAGGGTTGGTGCCAAAATTGTGACGCTAACCCTGAACAGTTCCTAGGGGTGCTTTGAAAACTGTTATGTGCCCCCTTTTAACGCCTGCTCTGAGCAGGCTTTAAAAATGCCAAAAACAATGATGCAAAGAAATCTTGTAGATTTCTTTGCCCCTTTTTTCAGCCCCCCCTAACGGGGGAACGCCCCCAGTGCATACATTATGTTTGGTGCAGGCATAATGTGGCACCAGGGGTTACAAAGTGGTGCAATGCATGTATTGCGTGACTTTGTAAATCTGGCGCAGCGTTTTTGCCATAATTTCGTCACATTAGTGCCAAAAAAATTATGCTAATGTGGGGATATTATGGCACAGGGGGCTCTTGAATCTGACCCATGTTTCATCATAACCCGCATTGCATCACATATCTTCATATTTTCAACATACACTTCATCAGTGGTTGAAGCGCATTAAAAAAGTATGGGATCCTTGATGCTGTGTGCAAAGGGGCGTGGTTAGTGGGGGTGGGGTCAAAGGCGTGGCTAAAAAACAAACATTATGTAACTTTTCTCAGTCTTTCACCTTCAGGTAACTACGTACAAAATATGGCACAGGTTAAATGAGAAATAAATTCAAGTTCTGTTAATCAGTGGGAAATGCGCTCTGTACACCACAAATCCTGTTAGTTAATGCTCCGCAGAGGTCAGTGTGTAACCAGAGAGCCACTGAACTGACTCCTGGGTGGTGCAGCGGAGAACAGTGACTTGTGTATGTCTAGTGCCATGAGGCCCCAGCCAGTGACAGAAGGCACTGAATATGTAAATCATTATTTTAAACTTGGATTACTCACAGTTTTAGATATATTGCTACTAAATGTAAAAAAACATTGAACATAAAGTGGTTCCAAAATCTACATTTTGGTAACAGTCAGACTGTACATAGTACATTTTTTATAACTGTCCATTAAAAACCACACTTCACATCTGAGCTGGTAACTCCCTTGCAATACCACTCAAAAAGAATACATCTGTGTCGTCAGG
This sequence comes from Pleurodeles waltl, assembly GCF_031143425.1. Classification (NCBI taxonomy): domain Eukaryota; kingdom Metazoa; phylum Chordata; class Amphibia; order Caudata; family Salamandridae; genus Pleurodeles; species Pleurodeles waltl. Next base: position 2,189,945 of record NW_027150363.1, read on the forward strand.
AAGCTTCAAGTGGCTCCATCATTTAAAGCCAATTCTGGCTTCCAGGCACCCTTTACATTTACAGATTAACCAGTAGTGCACATTTCTGTCAGGCAGCCGTCCACTGGCAGGAAGGCTTGTTTAGCCGTCTGCCCCCCCTCGGTTTCACAGACTCCCTGTCTTACATTTCAGCCCAACCATGTCAACTCTCAGACTTAACCATTCTGGAACGGTGCTCTTTCCACAAAAGTAGGGGAACCATTTCTCTTAAATTAAAAAGTATGGGCTTGTCGTGCCCATCTGATCCCTCCCACTTCGACCACTGCACTTCATTTAGAATTATCTGCATAAAGAAACGTCTTTATTAGAAAACCCTGTTATGCGTACAATAAATAGCAGTAAAGAGCACACACGATGAAGATGAAGTGCAAAACAGGATCTCTGCGTCCGTTTCATGAGGAGCGTTAAATACCACTGGGGTATGTGGGTCCCTCGCTTCACCATCCCTCGAACGTTAAGCAGAACCATCTAAACCTCCTTCTGCCTCAGTACTAATGACACCCTCAGCAACAAAACCTGCACCTTGAAGACACAGTGGCACAAACAACACAATGGATGTCCAGGTAGAGGCGTTACTTATGCCAAGACAAGGTGCGTTACCTTCAGGACACTTATCTTGTAGACACAACTCACAAAATAGAAGGTCCCACCACCATCCGCTCCAGAGATACAACCCAAGTGTACAGCTAGGGCCATAGAATGTTTGCCACAAGTCCAATAATTGTGGAAATACTTTGAAGATTAACAGTAAGTGATGAGAAATAAAAGTATTTGGTGTGGACCAGGTGGCCTCCCCACAGATTTACTGCAGAGAAGACCCTGCTGCCTCTGACCAAGAAGTGGAAACTGACCTGAACATTTTCTGAAACTAGGTGGTCACTTGAAGTGTAACCTTGTGGGATCGCTTGCCAAACCCTTAGAAACGCCTGACCCTTCTGCACGTCTGATAGGTTTATAACAAATGTTTTTGCTGTTCTGGGAGAAGACTGGAGTCGATGATGAACCTCAATCAATCGGTCAATCATACTTTATAAAGCACACTACTCACCGCAAGGGTCTCAAGGCGCTATGCGGCTTTGGTCCTCTGTGCTTCAGTCGAGGAGCCAGGTCTTAAGGTCCTTCCTGAATTGAGGTACCAATGGTGACTGCCTGAGATGAAGAGGAAAGGTGTTCCAGCTCTTTGCCGCCGGGTAGGCGAAGGGTCTTCCTCCAGCTGAGGTCTACCGTATACGGGGTACGGTGGCTAGTGCCTGTTGAGCGGAGCAGAGAGGCCTGGCAGGGGAGTAGAAGGTGATGTGCTGGTTGAGGTAGGTAGGTCCTAGGTTGCATACAGCCTTGTAACAGGAGTTTGAAGTAGATCATTTTCTCGACAGAGAGCCAGTGGAAGTATCTCAGGTGTTCGGTGATCTGTTTGCGGCGGGGGATGTTCAGGATGAGTCTGACGGAGGTGCTCTGGATGTGCTGTAACCTCGCCGAACATAGGAATTTTGAGACTTTGTTGAGACTCATTTGTGTTTTAGAAAAAGAACAATCAGAGATGAGCTAATTTTCAAGATAAGGGAAGGTATGAATTCCCTGTAAATGCTAGAATGCTTCTGGTGGTGCCAATACCTTAGTGAATACCTGAGAAGTCGATATACTATATGGCAAATATTTGAATTGATAGTGTTAATTCCCTACAATAAAATTCGGGTAATGTTGACTGTTCCGGTGTTTTAAAAAAAAAACATGATGGGTGGAATGTTTGAATTAATCTCAAGCACTGACAATCGCTTGGGCCACAATTCAATTTGCTGTTTTTCACTCACCATTTCACCTCAGTATTAACCCAGTCATCTGCAAATCAGTCTTGACGCAGTATGAACTGCCAGGCTAAGTTCTTCCTGAAATGGAATACAATCAACTTAGGACCGGTTTTGATCTGATCAAGGGCTCATCACCTGGGTATGATTCCAGTGGCAGAGAGAGCACAAGTCCCACATCTGGGCTCATCGCCTAGGTATGATTCCAGTGGCACAGTGAGCACAAGACCCACATCTGGGCTCATCGCCTAGGTATGATTCCAGTGGCACAGTGAGCACAAGACCCACATCTGGGCTCATCGCCTGGGTATGATTCCAGTGGCACAGTGAGCACAAGACCCACATCTGGGCTCATCGCCTAGGTATGATTCCAGTGGCACAGTGAGCACAAGACCCACATCTGGGCTCATCGCCTGGGTATGATTCCAGTGGCACAGTGAGCACAAGACCCACATCTGGGCTCATCGCCTCGGTATGATTCCAGTGGCACAGTGAGCACAAGACCCACATCTGGGCTCATCACCTGGATATGATTTCAGTGGCAGAGTGAGCACAAGACCCCCATCTGGGCATACCTGCCAAACATAGGGCACCATATGCAATAACAACAAAGTGGCAAATAGAATGCTTGAATTAATCTCAGCCACTCACAATTGATCAGGGTGCATCCTAATCCATTGTTTTCGCTTCCATACCACCTCAGTTTGGACTCAGTCATATGCAAATCAGTCTTGAACCTGCGGCTCATGGGGACAGTCCAGCCCTAACGGCCAGACCAGGTTCTCCCTTGACAGGAACACCAGAACCAGGGACCAGTTTCACCCTTATTAGGGTTCTTCAGTACACTTAGAGAAGTCTGCAGATGTAAGTGCCTTCTCAGTGCCAGGTCTTAGTCTCACCTGACTGGAGGGGTGGGACGTTCATGTAATTCTAGGGGTCTGCAGATGTAAGTGCTGTCTCAGTGTCACATCGTGATCTCACCTGACTACAGGGGTGAGACATTCGTGTAAGTCTAGAGAAGGCTTCAGATGTAAGTGCTGTCTCAGTGCTAGATCCTCGTCTCCCCTGATGGAGTGGAGAGACATTCAGGTGAGTCTAGATTGGGCAGCAGGTGTGAGTGCAGTCTCAATGCTAGATGCTGGTCTCACCCAACTGCAGGGGAGAGACATTGATGTAAGTCTAGAGGGGCTTCTCATCAATTTGTTGCCCTTCAGAGTGGCCTGTGTTTGTAGCAGAAAAGTACACAGATTTCCTTGCCTTCTGGGCAGGGAAGGTTATGCCATTTTGTTTGTGCTATTTTAATCTGCTCTTTTTGGGACTTCAATTTATCACTATACCGTGGGTCACAATGGACCTAAGACCTGGAATGCCATCAGAGGACATTACCACCTCTTGTAAAACCGAAGCACAGCGTCACAGCTCATCTCTCTCCTCCAAAGACCAACAGATTCCACTAAATATGGTGGTCAGGCTTCCTGGTCATGGCTCAGTTGAAAGGCCAAGACAACCATTGCGTGTCATCTATCGAGATCACGCAATGAGAGGTTAGTCAATAATTTTAGGATCAGACTCGAAAACTATGATGTGGGTTGACTTCTTGAAACATAGCTGGTAATTGTTGGCTGCCAGTTTCACATATCTTTGTGCTCAGTATTCCAGACTGGAGCCAGACCAACTGAGCCTGAGGGACATCTGCACCTTGATTACTTCTGAAGGGACTTGTCTCAGTACGCTGGACCAGGATAACAGGCGCTGCTCCTGCTGTCCTGGATCCAGGATGTGGAGGTGGTGTGGTGGGGGGCTGGGGAGGGGATTCAGAAACTAGACAGTGCTCTTCATTGTGTCTAGGAGGTGTCAGAAGGCCTACCCAGGGAGTCATCAGCCAAGACTCATGGTGATGGAGACAGACAGGGACATCTTAAGGGTTTGGTGGGCCCAGAACAACTTTGAATATATGATCCAGTGTCACCTCTTTCATGTGTTCTTTGGCCACAGGCACACTATTCCACATGCTAAATATGTTTATATCGAATACTCAGGGATAGTGAAATGCTTTCAAGATTTAACACAGAAGCAGCTCACTAATCTTACTGCAAATAATCCCTGTGACCCCCTCCCATTCTCTTATGTGCCGACCTTCTTTGGTCTAAAAGAGGGGTTGCATGAAACATAAACACAACAGGCCAGATCTACAAGAAAGTGTGCAGTCCCCACCCGCCTAATGACACCGCGGTTGGCTCGTTTCCACAACAGCGTTATTGTAGCGCTTTGCTGGATTACTATTACTGCTACTACTGCTACCTCTACTACTACTACTACTGCTGCTACTACTACTGCTAGTACTATTGCTATTTCTACCTCTTCTACTATTTCTACTACCACTACTCTTGGTATTACTGCTACTATCACTACTACCTCAACTACCACTACTACTATTACTACTGCTACTATTACTACCTCTACTACTAATACTATCACCTTTACTACTACTGCTATTTCTACCTCTACTACTTGTAATACCACTACCATAACTATTACTGCTACTGCTTCTACTACTACTATTACAGCCATTGCTACTACTACTACTACCTCTGCTACCACTACTACTATTACTACTGCAGCTAATACTACTGCAACTATTACTAATACCTCTACTGCTACCACTCCTATTAATGCCACTATTACTACTGCTGCTACTACTGCTGCTACTACTGCTGCTACTACTATTTGTATTACTGCTGCTACTACTAGTTCTACTGCTAGTACTACTACTATTTCTACTGCTACAACTATTCATACTACCACTACTCTTGGTATCACTGCTACTATTACTACTATTACTACCTCTACTACTACTAATACTACTATGACCTTTACTACTACTACTACCTCTACCTCAACTATTACTTTTAATACCAGTACTGTAATGATTACTGCTACTGCTGCTACTACTACTACAGTATTACTGCCACTGCTACCACTACTGGTAATGCTACTACTATTACTACTGCTGCTATGACTAATGCTACTATTACTACTACCTTCACTACTATCGCTCCTACTACTACTACTACTACTATTACTGCTATTATTGCTACAGCTCCTACTACTGCTCCTACTACCTCTACTACTATTTGTATTACTGCTGCTCCTACTGATGCTGCTACTACTGCTACTAATACTACAACTCCTGCCTCTACTACCACTACTAATACTAATGATTCTACTACTTCTACCTCTACTATTTCCACTACTACTATTACTACTAATGCTGCAGCTGCTACTGCTGCTAATACTACTGCTACTAATATCTTTACTACTACTACTAATACTACTGCCACTACTACTGCTAGTACTAGTGCTATTTGTTCCTCTACCACTACTTCTACTACAACTACTGTTACTGCAACTATTACTCCTACTACCTCTACTACAGCTACTATTACTACTGCTGCTAATACTGCTACTACTACTCCTACCTCTACTACTACTGCTACTACTGCTATTACAACTACTGCTACAGGAGAGAACTAAAGAGTGGATCCGAGGGTCCTATTTTTGTACCTGTTGCCAATGCTTGCACACCTGCCCTGGCCTCAGTCTGTGTGCAATCATAACAGGCTAGAGTGAGGGTCTTTAAAGTGCAAATGTAACAGGTGACAGCTCAGCCCCTCTGATCAAGTCAAGATGGCCCATCCTGCCAACACCCAACGTCTCTATTGTATGGCAGTTTGGGAGGAATACACAAAGGCCATCTGCCAACTACAGCTAGTCACGTGACTCAGAAAACAGGCTGCAGGCACCAAAGGGTTAGTTCATACAAAAACAAATGTCTAAAAGTGGCATTTTCATAACTGTCACTCAAAATCTGAGTTCATTATTAAAAGGAATTTTAAATTATAAATGTTCAGACACCAAACATGAGATTCTTACCTGCTCTCAAACATACCTTAACACGAATTAAATGTAACATGGTGACCCAATGCTATCCCATGGGAGAGGAAGCCCTTGCAATAGTGAAAAACAAAGTTCAAAGTTTTTCACTACCAGGAGATGTAAGACTTCAGAATACATGTACAACTTTTTAAAATACAATACAACCTGCCCTATGGGTTGTTGAGGGCCTACCTTAGAGATGACTTACATGTATTAAAAAGGAAGGCTTAGGCCTGGCTAAGGGTTTATTTTGCCAGGTCTAAATGTCCCTTTAAAACTACACAGACGAGCTGCAATGACAGGCCTTGGACATGTCTTTAAAAGCTAATCAAGTGGGTGGCACAAAACGTGTTGCAGGCCTACTAGTAGCATTTCATTTGCAGGCCCTGAGTACCCGTAGTACCACTTTACAAGGGACTTATAAGTAAATTAAATGTGCCAATTAGGTGTTAGCCAATTTTACAATTTTTAAAGGAGAGAGTGCAAGCACTTTAGCCCTAGCTAGACGTGTGTTAAAGCCACCAAACATTGAAGTTAGCACCACAGGAGGGTTAAAGGCAAAAGGGTATGGGATGACCCTGCAGAGAGGGTCAAATCCAACAGGAAGTAAAGAGGAATCGTAGGGCTTCACTTAGTTTCTGTTCTGTTTCCACAACCCTCTAAGGCCCCAGGTCTCAGGGAGTCATGGGGTTACCATGACAACTACATTAATACTTTTCTAAGGGAATGTTTGGGGATTTCAATGAATAAATCAAAGTTCCTGGTTTGTTTTGACATCTTGCAAAGCCTTATTTGGCTCTGTAGTGTCACGGCATTCTGGCACACCCATTGACTTGGTGTTCTCTTGTCATGTCTGGAACTAAAACTTGGATCAGGGTTGCAATGCGACTAAGGATCTCACTGAGGAGCTAGAAAAATAATGTTATGTAGAGTAATTCCAACACGATGCATTTTCACAGTTTAAGGATGCATTTAGTGATATGAAGCCTCATGGTACTTCATATATCATCAGCCAGTTGAAAAATCAAAGCCATTCCAGGGTGGCCCCTTTCACGGTCATTGCCTTATCTGGAAGGATTTCAATCAATTTAAAATATCGGAAATTGAATGATTTCATATTTTAATACATCACCTTCTCAAATTAAACACCCTAAACATATGTCAAAGAATGCTAGCTGAAAAATGGTACAACACAGCCTGTGGATCTGTGGTACTTTTGGGAAAAGAAGTGATGACTCTGTATTGTGTATAGTGAAACGGATAGTTTACATGTATCTACCTACTGAGGGCTGATTTTATACAAATCCTTAACCTATCCACTCAATGGTATCATTTCATCATTACCCCCTCCCCTCAGCGCCTTGAGACCCTCACCGGTGAGTAGTGCGCTTTACAAATACTCTGATTGATTGATTAATTATATTAGAGAACCTTCCTCAGGACAGAAGACAGAGAATGCATGTGAAATGTGTCACCTGTGATCTTAAACAGGGAGGAGAGTAGTTTATCAAAACTTCCAATTAGATGTCTTTCTCAAGGGGTTCCCAGCTAGTACAGTCAACCCACGTTTCATTTTGTTGGGTCAGCAGAGTCATGGGGTTTATATTACGTTAAGGGGGAAACTGATGACAAAGTTACATCAGGTGACTACACTCTACAGGGAACTAGTGTGTACAAGATGCAAGGGCACTGTGAAGTGTGCCAGTAAGCAATACCCTCTTTTGTAGTTAACATACTCTCTGCATGTGTGCTTGTCTGCATGTGTGCTCTCTGCAAGTGTGCTTTCTGCATGTGTGCTCTCTGCATGTGTGCTTGTTTACATGTGTGCTCGCTCCATGTGTGCTCTCTGCATATGTGCTTGTCTGCATGTGTGCTCTCTGCATATGTGCTCTCTGAATGTGTGCTTGTCTGCATGTGTGCTCTCTGCATGTGTGCTCTCTGAATGTGTCCTTGTCTGCATGTGTGCTCTCTGCATGTCTTCCCTCTGAATGTGTGCTTGTCTGCATGTGTGCTCTCTGCATGTGTGCTCTCTGCATGTGTGCTTTCTGCATATGTGCTCTCTGCATGTGTGCTTGTCTGCATGTGTGCTCGCTGCATGTGTGCGTGTCTGCATGTGTGCTTGTCTGCATGTGTGATTGTCTACATGTGTTCTCTTTGCATGTGTGCTCGCTACATGTGGGCTCGCTGCATGTGTGCCCGTTGCATATATGCTTGTCTGCATGTATGACTGTCTACATGTGTGCTCTTTGCATGTGTGCTTGTTGCATGTGTGCTTGTCTGCATGTGTGATTGTCTACATGTGTTCTCTTTGCATGTGTACTCTCTGCATTTGTAATCTCTACATGTGTGCTTGTTGCATGTGTGCTTGTCTGCATGTGTGATTGTCTACATGTGTGCTCTCTGCATGTGTGCTTGCTGCATGTGTGCTCTTTGCATGTGTGCTCTTTGCATGTGTGCTTGTTGCATGTGTGCTTGTCTGCATGTGTGATTGTCTACATGTGTCCTCTTTGCATGTCAGCTTGCTGCATGTGTGCTCTTTGCATGTGTCCTCTATGCATGTGTGCTTGTCTGCATGTGTGATTGTTTACATGTGCGCTCTCCGCATGTGTGCTCGCTGCATGTGTGCTCGTTGTGTGTGTGCTTGCTGCATGTGTGCTCGCTGCATGTGTGCTCGCTGCATGTGTGCTCTTGGCATGTGTGCTCGCCGCATGCGTGCTTGCTGCATGTGAGATTGTTTACATGTGTGCTCTCTGCATGTGTGCTCGCTGCATGTGTGCTCGCTGCATGTGTGCTTTGTTTGATTCCTTTTCTATCTTCTGTTTTCAATACTGAGAACAATATGCCAGCATTACCTCCCTTGGTTTTCTACCATTCATGACATCTTCCTAACATATTTGTTATTCCTTTAACACAGGTTTGGGACCGCCAGTTTCTCAACGAATGATAATGTAAATGGTGAAGCGGCTGGACAGTGGACGGGGGCCCAGAGTCAGATACACCGCACCCCGAAACCAACTGAAGGCAAAGTGAAGAGCTAGTGGTGGGAGCAAAGCCTGCTTCTGACACTCTGAGAAGGCCACATCCAGGGATGCGGTGCTCAGCAGCCTCTCTTCCACCCTTAATGGCTTCTTCAAATGTATTGTTCATTTTAAATATTGTTAATAAAACAGTTGTGAAGGTGCTCGGTGTGTATTTGACTTTGTAACCATGTGTGTAGAGGTGAACACCTCCAGGATAAGGACATTAATATTCTCTTTCAAATGTGCATTATTTCAGCCTACACCACACATGCAATGCCCTGGTTAAGAGCAAATTATATGACATTGATTGCACTAGGTGGGCCTATTAATACCTCCTTCTTCTTTCTGTCACCTGTTACTTCTCTTCATATGTAGCTTCCATTGTCCTCTCCACATCTCATGCCTTCTTCTCATGATGTATCCTTAATGATATACCTCACCCTACCCGTGGCCAGTGCACACTCCTGGGATTGAGGTTGTCTTTAGGTGCTCTCTCTGCACATGACAGATGAGCAGAGTCAGGTGTGAACATACATTCAACCCTGACATGGACACTTACTCCACCCAAGGTTGATTCCTGAAGGGTGGTGACCAAAGGGCTTGTCGCTGGAGTAGATGAAGCAACTAGAGCCACACCAGGATGGCTTGGTACGTTTGTAACTCAAGATGAGCTTCAACGTTAGAGTCAATGTCCTGGATTGTCCCGGAAGCTGCACATGAGAAGCTTCTTTGGGTCAGAGCATCATCTGCCTCCTCCTCTCCTTGGGTCTCCTGAATCTCTTCATCCTGCATTGATGCTGTTGGACCTCTTCGCAGGCCCTGATGGTTTAATCATCTGCCTCCTCCTCTCCTTGGGTCTCCTGAATGCCTTCATCCTGCGTTGATGCTGTTGGACCTCTTTGCAGGCCCTGATGGTTTCATCATCTGCCTCCTCCTCTCCTTGGGTCTCCTGAACCTCTTCATCCTGCGTTGATGCTGTTGGACCTCTTTGCAGGCCCTGATGGTTCCATCATCTGCCTCCTCCTCTCCTTGGGTCTCCTGAATCTCTTCACCCTGCGTTGATGCTGTTGGACCTCTTCGCAGGCCCCGATGGTTTCATCATCTGCCTCCTCCTCTCCTTGGATCTCCTGAATCCCTTCATCCTGCGTTGATGCTGTTGGACCTCTTTGCAGGCCCTGATGGTTTTATGGAAATGTTCCTCCTGGGATTCTCTGCTTAACCAGAGTGCTCTCTGCACATTCACCTCTGCTCTACCACAGTAAGGCTCTCCATGGAAGACAGATCCCCCTCCATTGTTCCAAAAAAGCACTTAAAATGCAAAAATTGCAGTAAAATGGAATTTAGGAAAATCTAAAATTCAACAATAAAATACATTATGCCAATAAAAGATTAAAAACCAATATTTGTTGTTAATTAAATTACAGGATTTTTAAGTTCAACTTTTAAAAGTGTGTGGAATTGCTAAACGCAAGTTCTGGGTCCCACTACTGGACACCAATCTGCAAGCAAGAATTATTAATTATGGGTTGGTTGGAAGCCCACTACTAGTAATAAAGTCACCAACCAGTTAGTCCCAGTCACAGGTTTGAGTAATTTAAACCTGATCTCAACCCCTGCTCGCTAAGGCACAGAGCAGACAGGCTTAACTTAAAGAAAATGTATAAAATATTTGGAAGCACCAAAACAGTTAAAAAGTCAAAGGCACATCCGAATAAAAATCCCACTCCAGTTTCCAAAATATGGAGAAAGGTGTGATGAGCAAAATGTCACGAAAATGACGAAAATCGAATTAGGGTGGCAGGAGATGAGAATTTTGAAAGATTTAGCAGAAAAACAACCATAAAAAAATAAAACAGCAAGGTAAGTCAGTGATCGCCACAGACTTAAACCAAGGTGCAAAATCAAGCTGACTATGGTGCAACCTGGGTCAAATACATCACGTGGATTGGTCCCAGTGAAAGTCTGGACATCAAAAACTTCAAAAAAGTCTCTTAGTCTCACTTCAGAAAGGGACTTTGTCACTTTCTTGTAGAAAATGTTTATAATTTCTTCTTGGACCCGATGAAGATTGAGATTTTGTCACTTTGGAGGAGAAAATTTTCTGCACGCAGCGCATTGCTGAAATTGTAGCCAATACTATGGAACCAAAGGGCATATTTCTATAACAGGCGGGTCCCTCTGGTGTGCTGGAGCTTGCAACATTTCTCACTGAAAATGATCTAAGTAGGACTGCAGAATGGCACATAGTAATTTTTCCAGAGGTATGGATGTCTCTGGGTGGGACAAAATTGAAATCCAATTCCACACTGTGGAACTGCCGGCCAGGCCCCACTCTGAAGGAAAAGTTTTCAAAAGTTTCCATACTTTCTTCTGGTTCCAGCCTGACCAGGAGGGAAAAAGCTGAGTCTTTTCCAGGGGTCACCTGACATCTGGATTTTTTCACTTTATTTATAAATTTTAAAAAATACCTTGTTCAACATTTAGGGGGTCATTTTGACCTCGGCGGTCGGTGGTAATATGGCGGTGGTACCGCCAACAGGTTGTGGTACATACCGGCACATTATGACATAGGTCACAGGACTCATATATAAAGGCAGCGCAAATTGTTGCGTTGACTTACTTTGCGCTAGCGAGGTGTTCCCTGGGCATTACGGTGGGTTTTCCCACACAACACCCATGGATCTTGATGCATCCCCAGTTTTACATGGACCTGGGGATGTGTCAAACCTTTACGCTTCCCCAGGGGAGACGCAGCAAGGAGAAATATCCTCATTTCTCATTGTTGTTTCATCTTTCTATGTGTGCTCCATTCTGCAGCACACATGGAAGAAGGAAAAAGCCTCCATGGATCGTTTTTGTGCAGGAAGGTGCCCTTCATGCACAAAAACAATCCTGCATGCAACTCAGACACCCTTGCCTCATGGTGTAAGGATGCCTGTGTTGGCACTAGGGAGCCCATTGTGTGCCAATGCAGGAGGAAAGGATAGGAATGTGCCATATTCCTTAAATACAGCACATTCATGCCCTTGCAAAGTGACACAGTGACTTGCTGCCTGCACTGCACCACTTTCTCATAAATCTGGGCCTGACCACTCAGCTGTACTAATCCTCAATGGGACTAATAAAGGTAGTACTTCAGGGTGTCCAAAGAATCATTACATTAAATTTGACTTCATGCCCAAGTCAAACTTAATGAAATTGTTGAATAAAAGCAACTTTAGAAAGCTGTCCCTCTGTTGTCCAGGTTTTCTAGTGGCCATTCACAGATACTGGACACAGGACAGCCTTCTGCCCACCCTGGAGAGGTATGAATGGCTCCCGGAAATGGAAACGATAGAGGCCTGCTATTGGAAGAAGTATTACTGCTCCTGGGCAGGAAGCCACACAGAGAGTGTGCCCCAAAGGTGAGCCTCGAAGTAGAAGCTGCCTTTGAAGAACAAATGGTGGACACACATGAGAGAGGCTGCTCTTTTGTTCTGATAGATTGGTTCTCAGAAAGAGAAAAACATTTGCCAAACCTGTTTTTCCATGGGTGGGTAGCCCACAGATAGCCATACATTTAGGGTGGGCTACCATACTTTAGACACCAAGAGAAGGTTTCTGCCATCTTGGAAATGGGCACCTGTTTTTCCATGGGTGGGTAGCCCACAGGTAGCCATACATTTAGGGTGGGCTACCATACTTTAGACACCAAGAGAAGGTTTCTGCCATCTTGGAAATGGGCAAAATTTTACTTTAAGGGATAGCTAGATTCTACACGTTGTTGGAAGTCATCATCAGATGGGAGGGTACCTGGTAGCCCATTGACTAGTAGTCTACATATCCCCCCAAGGCATGTTCTGAGCCTAAATGTGCCCCTCCCTGTCCATCCATACGTTAGGTCACATCTGGATTGGAGAGAGGACAAAAGAGGGACTTCCCTTCTGTCCTCTGGACCTGGCAAGCAGAAGCTGCACAAAATACCAGTCTGCACTTGCTGCCCCTAGGCTAGCTATCAGAGGACTGTGCTTGTGGTGCCCTGCTCGTGGAAGGCAGAAGAGCTGAACTCAAAAATCAGTTGACTGATTTCCTGAGAGAGCTTCAGAGACACAAAAGCTGATGAAGCCACTTTGGCAAAGTTGATAGCCACAAGTTCTTGTTCCCTGCTGACCCCAAAAGCACAGCCCGGAGACTGAATCCTGACACTGAAAAGTTGCACGTGAGTCTGCTGGATCTGGGAGAGTTGTCAAAGTGCAGTTCGGTTGCTCATGATAGATGCTAGCGACTTTTGAAGGGTACTGCTGGTTTTGCTGTAACCAGAGACCAGTAGACCGGCAGCAACCGTTTTTTGGCTGGACTTCACCTGGAGTTCGAGAGACATCGACCTCTGTGTCCAAAGTAATTCAACTGTGTTCATGGACCACCGCGGCCAGATCTCCAATTCCCATGCACACAAACTCACCAGTTAATGAAGAGGTTATCAACCAACCAACTGATTTTGCTGCGTGTTTTGAAGGGCTGCGGGCATGCTTCCCATAAAATGGGACTAGACATGAGTGTGCTGTCATTAGTGTGTGGCTCCTGCTGTGTGATGGGTGGGAAAGTACCTCTGGTAGAGTGTGACTACTAATCTGTGAGTATTGTGAGACTTTTGGTAGGAGGCTGGTCTGGTGTGTGGTGGGTACCTGGTGCAGTGAAAAGTGGCAGTGAAAGGGTGCTTGCACCTTTTCACACAGGCTGCAATGCCAGTCCAGCAGAAGCCTTTGCTTGGGCTCCCTATGGGTGGCAAAATATATGCAGCAGCCAATAGAGATCCCCTGGAACCCCAATGCCCTGGGTACCTTTGTACCATATACTTGGGACTTATATTGGGGCACCAATGTGCCAATTGTGGGTGAAATATAAAGTTTTGGGAGAGAGAGCATACTCACGGGGGTCCTGGATAGCAGGATCCCAGTGAGCACAGTCAAGCACACTGACATCAGGCAGAAAAAGGGGGTAACCATGCCAAGAAAGAGGGTACTTTCCAACACTTTTGTTGATGGTGTAACATGACTACACTGTGAAAGGTGTGAAAGTGCCCTCCACCGTATGAGACTGCTAGTTGTGAGGGATGTAAGAGTGCTGTCAGTAGTGCGAGACTGCTAGTATGTGAAAGAGTGTACGAATACTTTCAGAAGTGACTGGCTGCTAGTCAGTAAGTGGTGTGAGAGTCCTATCAGTACTTAGGGTGTTCTGCTTTTCCACAATAAGGCTTTAACATTTCCTTTTGTGTGTTGCATGGGACCATGTCTGAAGACATGCTGTATACTTATTTAACAATAGACAAGTCTAATTACTGAAACAACGCTGCAGCCACGGTTCCTGCACAAAGTCTTCTTGAATGACAAGCATTTCTGGAGTGCAGTTTTACCCGAGGGCATGTTGATGCTGGAAAAAGCCTGTCCTGAAAGCTTGGAAATGACTCGCTCACCCCTTAGGAGAAAGGCCAGGTTGTCATAAGCTTCCTAAAACAAGAATGGTTCTCTATTCCCTAAGTAGGGAAGGGAAGGTTACTTTGGAACTTGAAAAATATTCTGGATTCCCTCCTAGTGATGGCCTGTAGGACAGTTGTTTGTGCCTTGATAACTTCAAGACTTGACTAAGCCGACATTATCTGACTCAGCTTCCTGGGAGGTGGGTCAGGAGACTCCAAGTGGTTCAAAACACTTTTAGGTATTCCCAAGAGCGGGACTATAGCTCACCATCTGCAAGCTCACTATTGGCTTACTGTAAAGAATAGGATTCTGTTGAAGGGTCTTCCGCTTATGCACAGACCCTTTTATTCGAGGATCCCAAATTACTTCATCAATAGGACCATGCGTTACTTTCTGGGCAGACCTCGGTGATCTTCCTTGGCCTTGTTGGTTGAGGTCCCACACTCTAGATAAGTTAGGAAAGGAGGGAGTGCCTCCTCGGCTTTGGCATGTAAAGAGTGGAATTTGTTGCCACTCTCATTAAGGGCTGTTACCCAGGAATCCACTTCTAGGCATGCTCTGGAAACCTTTCGGTCTGGTTCCCAGTAGATGGGAGCGTGTAGGTCCTTCTCTCCAGACTTGTGACCAGGCGCTCAGTGGAGGAGCTGCGCACTTTATAAAAAACAAAAAAAAACTGTGTGCTCCAAACTGTACCGCCAGCTGCATCCTACACCCTCTACCACTCTCCACCTGAATACATTTGCTACACTTGTTGTTGTGTGACACATGGATATTTCACAATACCTAATACTTCAGTGATGTAACCTTAAAGTTACCCCCCCCCACTCAACACTGTACCAGACCATCTGGCAACTGCCAATTGCAAAATGTCAATTGTTCATGCGCACTTGTTGGTCACTTCTTTCAACTATTTTCCTTCTAAGCAGGTCCTGAAGGAAGCTGAGTACTATAATTTAAACAGAATGTGTCCAGATGTCTGGCACACACTTCTCAGCTTTCACTTCAAGAGCTGAAAAAGGCTAGTCTTCATCAGTGAAGTATGTATACTGTGTTATTTGTAATTCTCATCTCAACAAAAAAGATTTTAATATGATCGGCTGAAAACAGAGCAGGGACACATTCAGAGGACTTTCACAGGCATCTTAAGCCACCTAGTGATATAACCTAAAGCTATGAAGGAAGTGGGTGTACAGCGTTTGTAAATGGCAGTTAGAAGAACCATGCAAATTGCTCATCTTATGAGCAACAATTATAGTGCAAGTCACGACAAAGCAGGGTGTTTAAAGCACATGTCCCTTAACTGAGCCTGTTTCAAAGCATTCCTAAAGTTTACAGATAAGAGACTAAAGGAATAAGGAGATTCTGAGACCTAATGTTCTATTTTATTCAGAATCAATCATCAAGTTACTTCCTTTGCACACGTAGCTCACTAAAGATAGCAATATCAAGCAGATTTACCCCAGCAGCTCAGAGGCAGCATAACACATTGTTGTCGATCTGTGTCTCTCGTAGAGACTATGGGAATAGTTAGGAGGCAGCCTGAAGAACTCTCAACCCACACCCTGTACAACCCTCACTCTATCTACACCGACCTTACGTCCACCTGTCCACTGACCCCCAATCTCCTGGCATTATTGCACCCTCTGCTGCACCACAGACCATACTTTAGAGTAAGAGAAAGTTGACTAATAGTAAATCTACACAGGTGAGTTTCCCTTCGTGAACAGGCAGCAATGTCTCTAGCCTCAGCCCCTGACTGGAGAGAGTGGAGGAGTTGTGGAACCGGAATGAATTCAGCCACTCTCATCTAGTCTGAAGCTGTGTCTGTGTACCCTATGAAGATCACCAAGGGTCCGATTGACAACTCGGCGGACGGGTTACTCTGTCACAACGATAGCAGATATCCTGTCCGCCGAAATCTACATCCCATTGAAGATAATGAGATTTAGAGTTCGGCGGACGGGATAGTCCGTCACAATGATGGCGGATATCCTGTCCGCCGAAATCTACATCCCATTGAAGATAATGAGATTTAGAGTTCCACGGACGGGTTACTCAGTCACAAGGATAGCGGATATCCCGTCCTCTGAAATCTAAATCCCATTGAAGATAATGAGATTTAGATTTCGGCGGACGGGTTACTCCGTCACAACGATAGCGGATATCCTGTCCGCCGAAATCTAAATCCCATTGAAGATAATGAGATTTAGAGTTCGGCGGACGGGTTACTCCGTCACAACGATAGCGGATATCCTGTCCTCCGAAATCTAAATCCCATTGAAGATAATAAGATTTAGATTTCGGCGGACGGGATATCCGTCACTGTTGTGATGAAGTAACTTCTCTGCCAACATCTAAATCAGGCCTCAAGTGTTTGTCCCGATTAATCGGGGAGACAGTACTGAGGTAAGGAAGAAAAGGAGGGGGCGGTGAAGTTTTACGGAACTAGTACTTGTAATTCCTTCCAAAGCGTCATTCAGAAGTTTCTAAGATGTAAATAAAACAAGGAACAGCATCTAAATCCCCTATCAACATCAGGCTGAACGGGGTCACAAAACTGTGCTTTTAACAGACTTACAGTGAGAATCACAGGGGGAATTAATTTTATGAAAGAACCAGTTTAGTGGCTGATGTTATATCTCTTTATATTGCTACTCTAGCAAGAGGTCTTTTACTCCCAGACCACTTCTGTATTTATTCTACATCAATAATACTCTTTGGCTAAAAACAAAACGCATCTTGCATTTTATGTGTATGTTTAATACAATTGTTGTTTTATATTGATTATAGACATGTACCAAGTGCTAAAAATAGATTATTATTTTGCAAACTTTTGAGCCTTTTCCTTTAGCTGTAATAAAAAAAAACCTAAGGGCTGGATTTAAGAAGCCCTAGAGGCTCCTTAGCGCCACCATAGTGTAATTATTTTTTTACGCTAAGGCAGTGCTAAAGTTGCTTTTCACACATGGCATATTTACAAAGTGGCACAAGGCATCCATTA